>NC_057794.1:283815495-284135567 GCF_018294505.1 Triticum aestivum | reverse complement strand
GCACATCGATCATCTTGCTCCCATAGTACGCTCTCGTATACTGCCGTCCTCTAGCCGCGCCGCCACCGCTGGCGACGTTCTTGTGGAGGCGCACGGTGGTCAGTGCCGCCACCACTGGTAACGTTCGTGTGGAGACGCATGGCGGTCAGCTTCTCCCATGGTACACGCATTCTAGATTGAGGCCCCGTGCATGTCGGTGTAGCGTTGAATGTTAGTTGATAGACGCTCTTAATCTCACTGTTTGCCGAAGTAGTTACAGTCAATATGCTCTGCTTAAGAAGCTTCCTTGCCCTGTTCTGCACTCAATCTGCTTAGCAGAGATGGCATGCCAAGGCCGATTAGTTGCTAAAATATCCTGCCATATATTTATTGTGAAGTAGATTGCCATGGTCTAGTAGCCAATCTGTTAGGTGAAATAGCTCTACACCGTTTTATACTCGATCTTTGTTGCTGCAATGGCCTTCGATAGTTTGATGGCTGTGTGCTTGGCCTCATTGACTGCTGAAACAGTCTGCCATAATTTAGGACTCAAATCTGTTTGCTGAATTAGCTTTACATATATTTCGTTACTTAGATATGCTTGTCCAAATATCTTGCCATAGCTTTAGACATCGACCTAGGTATTTTCTTCTGGACTTCATAAAAAAGCATATATGTTTATCTTGTAATATCTAGTAGAAGAACTAATTTGTATGTCTAACAGATGGACAGGACTTGGATAACTTCTGCTCAAAGATTCTCTGCTGCATATGTTGAGGGGGTTGAAAACTTCATAAACTTTATCAGAGCTGAGTACGGTGGTCCAAAATCAGATGTGCTCTGCCCGTGTAGCAGTTGTATGAATTCAGTTACAAGACCCCAGTCAACTGTGCAAAATCATCTACACTTGTATGGGATGTCGGTCGCATATACTAGGTGGGTTCATCATGGTGAAGTTGTGAACATCAATGTTATTGACTACGTGGAAGCAGCAGATCACCATCTTGATCTGCCTAATGCTCGGGTGGAAGAGGAGGAGGAGGAGGTGGTGGCGGAGCCAGTGAGTTTGATCAACATTGAAACAATGCTATGAAATACTCGTGCATTCTGTGAACTTTCACCTGCAGAAGAAAAACGGTGGGCCTGCATGTTGGAACAATGCAATGTGGCTGTCACCCCAGGAAATAAGCTGCCAGTATTCTCAGATATGGTCACCTTTCTTCAGGTGAAGACATCTAAGCGGATGACCAACAAATCATTCGATGCGATGTTGGCTGCTTTCCGCAAAGCTTTCCCAGATGTGTCTGAGCTGCCACACACCTACAGTAAAATGAAGAATTTCCTTCGTACAGTTGGAATTGGATATGATATGATCCATGTTTGTAAGAATAATTGTGTTCTGTTTTGGAAGGATTATGCCAACTTAAGTGAATGCCCGAAATGCAAATCATCAAGATGGAAAGATGGCGATCCTGTGAAGAGGATTCCTCATAATGTTCTGAGACATTTTCCAATTACACCAAGATTGCAGAGGTTGTTTCATGATGCTGAAATAAGAGAGGATGTACTGTGGCATTCTAGGAACCAGGAGTACAGAGATCAGAATGTAATGAGCCATCCATCACATGGTAGTGAGTGGAAAAGCTTCAATCAGAAGCACGAAAAGTTTGCTGCTGACCTGAGAAACATTATACTTGGCTTAGCTTCAGATGGATTTAACCCATTTGGCCACCAGAGCGCCACATATAGCATGTGGCCAGTGCTTGTTATCCCTTACAACATGCCTCCAAATGTCTGCACCAAAGAATCAAACTACATGATGGCCTTGCTCATCCCAGGTCCAAAAAGTCCTGCAAAGGATTTTGATTTGTTCATGGAGCCTCTTGTGGAGGAACTTCAACAGCTATGGAGGGGTGTCCTCACTCGAGACCTATATAGCAGCCCACCAGCTGATTTCTTTCTGTGTGATGTTATAAATTGGTGCATCCATGATTATCCGGCTTTGGGCACTATGTCAGGGCGAACGACACATGGTTACAATGCATATGTTCGCTGTGATAGGAATATGTTGCCATACGCAATACTTAGAAAGATCTGTTACATTGGACACTGCCGTTTCCTTGCCAAGGACAAGCCGCATCCTCGAAAATACCGAAGACATGTGTTCAATTCAAAGCATGAAAACCATGATTCGCCAAAGAGGCTGACCGCCGATGAGTTGCAAGTGGAATTAGAGAAGGTCGGGCATATTACACCAGGAAACCATCCTGATAATGGTAGCGGGAAAAGGAAGCGTGGCAGGGTAGAAGAGAGATTATTGAAAGTGAGTTATATCGACTAGAGGGGGGGTGAATAGGCGATATTTATGAATTATTCACTGAGGAATTTGCAGGTGAGGAAATTCCTTAATGAAGAACTACTAGCAGCGGAATAAGTACTCAAAAGTAAACATAACAGAACACAAGCATAGTCATCATGATGAAATGAAGACAAGCACAGAGTACGGAAAGAGTAAACACATGATAACACAGGATGAAGACAAACAGACTGAAGAAATTGAACTGAGGAAATTGAGAAAGTCTTCAGTCAAAGTCTTCAAACACAGATACGAACAAGCACTCAACACAGTTATGAGGAAATGAAAGGGTTGAGGAAATAGAACCAGTGTGCTTGGTGAAGACAATGATTTGGTAGACCTGTTCCAACTGTTGTCTCAGTTGTACATCTGGTTGGAGCGGCTAGGTATTTAAACCCGAGGACACACAGTCCCGGACACACAGTCCTCACCGTATTCTCCTTGAGCTAAGGTCACATAGACCTCTCCCAATCACTCGTGGTAAGTCTTCAGGTGACTTTCGAACCTTCACAAACTTGGTCACTCGGCGATCCAAAATTCCTCTTGGATGCTCTAGACCTTGACGCCTAACAGTCTGGAAGAAGCACAGTCTTCAAAGTTAACAAGCGTCGGATCCATGCAGGATCAATCTCTTAAGTGATGCTCAATCACTTGGGGTTTGTAGGTGTTTGGGTTTGGATTTTCCTCACTTGATGATTTTCGCTCAAAGTCCTCAGAGGATGGGATGCTCTCAAATGACAAGTGCCAGTTTCTCTCGGAGCAGCCAACCAGCTAGTGGTTGTAGGGGGCAGCTATTTATAGCCTAGGGAGTAGCCCAACATGATAAGACATAAATGCCCTTCAATGATATGACCGTTAGGTGGGTAGATATTTTGGGACAGCTGGCGCATGGCACAGCAACGATCGGAATTTTGAGTAGCAAAATCCTCAGGGCTATCATGTTCCTCATTGTGTAGGCAATCCGCACTGGCGAATTCCTAACTCCTCAGTTAGAACAAATTCCTCAGAGACTAGAAGAACTTCGTCTCTGTCACTGAAGAATATGACTGAACTGTATGAGATTTCCAATGGCTTCACTCGAAGGGATTGGTAGGTGTAGGATTTTGAGTTGAGCATCACATGGAAATTTTTCCTTAGTATTTCCTCGACCCCCTTTAACAGTATGGTGTTTCCTATGACTCAAGAAAGAGAAAATGAAACTACAAAAACAAAAGTCTTCACGCTTCATGTTCCTCGAATGAATACCAAGTCTTCAGGATTGCACCAATTTCTTCACTTTCAAAGTCTTCAAAAAGTCTTCAGAAATCCAAAGTCTTTAGTTAAAGAACCTCATTTTTAGGGGTCGACTTTCTCTGTAAATATCAAACTCCTCATAGACTTATAGACCTGTGTACACTCAAAAACACATTAGTCCCTTAACCTATAAGTCTTCAATACACCAAAATCACTAAGGGGCACTAGATGCACTTACAATCTCCCCCTTTTTGGTGATTGATGACAATATAGGTTAAGTTTTCAACGGGGATAAACATATGAAGTGTAAATACTGATATTGAGGAATTTGATTGCAAGATATAGAAGAACTCCCCCTGAAGATGTGCATGATGAGGAATTTGCTTTTGAAGCATTGCACACTTGAAGAGTAAAATCAAGGAGATCTCCCCCTATATCTTGTAATTCATACACGCATTTGACATATCATAATGAGGAATTTGAAATGCATGATGAAATATGGTGACTGATGTAATTCAGCATGCATGCATTAACATATATGAGGAATAAGCATGCAGAAAAACACATCAAACGTATCAGAGCACCATCGGGTTTAAGTTTACAACTCGATCCAATAAAGTTTCAGAAGAACGAGAGTTGTAACTTAGCAAAAAAACACCCATATAGACTAACTCAAAATTCTCCCCCTTTGTCATCGAATGACTAAAAGGATCGAAAATGAGGACTAACGCCCCTGAAGAAAATCAAGTTGATGAAGGAGCACCAGCGTTGTTGGGGTCATTTGTCGTGGAAGGGCCTGCCGCAGTGTCGTCCAAGTCTTCATACTCGTCGGTATCGCATGATGAAGGATATGAGCTGGACAACAAAGAAGGAATCTTGACCTTCTTGAATTTCTTCGGTGGAGGTCCAGACCAGTCAAAATCTTCCTTGAGACCCATTTTATTGAGATCTTCTTCACCATACAGATGTGATAGAATAGCCCAGGTGCGACCGAAGACTTCATGGAGGTAGTAATGGTTTTTCTTCACTGCATTGTGTGTAGCAGTCATGTTGTGAAGAAATGAACCAAACTGACGCTTAACCCATTTATGGTTTCGATCCACCTTCTGGTGAAGACTAAGCAGAAGCTCACGGTCAGTCATCACACGAGGAGCAGTGGCTTGAGGAGTAGACTTGGGTGCATTGGCAGCAGAGTCATGTGTGGCAGACTCATCATTGGTGGAATAAGATGCAGCTTTGTGAAACTGACCATCCAATGGACGAATGCCTTCATCAATAACTGCAGGAGCCTTGCCATTTTCATCAGTTGGAAGTAAAGCCTGCTTGAGGACTTCAATCGGGGGCAGATAGCTAAGGTGATTCTGAAAATCAGCCTTGTAGTTGAGTGAAGACCTTGTCCTGAGGAATCTCATAATCCAAGGTGCATAAGGTTTCAGCTCAAACAGAGAAAGTGCAGCATTTGCGAGAGTCCTCATGAAGAAATCGTGATAGTTGATAGGAATGCTATGAATGATGTTGAATAGCAGATTCTTCATGATGCCAACTATTTCCTCATCAGATGAGTCGTGACCTTTGATGGGACTCATTGTCCTCGTCAGAATGCGATAGAAGGTTCTGGGCACATAAAGTAAATCCTTCATGAGGAATTTGGTCCTTGGGGCTTGACCAGGCTTCAAAGGCTTCATTAACACTTGCATGTATTGAGCTATGAGTTCTGGTTCATGATACATGCAGCGAGCTCCTTCACTGGGTGGACTGATGGGCAAGGCATGAAGCAATTCAGAGGCTGGTGCCTTATAGTGAGTGTTTTCGGTCATCCAGTCCAAGACCCAGGTGTTGATATCTTCAGGATCACCTGTGATATGCAATGTAGTGTAGAACTGAAGAATGAGCTCTTCATTCCAATCAACAATGTCAGAGCAAAAGTTGAGCAGGCCTGCATCATGAAGAACACTGAGCACAGGAGAGAAGCAAGGTAATGATTCCATGTCCACGTGAGGAATATGCTCATGGTAGAAGATTTTGTCTTTGTTGAAAAGCAGTGAAGAATAGAAGTTGGCCTGACTTGCAGTCCAGAAATGCTTCCTCCTTAGACGAGCAGAGTCATAAGGATTGTAGTTAGTGAAGAACACGTGCTCGCTGAAGAAATCATCAACCTTCAATTTCTGCTTCTTTGAGAATGGATCCTTTGCCTTGGGGTGAGGAGTGTCAGTCAATTGCATCACAACCTCCGGGATCTCGATCTCAGATTCCACAGGCCGAGGAATTTCAGGTGCTGCTTCAGTGACAGCCTGGGACTTCAATTCTTCATCTACATGATCTTCAGCACTAGTGGCTAGAATTTCTTCATGGACAGATGGTGTGGCATGTGGTTCATCAGATCCCATTTGTACAATAGTTACTGGGGACTGAGGAATTTGTTGCAATGGCGTGAAGAGTGGAGAGTTGGGGTGCTGACTTTCCAAAAATTCATCACTTAGCACAGGTGTGGTACAGCCAATGTCCACATCTTCATCTCCCATTTCTTCAACGCCAGCCTCTTCAGCAGTAAACTGAGGCATAGGCGAGGTGACAACCGGTGTTGAAGGGATTGTATCCACTTCATTTTCTTCATCCATCTGCTCTGACGAAGCAGCAGAGGGATTTTCTTCATCAGATTCACTTGGAATCACATATACTTCATCAAAAGGAACAAGGTCCTTTGATGGCATGGTTGAGATAGGAACATCATCAATTGGGTTTGTAAACGAGCTTGTTAGTGGCTTCATCTTCTTCAGGGCTGAAGAATCTGATGAAGTTGATGCCTTCCTTTTCTTCACCGCTGCACGCTCTGCAACCTTAGTCTTCTTCACATCTGATGCAGATGGAAGGATAGGAGTTGGTGTAGGTGCAGGAGGAGCAGAGGAATTGGGTTGAATTTCTTCATTTTCTTCAGGCGCACCACTAGTGGATGCCCTGGCAATTTCTTCAGCGGCTGGAATGCAGTCATCAGCCCTGGAACTCATATTTTCTTCAGCAGCCTAATTTTCATCAGCGGTGCTGGCATGTTCTTCAGTCGGCTGAGGAGATACTTCAGCCTGAGGAATTTCCTGTTGCGTTGGGGCTGCAACATTTGAGGTGAAGTTAAGTTTCACAAAACGAACCTTGGCTCCAAGCCAATCAGTGCGGTATGCGTCAAATTCATCACTGAGTTACTTGATCTTAGTTTGAATAGTGACAAGTTCTTCAGTTGTCATAGAGACAACGTTTTTCTTCAGATAGCGCTCCTTCTTGTACTGCGCTTTGTTGATCCACCCGGCCTTCTCATACTTCCATTTCTCTTCTTGTATGAAGTGAGTCAACATATGACTTTGGCCAGGAGTCAGCTTGAAGTCAGGCATGGGAGTGTTGGGGTCCTTGTGCCAAACATCAATGTATTCGAGGATCAACTTTGGATCCAAAAGTAGAGGCACACTTGTCCCTTGGCTCTAGCGGCCCTGACTTGCCTGTCTCTGATGATTTCGGCAAGTTCTTCATCATCAGCTTCATCATCATCAGAGGGCACTTGGAAAGCAACTTGTTTCTTGTGATGATGATGATGATGATGAAGCTGATGAAAATAGTCTTCATCATCATCATCGACCAATAGTCTTCTTCTTCAGAAGAGAGGAAGCAGTCGAGGAACTTGCAGAGGCTCCTGAGGCAATAGATATGCATGTGGTCCTTTGCCACGTGGCTAGATGCACAGGTGTTGAGGATTGGTCGGAGCAGCCGAAGACTTTGGCGGAGGATCTGAGGATTTTGTAGAAGCAGGAGCAGCGTGAGGAATTGGCCGTGAGGGCTTTGAGGAATCTGGTCGTGAGGGCATAGCTGAGGAACTCGGTCGTGAGGGCATTGCTGGTGAAGCACTGGGCTTGTGAGTAGGCTTCTTTGGCATGGCCTTCTTTGGCTTTGCAGAGGCCTCAACCGCAGCAGCGACAGCAGAGTCTTCATTGAATTTCCTCACTGCATCTTTTGCTTGTTTGGCCAACTTGGCCTGGCGCTTGGCTCATTCGTCAGGATAGTCCTCACCGCGCTTGAGGCTGGGGGGATCAACTATTTGGCCATGTGCCAACGGAGGTCTTGGGCATGGAGGATTTAGTGCAAATTTCTTCATATATTTGGGAGTGACATATCTGTACTCCCTCCACTCTCTTGCCCATATCCTCTCAATCTTTTGAATGCGCACCTTGCGCTGATTTTTATCTTCCTCGGGGGGGTGTGCACTACCCAGCATAGATGTCCTCAGGTATTTCAAAGGCAGTGTTGACCTCATGCCTCTTTCCTCCTTTCTATGGCTTCTTACCATCAGCCATTTTCTTCAGTTGAGGAATTAGAACAATTGAATTCTCTGAAGAGGTATGCAAATTTTCTTCGAGGAACGCTGCAAATGAGTTAAGTTGATGAGAACCTAGTGATTCAGCACTTGACATGAGTACCTGTGAACAGAGTATAGTTGCGAGGAATTTGGAGAGGTCATATGCGTCCTCAGAAGGTTTTTTTTATAAATAACAAGTTTGAGGAATTTGACCAGATGAGTCTTGAAGAATTTCACTAAGCGTTCTTTGTCTTAGGTTCCAGAGATGTACAGATCGAAAATCCACACGTTTGAGGAATCTTGAAGAAAAACATAGCTTAGAGAAACGAATCAAGAACAGATGACATGTGAGGTGTTTTAGTGTGTGAAGATATGAAGAAAAACAACTTTGAGGATTTTGTAGAAAACATTTGAATCAAAGAGGGCAATAAAAGTAACTTTTAATTAGCCTGGACGAAGAACACGACGAACGGGTATGTGGAGATGTGAAGTTCGTCAGTGTAGATCTTCCACGCCCTAACTTGGCGGAGGAAGACAGCTACGACGGCGGCGGAGTGAAGACTTCTGAGGCCGGCGCGAGTACGACGGCGATGAGGTCGAGGCAGTGAAGCTTTTCCTCACTGGCGACGATGATGTAGTGGCCGCGCTAGGGTTTGAGAAGCTCGAGCTGGAGAGAGGTCGAGCGGAGTAAAGGAAGTGAGGAAGGGGAAGGGGGTATTTATAGCCACGGTGAAAAACTGTTCGCCCGAAGAAATTGGACGAACGTGCCCCTGACCCTTCTCATTCGTTTGACATGTGTCACCCACATACTGAGAAGTGGAGATCGTGTGTGATCGTGGGTGAATAGATAAGTATATCGTGGGGTGCGGAACGGTTTGAGCGGCAAAGCCGAAAATTTAGATAAGATAGGTTTTAGAGTTCCATTCACAATTTCTTCAGCTGACAAGGACACAATGAAGATTTTGAACGAGTTTCAAATAGAACGCACATGAAGAATTTGTGAACAGACTGGGTTGAGTATAGCATAGAGGGGGAAGGGTCCGATCACATTCACTTAGCAGAAAAACCAACTTGAAGAAATAGCCATAAGTGAATGTTGTAGAGGACATAAACTCATATATATATCCAAAGAAGAAAAACGACGGAAACAGTGAAGACAATGCAAAGTTGAAGAATTTGAACAACTGAGGAATTTCAAAACTGAGGAAAAACTCAAATTGAAGATTTTCAACTTTGGTGGTGTCATGACACACCGTATAAGAATGATGATTTCAGACACCGTGTACAATTGTCGTAGGGTTTTGAGAATCAAATTCTTCGTTAATCTCTTCACACTTAGAGTGTTGTTCTTCATTGATTGAAGAAAAACGTTTCTTCATGTGTTGCACATCTAAGTCATCAATTTTGCATAAGTGTTAGGATGAGTGTCCTTTTCAAAGAACATTCGAAGATTCTAAGATATTTATCTCACACCGCAACTTGCTAAATCTCTTCTCATCCAAGGGCTTTTTGAAGATATTGGCTAGCTATTCTTCAGTCTTCACATGCTCAATAGAAATGTCGCCCTTCAACACATGATCATGAAGAAAATGATGACGAATCTGAATGTGCTTTGTCTTCGAGTGCTGAACTGGGTTGTGTGCAATCTTGATGCCACTCTCATTTTCACAGTAGAGAGGCAGATTCTTCATGTTGACGCCGTAGTCCTTGAGACTTTGCTTCATCCATAGCAATTGAGCACAGCAAGAACTAGCGGCAATGTACTCAGCTTCAGTAGTAGATAGTGATACGCAGTTCTGTTTCTTCGAGGACCAACAGACCAAATGACATGTACCAGATGTTGACTTGTGGTCCACACGATCACCAGCATAGTTAGAGTCAGAATATCCAATGAGATCAAAAGCCGAGCCGTTGGGGTACCATAATCCAAGTGTTGGTGTGTGAGCTAGATATCGAAGAATATGCTTCACAGCCTTATGGTGTGATTCCTTCGGTGTAGCTTGAAATCGGGCACACATGCAAACACTAAGCATAATATCTGGCCTAGATGCACATAAGTACAATAAAGAACCAATCATGGAGCGATATACCTTATGATCAAAGTCGATACCATTTTCATCAGTGCACAGATGGCCATTTGTGGGCATAGTAATTTTGACGCTTTTGCAATCTTGCATGCCGAATTTCCTCAGTACATCCTTGAGGTATTTCTCCTGAGAAATGAATATGACATTGCATTGTTGACGAATTTGAAGACCTAAGAAGAATTTCAATTCTCCCATCATAGACATTTGATATTCTTCACTCATCATATATGCAAATTCATCACTATAACGTTGGTCAGTACAGCCCAATGTTGGGGATATCGCTTATCGGGAACTTATCGGCCAACCCATGATAAGGGGTAAATTGGTTAATTTATCGACATATTGGTGGATTTATCGCCATATCGGCTGATTTATCGACCGATTTATCTTATCGGTCAGACAATGGTAAGCAATAAATCGGCTGATTTATTGGAATATCGGAAGATATCTTGAACAGTGGTACAACCAAAGATAATATCATCAACATATATTTGGCACACAAACAATTCATCATCATAAGATTTAGTGAAAAGAGTAGGGTCGAGTGAACCGGGTTTGAAGCCTTTCTTCACAAGGAATTCCTTCAAAGTATCATACCACGCCCGTGGGGCCTGCTTGAGGCCATAGAGGGCCTTATTGAGTATGAAGACTTTGTCAGGATGCTTTGGATCTTCAAAACCTGGGGGTTGAGCAACATATACTTCTTCCTCAAGCTTACCATTGAGGAATGCACTTTTCACATCCATTTGATATAGAGTGATATCATGATGGTTAGCATAAGCAAGTAATATGCGAATAGCCTCGAGTCTAGCAACAGGTGCAAAAGTTTCATCGAAATCAATTCCTTCAACCTGTGTGTAGCCTTGAGCTACAAGTCATGCCTTATTCCTTACCACAAGGCCATTTTTGTCTTGCTTGTTGCGATAGATCCATTTTGTGCCAATGATATTGTGGTTGCGAGGATCTGGACGTTTGACCAGTTCCCAGACGTTGTTGAGCTCGAACTGATGTAATTCTTCTTGCATGGCCTGAATCCACTCAGGCTCCAGAAATGCTTCATCTACCTTAGTGGGCTCTGTGATAGAGACAAAAGCATAGTGCCCACAAAAGTTAGATAAATGTGAATCTTTTGAGCGTGTGAGAGGACCTGGCACATTAATGTCATTGATGATCTTTTCAACTTGCACTTCTTTTGCAATGCGAGGATGAGCTGGTTGTCGTTGAGGAATTTGATCAGCATTTTCTTCAGCACCATTTTTTCAGTATTTTCTTCAGGTGCATTAGCTCGGCCTTCTTCATGTTCTGGAATGAATTCTTCAGCAGATTCTTCAGTAGGAATGACATCCTCAGTAGCCTTGAACTTGATAGTTTCCTCAGGTGGTGGTTCATCTATCACAGATGGCAGGTGCTCTCTTTGCGAGCCATTAGTTTCATTGAACCGCACGTCTACAGTTTCAACAACCTTGTGAAGAACGTTGTTGAAGACTCTGTAGGTGTGCGGGTCCTTTTCGTAACCAAGCATGAAACCTTCATGTGCTTTCGGTGCAAATTTTTTGTTGTGATGAGGATCTCTAATCCAACATTTAGCACCGAAGACTTTGAAATAACTTACATTGGGTTTCTTGTCAGTGAGGAGTTCATAGGCAGTCTTTTTGAAGAATTTGTGAAGATATACTCTGTTGATGATGTGGCACGCAGTATCAATTGCATCAATCCAGAAACGACGAGGTGTCTTGTATTCATCAAGCATAGTGCGAGCCATCTCAACAAGAGTTCTGTTCTTGCGCTCCACGACGCCATTCTACTGAGGAGTATAAGGAGCAGATAACTCATGAGTGATACCAAGTTCATCAAGATAGTCATCAAGACCAGAATTCTTGAACTCAGTTCCATTGTCACTTCTGGTGTGCTTGATCTTCATACCAAAGTTGGTTGAAGCCCTCGAGGAAAATCGTTTGAAGACTTCCTGCACTTCATGTTTGTAAGTGACAATGTGTACTCATGTGTAATGAGAGTAATCATCAACAATAACAAAGCCATATAGAGATGCATCATTTGTAACGGCAGAATAATGATTAGGGCCAAAAAGATCCATATGAAGCAATTCAAATGGTCGAGTGGTAGTCATGATTGTCTTTGCTGGATGCTTGGCCTTGGTCGTCTTTCCATCTTCACAGGCTCCGCATAAGTGATCCTTGAGGAATTTGACATTCTCAATGCCAATGACATGCTTCTTCTTCACAAGCATGTGCAAATTCCTCATGCCTGCATGACCAAGTCGTCGATGCCAGAGCCATCCTTCTAAAGCTTTTGCAAGTAGGCACACGGCTGGTTGTTGTCCTGTAGAGAAATCAACAATATACAAGTCTCCTCTCCTAAAGCCTTCGAAGACTTTGGAATTGTCAGCTTCCATGATCACAACACAACGATACTTGCCAAAGACAACTACCATATCAAGATCGCAAAGCATTGAGACAGACATGAGGTTGTATCCTAAGGACTCGATAAGCATGACTTTGTCCATGTGTCGATCCTTTGAGATCGCAACCTTACCTAGACCCAATACCTGACTTTTGTCTTTGTCAGGGAAGATGATATGCTTCAGATGTGATGGTGATAAGGGAGCATCCATCAATAGATTCTTGTCACCAGTCATGTGATTTATACATCCACTATCGAGGACCCACTCAATGGCTTTGGGTTGATCATCCTGCAGATGAATTAGTGCAACTTATGAACTCATATACTTCATCAGTGAAGAATATGACATCAATTCATCAGACCAATTTCATCAAGCAAGAGAACAGATAAAGCAGTATGAGGACGTGAGAAATGAAAGTTCATTTCTTCATGATTAGCATGCGTCCTTTCAGGCACACTCAGGTCGCTAGCAAATTCTTTAGACGATTATGTACGTCTGGAGACCTGACCCTGCAGAAGAGATTAGTTCTTTTTCTTCACCACCCACATCTGAAGGGGGTGGCAAAGAGTTCATCACTCTGCGAGCTCCATACGAGAAAGGTGGCATAGAAGCCAGTCCATTTCGTTTCACATAAGAATAGTTAGGATAAGCATAAGAATAAGCAGAGAAATTCTTTGAGGACTTATGAACATAATGATTAGAAGAATAATGCTCATATTCATAGCCCTTAGCTCTTCCCTGCGAAACATAGTTGTTAGAACGATGATATTCATATGAGGACTTTGATCCTTTTGAGGAATTTGGTCCATATGAAGAATTTGATCTAGGGTTCCTATTCTTGACAGGTGGTGTCCTGAGGAAATTCACCTGAAGACTTTCAAGGCACCTTTTGGGAACCCAGATTTTCTTCATAGGAGGACCGTTCCTACAGTTAGTGCCAACATATCTACCAAATATTTCACCATTCTGATTTTTGAACAGTTTATAGTTGGAGTCAAATGGCTCATCATCAGAACTAGGAGATTCACATGCAAAGCCAGATAAGTTAGATGGATCAACTGGAGGTCCCTTTGCAACAACCCATGAGGTTTCCGGGTACTGCTCAGGCTTCCAATATGTACCATCATCATTGAGTTTCCTCTCAAAGGCAATACCCTATTTCCTAGGGTTCCTGTTGAGGATCTGCTTTTTAAGCACATCACAAAGAGTCGGATGCCCTTTGAGGCTTTTGTACATGCCTGTCATGTACAATTCCTTCATCCCTGCATCTTCAGTGATACTAGCAATGTCCTCAGATGAGGAATTAGTGCTAGCAGAGGCAGGTGAAGAATTTGAAACATTAGCAGCATTTGAACATTCAGGTGAAGAATTAGCAGATTCACGTTCAATGCACTTCAAGCATGGAGGAACAAATTCTTCCCGAGAAGCGCTGATTTGTTGAGCAAGTAATGAATCGCGCTCCTTCTGAAGATCTTCATAACTCACTCTTAGCTTTTCAAGATCTTGCTTTCTTTGAAGAAATTCATAAGAAAGCTTCTCATGATCAGATAAGAGAGTGTTATGATGATCTTGAAGGGTGTCATACTTAGTATGAAGTCTCTGAAGACTTTCAACCAAAGCTTTTGATTGATCCATTTCTTCACCCAACATATCATCGCTCCTATTTAGCATGTATTGAACTTTTTCCAAAGCTCTTTGTTGTTTAGTGGCAAGGGAAGCAAGTTTAACATAGCTGGGTCCAAATTCATCATCACTAGATTCAGATAGATAGCATTCAGTTACCTTAGCATCTTTTGCCATAAGGCATGATGCAGAAGATGATGATTCTGGTTCGAATGTCATCGCTTTGAGAGATTCCTTGAAGTCCTCAAACCAAGGATCATGACGAGGTTCGATGACCTTCATAGACCTCAGAGAGACGGTCCCAGATAAGCTTCGCATGATCGAGATGCATGATATTCCTGAACTGATTTTGAGACAGACAGGAGCAGATGACATCCTTCGCCGTGAGGTTGAGAAGAGTGTACTTGCGAATGTCATCAGCTTCCGCCATCTTGCACAGATCGGTCAGACCAATCTCAATGACAGTCCACAGCTTGCTGTTCATCGCAATGAGGCGCTTCTTCATCATGGCCTTCCACTTGGGATACTCGTGACCGTCAAAGATGGGGCATGACACAGTCTCCATTCCCGTGGTCGACAAAACTAAAACTCCAGGAGGTTAAACCAAAATCACACAGAACAAGGGAGTACCTTGCTCTGATACAAATTGAGAGTGCGTTATATCGACTAGAACGGGGGGTGAATAGGCGATATTTATGAATTCTTCATTGAGGAACTTGCAGGTGAGGAAATTCCTTAATGAAGAACTACTAGCAGTGGAATAAGTACTCAAAAGTAAACATAACAGAACACAAGCATAGTCATCATGATGAAATGAAGACAAGCACAGAGTACAGAAAGCGTAAACACAGGATGAAGACAAACAGACTGAAGAAATTGAACTGAGGAAATTGAGAAAGTCTTCAGTCAAAGTCTTCAAACACAGATACGAACAAGCACTCAACACAGTTATGAGGAAATGAAAGGGTTGAGGAAATAGAACCAGTGTGCCTGGTGAAGACAATGATTTGGTAGACCAGTTCCAACTGATGTCTCAGTTGTACATCTGGTTGGAGCGGCTAGGTATTTAAACCTGAGGACACACATTCCTGGACACACAGTCCTCACCGTATTCTCCTTGAGCTAGGGTCACACAGACCTCGCCCAATCACTCGTGGTAAGTCTTCAGGTGACTTTCGAACCTTCACAAACTTGGTCACCCGGCGATCCACAATTCATCTTCGATGCTCTAGACCTTGACGCCTAACCGTCAGGAAGAAGCACAGTCTTCAAAGGTAACAAGCGTCAGATCCACGCAGGATCAATCTCTTCAGTGATGCTCAATCACTTGGGGTTTGTAGGTGTTTGGGTTTGGGTTTTCCTCACTTGATGATTTTCACTCAAAGTCCTCGGAGGATGGGATGCTCTCAAATGACAAGTGTCAGTTTCTCTCGGAGCAGCCAACCAGCTAGTGGTTGTAGGGGGCGGCTATTTATAGCCTAGGGAGCAGCCCGACATGATAAGACATAAATGCCCTTCAATGACATGACCGTTGGGTGGGTAGATATTCTGGGACAGCTGGCGCATAGCACAGCAACGGTCGGAATTTGAGTATCAAAATCCTCAGGGCTATCATGTTCCTCACTGTGTAGGCAATCCGCACTGGCGAATTCCTAACTCCTCAGTCAGAACAAATTCCTCAGAGACCAGAAGAACTTCATCTCTGTCACTGAAGAATATGACTGAACTGTATGAGATTTCCAATGGCTTCACTCGAAGGGATTGGTAGGTGTAGGATTTTGAGTTGAGCATCACATGGAAATTTTTCCTTAGTATTTCCTCGACCCCCTTTAACAGTACGGTGTTTCCTATGACTCAAGAAAGAGAAAATGAAACTACGAAAACAAAAGTCTTCATGCTTCATGTTCCTCGAATGAATACCAAGTCTTCAGGATTGCACCAATTTCTTCACTTTCAAAGTCTTCAGAAATCCAAAGTCTTCAGTTAAAGAACCTCATCTTTAGGGGTCGACTTTCTCTGTAAATATCAAACTCCTCATAGACTTATAGACTTGTGTACACTCAAAAACACATTAGTCCCTTAACCTATAAGTCTTCAATACACCAAAATCACTAAGGGGCACTAGATGCACTTACAATTATTGTTTACCCACAGGTCCACTTTGTGGGACTTGGAGTATTGGAAAGATTTGGATCTACGGCATAATCTAGATGTGATGCACATTGAGAAAAATATATGTGACAACATTATTGGTACACTTCTTAATATTGAAGGCAAGACGAAAGATACCTTAAAATCTAGGATTGATTTGACACACCTGGGTATCAGACAGGATTTGCAGGTGCAAGATGAAGGTAAACCACGGGATATGGCACCAGCTGTGTACGTCTTGGACAAGGTAAAAAGAAAAGAATTCTGCAAGGTCCTGTCACATGTGAGATTCCCACATGGATTTGCTTCCAACCCTGAAAGGAGAGTCAGTGCAGATGGAAACAAGGTACAAGGGTTGAAAACTCATGACTGCCATGTCCTACTTCGTAGGGTTTTACCTGTTATCCTTAGACGATTGGGCCGCCCTGACTTATACAGAGCAGTTGCAGAGTTGGGACAATTCTTCAGGGAACTCTGAAGTAGAAATATCAGGATAGATGCTTTGGAGTGTCTTAGAGACAAGATACCAACTATCCTATGCGACCTTGAGAAGATATATCCTCCAGCCTTCTTTGATGTGATGGTGCATTTGGCTGTTCATCTACCTGATGAGGCACTACTTAGAGGTCCAGTACAGTATGGCTGGATGTACCCTATTGAAAGGCGGCTAGGCACTTTCAAGGGCTATGTTAGGAACAGAGCTAGACCCGAGGGTTCCATTGCAGAGGCCTACATTGCTACAGAAGCGTTGACATTCTGCTCAAAATACATTGAAATAGTTGATCAGCTTAGCAAAGAGGTGGATGAAGACAATCCCGGGCTCAATGTTTTCGATTATTCTGTTCGAGTTACAGGGAAGAGTCGACAAGAGGACAAACCTAAAGAGTTGGACAAAATGGTTTGGTATGTGTTGAATAACTGTCCTGAGATACTACCTTATATCAAGTAAGTGCTATGTACTGCAGCTTATACATTGTAATCTACTAAACTCGCAGCACATTCTTATATATTTAGATGTTTGACGCGATCACTATGTTGTGTAGCATCTACAAAAAGGAGTTACTGCCACAAAATCCAAGAAACATTGACAAACTGGTTATGGCAGGATTTGCGAAATGGTTCAAGAGCCATGTAAGCTTTTGAATTACACTATCAGTTTTTTTAATATATTGAGTACATAAGATGATCAGCTTGTCTATTTTCTAACCATAGGTTAAGAAGACGCGGGAGGATGGGCAGGCAGTTGATGATGCCCTTTACTCACTAGCAATGGGTCCTGATACTCGGGTAAGACATTATGAATCTTGCGTTGTTAGAGATGTGCGCTACAACACCCTTGCACGAGACGAAGGTGGGAAGACACAAAACAGTGCCATCATGAGCACGGATACGTATGACAAAGAGACAACTGAAATGTATGCTAACATAATAGACATTGTTCAGTTGCAGTATATCTCCAGTTTCGAGGATCATCAGTGTGTGGTTCTGTTGTGCTGTCGTTGGTATAACTTGTTTTCCAGGATCGCAAATCCCAGAGCTGATGATTATTTCAAATCCATCAATGTCAAGGCGGCGTACCAGACCAACGAGCCTTTTATTTTGGCAAATCAAGCAACACATATATTTTTCTTGAAGACACACTTGCACGTAGCGATGACTAGAGAGTATTGCAAAGGTTTGAGCAGAGGAATTCGTCTAATGAAGTTGCACAACAAGATGATGCTTACACTGCTCCTGATGTACAAGACAACACAGGTGTTCCTAATATCTTTGAGAACCATCACGTCAATGACGCCGGAAAAAAGATTGTCTGTCGCGCTGTGGACATACAAGAGTTGATCAAGAAGAAGCCAACATTCGAGGACATTGAGGACGAAGAAGAAGATGACACCGTGGGGAATTACGATTCAGACTGATACACATGGCGAAGTTGTTGACGCTACTGCTGCGGATGATGATTACATTGCTTTTGTCGTATTTTCCTGTCAGAAGACGTTTTTTATCTACTATGTGAAATTGTGTTTGCTATGACAACTAAAACCTGATGAACATGTTGTTTAGTATTTTCCTGTGAGAACATCACTTGTTATGTATGCTGATTTGTGTTTGGTGATTGTATGACGACTAAAACATGATGACATTGTTGTTTAGTTGTACTCATATTTGGCTGTGAAACTTGAATTTGATGACATAGTTTGCTGTTGGACTACAATTTCTTGACTTCTTGGAATGAGAACAAAGTTGACCGGACAGGGCCTCTGCTAATTTATTTATTTATTACCAAAAGGGCCTATGTTATTTATTTATTTATGAGCAAAAGGGGATACCCCCTGATTTCCGTTAATAGAAATCATTAGATGTTCACAACACTACGCCCAGCCTGCTACACAGATTTCATTCATTACTAGTTTCAGCAAAGTGCTCATGTCATAGCCACCGAATACATCATGAGTGCTACATACACTGCAAATAAAGAGACAATCATCCTACAGAGCACATCGATTTTTCCCATTATCATCACAAGCTCTTTCATCTCCTCATTGCTGTCAAGGACGTTCAGCGGCTGTTGCTTGGCCATGATCAGAGGAACTGCATCTTTAACCTTCTGCTCTGCATCTTCCTCTTCTATTGTTCCTTCAGTTACTTGTCCAACACCACAACCTGCTGGTATTGGGATTCCTCGGCTAACCAAATAATCAGCGTAGTTGCACTTCCCCACATCAGCAACTTCCCAGAAATACAAATCACACGAATCTTCCCTTTTCTGCACGAATCAAATTGGAAGATCATCAACCAAACTATTAAAAAAATCGGCAACTGAAAGCAGCAGAACAACACTAAAAAATATTATTACCCCATGATTCGGGCATTTGTAGAAGACTCGGCCAGGATTGAGGATTGTGGTTGAGACACGACGGATGACTCTGCGTGATTTGCAGTAGTGGCACCACACCAACGGTAGCGGGTTGCGATGAGCAACCGGCTGCGGTGCGCGTGCCGGCGGGAGTGTGATGAGACCCACAGGAGATGGTATGGGTGGCGACTTGGCGCATATTTGGTTGTTGCTTGCTGAAGAGCAGGTGGACGAGCAGCCAACAGACATGGTTGCTGTGGCCAGAGCTTCTGATGCTAGGCAGAGTAAGTAGAGAAGAGGATAAGAGAATGTTGGATATGTCAGTTTCATTACTTGCAGAGTAGCATAGCACCATATATAGTCTAGGTTTGGATTCGAACCAGCTATAGGAGCACGTCTCTCTTGTTTCTTTATTGGTACACTAGCTTGTTCTGCACGCCTTCTCAAGTCTTTGATTCCTCCACCTGACATCTGGGACCCACCGGAAGGGCGTTTGTATTTCGCGAAAAAACGTGTTCCTCGCTGACAGGTTGGACCCACCAGCTATCTTCGCACTCAAGAAAGTGCCTCCTTATTACGCACAAAAAATGAATACTCCCCCTGCAAGCTGGAACCCAACATCATGGGAGGCTGACTTGTGGGCCTACCAAGTTGGCGGGGATGGAGGGCTTTGTCAACTTAGTCAATATGAATGATTCTAGCTCCACTTACCATACGATGTTCATCCAACGGCAGTAGTGCTTCTTCAACCTCTGGTCTTCTTGCTCCAGTCGCCCAAACCAGCGCCGGTCGTGTCGCGTGCTCCTGCCTCCTGTGGCCGTCTGTGATGCCGCAGAGGCCTCACCGCCCCCTACTACTCCCACCGGTCGCCAGGGCATCCCTCTACTCACCCACACCCCCTGTTATTCTGCGGCGACGGCAGCCTCACACCGCAGCTGAACCAGTGAACCCTCGTACTCCCCTCCGCATGGGCATCCACTGCCGCGTCTTCCCCGGCTCCGCATCGTCCCCTTCCTAGGCCTCGCCATCGTCCACCGCCTTGGTGCTCTCGGCGCAGTGTGGTCAATGTGGTCAACGACCGGCTTCCATCGGAAGAGTACTGTACGTGGAGAGGCTGACAGCTGGGTCCACGACCGTAGCTGGGTCCATGGCCACAACCCAGTTTTTTTGTGATTTGCCAAGTAAGTCGCTTTATCACGCCTGTTGGGCTGCAAATCTTTCAAGACGAGGAGAGCTTCATTCGGCTGGTCGAGAAAATGGCCTATCAGTAATGAGAAATGGGTTGTACATTTTTAATACATATCAAACCGGCAATTACTTTCAAATTTCTTTTTTTCATTTTGAGATTTTAAATTGCATTGATTTTTATGCATGGACAATTTGTTGGATTTTATATTGATATATATTTATTTTTAAAATCAGTTTGAATGTGACTCGAAATTTTGGGATTAAAAACAGTTCGGACCGCATCGAAATATGCAAAGTTTCATATAATTTTTTAACCGTGGCCACAATATGGGCTGTAATGCTAACAAAAAGAATACGGGCTCCAAAAAAAAACTTAAGAATTAGCAAATGGGCTATAAATTATTAGAAATAATGCCAAATGGGTTGTATGATGTTTTCCACAGATTTGAGGCTTTCCTAAAAAAAGGTTGATGCACAAGCAGTGACTGTTGGATGTCCATCCAACGGCCGTCGTGCTTCTTCAATCTCTGCTCTTCCTGCTCCAGCCGCTCAAACAAGCGCCGGCGGGATTGCCTGCTCTCTCCTCCCTGCGGCTGGCTGTGCTGCCGCGCAGGCCTCACCGCCCCACCGTACTCCCATCGCTGGCCTAGCCATCCCTCTACTCACCCACACCTGCTGTTATTCTCCGGCAACGACAGACGAACCAGTAAACCCTCGTACAGTCGTACTCCCCTCTGCGTGGGAAACAACTGCCGAGTCTTCCCTACCTCCGTGTCGTTCCCTTCCTAGGCCTCGCCATCGTCCACCGCCCTGGTGCTCTCGGCACGGCCTGGTCAACATGGTCAACGACCAACATGCATCTGAAGTGGACTGTACATGGAGAGGCTGACAGCTGGGTCCACAGCCGCACGCAAGGAAATGCCTCCTTATTATGCGCAAAATAATGATTCCTCCACCTGACATCTGGGACCCACCGAAAGGGCCTCTGTATTTCACGAAAAAATGTTACCGCCGCTGACAACTTGGATCCACCAGCTATATCTTCGCACGCAAGGAAGGGCCTCCTTATTACGCACAAAATAATTGAATACTCCCCCTGCTAGCTGGGACCCAGTATAGTGGCAGGCTAACTTGTGGGCCTACTAAGTTGATGGGGACGGAGGGCTTTGTCAACTTAGTCAATATGCACGATTCTAGCTCCAGTGACCGTACGATGTCCATCCAACGGCCGGAGTGCTTCTTCAACCTATGGTCTTCTTGCTCCAGCCGCCCAAACCAGCGTCAGTCGTGCCTTGTGCTCCTGCCTCCCGTGGCCGGCTGCGATGCGGCGGGGGCCTCACCGCCCCTACTACTCCCACCGCTGGTCAGGCCATCCCACTACTCACCCACACCCCCTGTTATTCTGCGGCGACGGCAGCCTCACACCGCAGCGAACCACTGAACCCTCATACCCCTCTACGCGTGGGCATCCACTACCACGTCTACCCCGGCTCCGCGTCGTCCCCTTCCTAGGCCTCACCGTCGTCCACCGCCATGGTGCTCTCGGCGCGGCGTGGTCAACGTGGTCAAGGAACGACTTCCATCAGAAGAGTATTGTACGTGGAGAGGCTGACAACTGGGTCCACGGCAACCGCAAGGAAGTGCCTCCTTATTACGCGGAAAATAATTATTCCTCCACCTGACAGCAAGGACCCACCGGACGGGCCACCGTATTTTGCGAAAAAAAAATTTCCCCTGACTGCTGGGACCCACCGGACGGGCCACCGTATTTCGCGAAAAAAAAACGTTTCCCCCGCTGTCAGCTCGGACCCACCGGAAGTGCCTCCTTATTACGCACAAAAAAATGAATACTCTCCCTGTTAGTTGGAACCCACCTTGGTGGGTGGCTGACTTGTGGGCCTACTAAGTTGACGGGGACGGAGTGCTTTGTCAACTTAGTCAATATGAATGATTCTAGCTCCAATGACCGTACGATGTCCATCCAACGGCCGTAGTGCTTCTTGAACCTCTGGTCTTCTTGCTCCGGCCGCCCAAAGAAGCGCCGGTCGTGCCGCATGCTCCTGCCTCCCGTGCCCAGCTGTTCTGTCGCGGAGGCCTCACCGCCCCTATTACTCCCACCGCTGGCCAGGCCCTGCGGCGACGGCAGCCTCACACCGCAGCCGAACCAGTGAACCCTCGTACTCCTCTCCGCGCGGGCTTCCACTGCCGCATCTTCCCCGGCTCCACGTCGTCCCCTTCCTAGGCCTTGCCGTCGTCCATCGCCCTGGTGCTCTTGCGCGGCGTGGTCAACATGGTCAAGGAACGGCTTCCATGGGAAGTGGACTGTACGTGGAGAGGCTGACAGCTGGGTCCACGGCCACAGCAAGGAAGTGCCTCCTTATTACACGCAAAATAATTATTCCTCCACCTGAAAGCGGGGACCCACTGGACAGGCCACCATATTTCGTGAAAAAAATGTTTCCCCCTGACTGCTGGGACCCACCAGCTACATCATCACACGCAAGGAAGTGCGTCCGGGAAAAAAATGATTCGCCCCGCTGACTGCTGGGACCCACCAGCTACATCTTCGCACACAAGGAAGTGCCTGACAGCCGGGACCCACCTGGTCGAAGCGTATGTAACGTTGTCATTCTGGTCGCGAACGTGTACGTACATACTGGTCGATGTAGAGGCGCGCACATTCGTAGTAGAGGCGCGCACGTAGCATGTGCATGTACGTACAACGGCCAATGTGCAAGAAAGAAAATACGGCCTTGTACGTACATACGGGCAGGATCTCGAACGCCTACTCATGCATACGTACGGCCAGGGCTCGTGTACATGGCTAGGTCGGAACGGAGAAACTGTGTCGTCATCGTGTTCATGGGGAGCCAACCGGTTGGGTCGGAACGGAATGCGTCGTCGTGTTCATCGGGAGGGCTTGGACGGAACAGCCGATGCAAACGAGGCCTGACGTACCGTAGAACGGAGGAAACATCCTTGTGTTTGACCGTCCACGGTCGAAACGGGGTCCTGTTCATTGGGATGGGTCTGGCATACCGCAAAATGGAGGAAACGGACCTCCTACGATCGAAATGGGGGTCTTGTTGATCGGGAGGGGTGTGGCGTACCACAAAACGGAGGAAACGGACTTGTGTTGGAGCGCTACGGTCGAAACGGGGGTCCTGTTCATCGGGAGGGGTGTGGCGTACCGCAAAACGGGACTCCACGGGATATTGTTCATCTCCACCGTCGACCCCCTCCAGCCTCCACGGGCTACTGTTCATCCACCGTCGACCTCCTCCAGCCTCCACCTGCGACTGTTCATCCACGGGCTCCTGTTCATCCAGCCTCCACCGCGCGCTACTCCACGGGCTACTGTTCAACCAGCCCTCTCTAGGGGCTCCTGTTCAACCACCCCTCCACGGGCTACTGTTCATCCAGCCCTCCACCGTCTACTGTTTGTCCAGCCCTCCACGGGGTGGTCCTGTTCATCCTGCCCTCCACGGGGTCCTGTTCATCCAGCCCCAACCGGCTCGATCGATCGGGGTCTTGTTCATCCAGAGGCAACACCACGGGGTCCTGTTCATCCACCCCCACCGGGAACTGTTCATCCAAACCCCCTAGCAACGCTCACTGTTCATCTAGAGGCAGCATCGATCGGCTTCAGTTAGCAGTAGTAGCGAAGGAATCGCTCGATCGGGTTCAGTTAACATGCATCGATCATTCGCTTGGGTTCAGTAACGCGTAGCCTGCGGTGCAATCGCTCGGGTTCAGTTAGAGCCCAATGCCTTGCTCAGGTTCAGTTAGAGCCCAATGCCTCACACCCACACGCGTGCGTGTACGAGAGAAACATGCATCGCTTGGCCCCGACCACCCACTGTAACCGGGAACACCCTGATATTTTCCTCGCCCTCGCTTCTACCATGGTTTTTTCCGTCATGGACAGCCCAAAGAATGTCATGCAGCTGCATCTCTGGCCCGCCCAGGACGAAAAGCCCATTTTCTGTCATGATTTTTTGTCATAGAAGTAGGACCCCACCACATCTATGATGATACCGGGTTTTGTCACAATTATTGTCATAGAAGTGTCATAAGTATGACAGAAAAAAATCATTCGGCCCAAAATGTCACGAATGTGTCTTTTTTTGTAGTGGTAATCGGAGAAGCCTCCCCCAAGCTTGTGGGAGCCTCTCTTCTTCAATTTGCACAAAATTATATATTTCCCTTAAGGGAGCTTGTTTCTTATGAGCGGGGAAATATTTAGCAGAGAAGTAATAAATCATATCCTGTGGACTATGCACAAAATTATATATTTCCCTTAAGGGAGCTTGTTTCTTATGAGCTCTTCCCCATCCCCTCTCTCTTTCGACTTGGAGCTCGTTCGAGCTCGTGGTCGCCATGGCCGCCGTCGATCCCGCGGCCACCGTCCTCCCCGCGCCCCGCCAAGTCGTCCAGAAGCTCCGTAGTGAGCATCTTCGTCGACCACGCCTTCAAGCTCGATGCTGGAGACCTCCACCTCGACCGGATCAAGGTCTTCTTCAACCTCTGCCCCGCCGCTCGCCGTCTTCGATTCGGCCTCACTAGAGCCACCCCGAGCCCTCTGCCATCCCCTACTGCCCTACTGTGAGCACCGCTTCCCTTCCCCCTTTCCCCGTGCTCTCCTAGGTAGCAGTAGCTTTCCCCCGTCGCGCACGTGCTCCCGCCGCCACGGTCAAGCTCACCCCCGTGGCCCCCGCGGCCGCAGCCCTCGTCTGAGATCGCTGTCGTGCTCAGAACGCTCGCAGGAGCCGGTGGCAACCACCAGCGCCCCCTCCCGTGCGTCCTAGCGCCGGCTCCGACCTGCCCGTGCTTTGGCCGTCGCCTGGGCTCATCGCCAACGCCATCTCTGGCGGCCCCAACTCCGGCCGACAGCACCGCTCGACGAGGCATCGAGTCCTTGTTCGAACGCGACCCCCTGCGTCAATTTTGGTGGCCTGTAGCCAAATCCCGCAGCCTCCCGTGCGCCGCCGCCGCGTTTGTGGCCGCCGGCAGCTAAACGCCGACGCCGCTGACGTGGCTGGCCCTGGGGCCACCCCTCGGTCGCTGACCCATGGGCCCCTGGGGCCCGGTTGTCCTGTTGACTTCGGTCAACTGCTGACTGGGCAGGCCCCAACCACTGACGTGTGGGCCCCATCACTTATTCCTATAACTAAAATGTTTTAATAATTAAAACTAATTAGTTTAGCTAACTAGTATATGACACGTGGGGTCCAGTAGCTAATTAACCTAGATTTGTTAGTTTAATGCACTGTTAGACTAACAGAGGCTGACATGTGGGTCCCGCTGGACCCACAGGTCAGGTTTGACCTGGTCAGCGAGTCTGTTGACTGCTGACGTCATCAACACGTCATGCTGACGTCATATTCTCTTTTCTGTTAATTTAATAATTCCAGAAATTGCTTAAATCTTTAGAAAATCATAGAAAATAAACCATAACTCCGATGAAAATGTTTTCTATATGAAAGTTGCTCAGAAAAATCCAACGAATCCGAATGTGTGGTATTTTCACCTGTCACATGCCCCTAGCATGCTGAACATGGAACCGTCCCCTCTCTTTCATCGGTCCGGAATTCGTCTAACGCCGGGAATTCATCCTCGGATGTTTATCCCCTCCGTCTGCAGCGTGTAGTACTACATTAGGACAACCCTAGCTCTGCCTATCGTCATGTAATGCTTAGTGGTACCTTTGTTTGCTCTGTATTTACTGTTTCTTCCCCCTCTTCTCTCCGGTAGACCCCGAGACCGATGCTGCCCCTGTGATCGACTACGTCGACGACACTTCTTCCTTTACAGCAGAGCTTCCAGGCAAGCAAACCCCCCTTGAGCATCCCGATATCGCCCATTTCTTTCCCTCTCATGCTTGCATTAGAACTGCTACTGCTTTATGTATGATCCTACTCTGATGCATAGCCTATTTTTGTTACCTGCTTTCATACCTTACTTGTTTATCCTAAACTGCTTAGTATAGGTTGGTTAGAGATCCATCAGCGACCCCCACCTTGTCCCAGTTGCCTTGCTTTATGTTCAATGATTCGATCAACGTGATCGACGTCCAGGCCCCGACACCGCACATCAGCCCCCTAGTTGTACGACACTACAGAGTTACTATCGAGTGCCGAGGGTGAACCTCATACATCACTCCTGATGAGAACTCTGTAGTGTAGCTATTCGGTCGTGATCATCCAGGGTGATTTCCTCCTTAACCACTTCCGTTACGGCTCTGTCGTGCAACCCCTCAAGTGTGAACCTCGAGGGTGGATCCTCTTATGTTCACCTTGATGACAACATTGAGTGGAATTCACCGGGGGTGATTCCTCGGGTTTTCCCCTTGGTGTTAGACACACAGTTATGGTTACTATGACTTTACACCGAGCCATGTTACTAAAGACGGGTTGGCCCTGAGGGGTACCCGCACGAGCTTAATAGCGAGTGATGTGGAGTCGGGTTGACCTGGAAGGTGCCCGCGAGATACTTACGAGGCGTGGCCGGGCATTCTTAGCCCTTGCCGCAAGTACTCGAGATGGGGCGACGGGGTCATATCGATCGTGAGTCTCTGCTCGTTACCGCATGCTCCTAACCCACTACGGTTTGGATATTTGATCCGAGGGGCCTCTGGCCTGATAGCACTAACCATCACATGGGCATAGTATGGGCGTTCTGCGTCATATACATCAGCCGAAGCTTAATAGACATCAGCGACTGAGCGGCGTGCGCTGGGTTGGACTGCGTAAGCTCCTGTCTTGTTGAAGGAGTTAGCTAGGTCCGCTCACTGGCCGCCCACGCAACGTGCAGGAGTTCCCGGGGCGATGGCCCATGACCCCTGGGGGCATAGGTTTAGTCCGGCATGCTGGCCTCTCTATTAGGCCTAGGTCGGGTTGCGGCGTATTGTTTGGCCGAGGCCAGGCATGACCCAGGAAAGTGTGTCCGGCCAGAGTTAATCGAGCATGGTGGGTAAGTTGGTGCACCCCTGCAGGGAAGAAAACATCTATCAATAGCCTGTCCTACTGTAACAGACACTTGGAGTTGTATCATGATCGATACAACTAGAACTTGATACTTGTGATGAGAAATTGATTGTGATGAGAAATGGATAGTATGGCTCTGGGATTGCTTTCTCGCAGGGAGTCGAGAAAGGATCTCTGGCCAAGGTTGATAACACTACTACTTTACATTATGTTGATCTATACTCTTCTATATGCTGCAAGATGCTTAAAGATGCTAGTCTTCGATAGGCTAGGCTTTCCCCTTCTTTCTGGCATTCTGCAGTTTAGTCCACAGATACAACCCATTTCCTTTGATACAGATGCATACTTAGTTTAGATCTGATGTAAGTCTTGCGAGTACTTTCGATGAGTACTCACGGTTGCTTTGCTACCTCTTTTTTTCCCATACCCGATTGTTGCGACCAAATGACGGATCCCAAGAGCCAGACGATGCCACTGATGACTACTACTACCCGGAGGATGCCTACTACTATGTGAAGACCGCAGACGACTAGGAGTAGTTAGGAGGCTCCCAGGCAGGAGGCCTTGCCTTTTCGATCATTGTTTCTTTTGTGCTAGCCTTCTTAAGGAAATCTTATCTAACTTATGTCTGTACTCAGATATTGTTGCTTCCGTTGACTCTTGTGTATTCGAGCTTATGTATTCGAGCCCTCGAGGCCCCTGGCTTGTAATATAAAGCTTGTACTATGTTAATTTGTGTCTAGAGTTGTGTTGTGATATCTTCCCGTGAGTCCTTGATCTTGATCGTACACATTTGCGTGTATGATTAGTGTACGGTCGAATCGGGGGCGTCACACACCTCTCCTGGCCATCCTGTTATTTTGGCAAAACATAATGCCAAGGAAGAGCGTGCTGCTATGGAGAAAGGCAAATGGAGCACCGATTTATCCAGCTATGGCCATCTTAGTGCTCAAGAACTCCACTCTGGTTTTCTAAATAGTCTGCACTCAAACCGTGACTATGATGAATCTGATGAAGGAGCGCTATGAGGTATTTTCATCACTTTTCCTTTCGTAAATCCAATTTGTAAATACCAACTCAAGTAGCCCCCAAGGGCCGGTTTATGATAGCAATCATAAATCAGGACTTTGTAATATCTCAACCCTTGCATGCTTATCCTCCATATGTCAGGTGATCCTTTGAAAGAAACCGGTATTTGATCATTGTATTCCTGTAGTTTTCATCTGTGTAGCCCCCAAGGGCCGGTTTATCTTTCCAAGGTAAACCGGGTCTTGAATCAATGCTTCAACTTTGAACATATGTACATTAGCTCCCAAGTGTCAAGGATAATGCTTGCATTGTACTTGAGACTTGCAAGAAAATTGATGACAGAGCAAATAGGCATTAGCTCCCAAGTACAAAGTGCATAACTTGTTATACACTTGGTACTTCAAAAATACATAACCCATTGATGATATATCTTGCCTTTGTAGGCCGAGCTGAGTAAGAAGGATGCTCAAACCGCTCACCTTCAGGAGAATATTAAATCCCAGCAAGCGGAGGCTTCCAAGGCCAAGGAAGATTTGACAAATGCCTTAGCAGCCATGGAAAGCTGAAATAAACCTTTAACGAAGAGCGTGCAGACTGGGAGACAGAGAAGGCCGGTTTAACAAAGAAGGCCGAAGACGCAGAAGTAGCCCTGAAGCCGGTGGTTGAAGAACTGACCGACTTGAAACGGCAGATTAATGCCATGACCTCTGCTGTATTTGGTGAGTATCCTCATATGAAGTTTTTCCAATTCATAATGTCTTATCAATGGCCGGTTTACTGATGCCTTACTGTTCCAGGAACCCGCATTACTCATCTTGGCTCCGACATGCAGATGAAGCTTAAAGCGGCCTATACTTTAATAGAACAGCTGTATTCTGGATCCCAGTGAGCGATTTGCATGGCAGCTTATAACAAGCCTCCTCCAACACTAATAAAAGAAACCATCGAAAATCTGGCCATGCTGACTGCCCGATTGGATGAACTGAAGAGATCAGCCACAAGGTTAGGTGCACTGACTATGCTAATCCGGGCCAAGGCATGGATTCTAGATCTGGAACCGGCAGATATCATCAAAGGCTATCCTGGTGTGAAGGAAGACGGTTCAGATTTCAATAATGACGATCTCCGAAGGCTGACAAAGGAGATGCGGCCTATAGTAAGCAAATTGGCGGATGACACAGATCTATCTCATTTTTAACCAGTTTACGATGTTGAGGGGAAAAGACAGCCCGCGCTGATTCATAATGTAGAAGATCTTGTTCCGCCAATCCGTAAGCATACTTACGCTCCTGACATTGACCCTTCCAACCTTATTCATGAAGAAGCTGTTTTTCTAGCCTTGACTGGAATCGATTGGTCAATGATTGATTTCCAGCGACTGGGTAGAGATGAGGAGAATGTGACTGCTCAAGATGACCCTCAACCTTCAAGCCGTCCAGATGAGGAATCATAAACCGGAGGCCGGTTTATCAGTTGCAGTCTTCCACTCCTAATAAAACAATTATTCAATTTGGGCTGCTTAAAGCGCCTTGTAATAGGATAGCGTGAACACTTTATCTGTCATGCCATCGAGCATGTTTGTTTTGCTTGTTACTGAGAACTTGCCATGCCTTTGAGAGCTATTATATGCATAGTCCATTATGGCTTTTGCTCCTGCATATAAAAACTTGAAAGTTTCCTAGTGGTTTACCACTGGACGGGTCATGATGCCCAAAAAATATATACATAACTTGGATAGAGACCAAGATTATAATAACCAGATATAAAATTGATGATACCTATGATATATCTCATTGGCTGACTAACTGTTGGTGTAGTAAGGGTGAAAACACCAATCTAGAGTATTGATGACTCCTTTCCCTCTTGCCGGTTCATATAAAAACCATACCGGGGTATGATAACCACCAGTTTGTTCATATAATGGTGGTGACCTCTAGCCAAAACCAGACCCGAGCAACTTACTGCCGGTTTAGAAATGATCATGTACTGACAACTGAGCATTGAACGCCATGCCAGGTTGTTACAAACACCAGTTTATCAGAAAATATTCATAAATCCCTTATCCAAAGATGTTTAAAAACAGCAAATCCAAAAGAAATATGCAAGGCTTTTCATGGGCTGCCAGGCCCTAAATCAAGGCTTTTTATGGGTTGTCAGGCTGCTGAGTTAAACCATTTTTCAAAGCCTTTTAAGATGGACCTCAATCTTTAACCAATCACCGTTTTAACTTTGACAAGTTCAGGGTCTATGAGATTGACTTGTCAAACGTTCGATGGGTCATACCAGGTTTACCTAGATGGAGTGGCTTACTTAAAAAGGCAGGATAACCCAGGGTTTTAGGTGAATACACCTGGCTTCCAAGCCTGGCTTGATAGCCTATTACAAGGGTGCAAGCTCATTGTTCTTTGAGAAGCAAGGAGCCCCCAAGTAATATTTGAGCTATGCTCAGTGGATACCTATGTTTGAGTTGTGCTTTATGCAACAGACTCTCTTTGGTTCCACATAATTTCCTTTTGGCTTTAAGCCTATCAAAAGGTGTAGCTATGGTGTAAATACAACCAAGCCCCCTAGTGATTTCCCTTTTTGGTCTTAAGCCGATCAAGAGGTGTAGCTATGGTTCGGATACAACCAAGCCCCCTAGTGATTTCCTTTATATCCATGTGGCTTTATAGGCCGGGTAAATAGAACTCCGCTTTGTAAGTAGAAGCCCCCATGGAACCACACATGATGTAAAAAAGAACAGAGACCCCGCTTTAGCTAAGGCTCCGGTTTATTATATAATTTATACATTGTCATAAGTATGTACATAAGAAGAGCTTGTGGCTCAAGTATAGTAAGGCCGAAGGAGAGCTATATTCCATGGCCGCTAGGTCTCCTCCTCCGACTTGCGTGAGTCTTTGTGCTCTCGAAATCGATAAGGTAGTAAGACCCATTGTGCAGGTTTTGCTGACCACAAAAGGTCCTTCCCAAGGTGGGGATAACTTGTGCATATCAGTCTGATACTGGATGAGCCGGAGCACCAGATCGCCTTCTTGAAAAGTTCTAGTCTTAACCCGGCGGCTGTGATAACGTCGGAGATCTTGTTGATAAATCGCCGAATGTGCTGCTGCTAAATCACGCTCCTCATCTAACAGGTCCAGTGAGTCCTGACGTGCTTTCTCATTCTCAGCTTCAACGTAAGCCGCCACCCGGGGCGAGTCATGACGGATGTCACTAGTAAGAACCGCCTCTGCTCCATAAACCATGAAGAAAGGCGTGTAACCCGTCGATTTGTTTGGTGTGGGGTTAATACTCCATAACACAGAAGGTAACTCCTCCACCCAACAACCCGCGTCCGTTTTAAAGGAACCATAAGCCAGGGTTTGATACCTCTTAAAATTTCTTGATTTGCCCTCTCTGCTTGACCATTAGACTGAGGGTGGGCCGCTAACGCTACATCAAGCCGGATGTGCTCACATTGACAAAATTCCTCCATAGCACCTTTGGAAAGATTAGTACCATTATCAGTTATAATGTTGTGTGGAAAACCAAACCAGAATATCACCTTTTTGATGAATTGAACCGCCGTGGCTGCATCACACTTACTGACTGGCTCTGCCTCTACCCACTTGGTAAACTTGTCAACCGCCACCAACAGGTGGATCTTTTTGTCCTTGGATCTCTTAAAGGGTCCAACCATATCGAGCCCCCAAGTTGCAAACGGCCAAGTGATTGGAATCATTCTCAACTCCTGAGCCGGAACATGAGCGTGGCGTGCAAATTTTTGACAACCATCACGCCTATTTACTAAATCCTCAGCATCAGCATGAGCCGTCAACCAATAGAAGTCGTGACGAAAAGCCTTAGCCACCAAGGATTTTGAACCGGCGTGGTGACCACAATCTCCTTCGTTGATTTCTCGCAAAATCTCACAACCCTCTTGAGGAGACACATAACGCTGAATTGCTCCTATGACGCTGTAACGATGTAACTCCCCATTGATAATGGTCATTGACTTGGATCGCTGGATTATCTGCCAGGCCAAGGTTTCATCCTCCGGTAACTCGCCCCGGTTCATGTAAACCAGGTACAGGACTGTCCAATCCGGTATAACATGCAAAGCCGCCACCAACTGGGCCTCCGGGTCAGGAATAGCCAACTCCTCCTCTGTTGGTATCTTGACCGAGAGATTATGAAGTACGTCGAGGAAGACATTAGGTGGCACCGGTTTACGCTGAGAGCCTAGACGACTTAAAGCGTCCGCCGCTTCATTCTTTCGCCGGTCTATATGGTCAACTTGATAACCTTTGAGATGACCAGCCACTATGTCCACCTCCCGTCGATATGCAGCCATGAGTGGATCCTTAGAATCCCAAGTGCAGATACCTGCTGAGCCACCAGGTCCGAGTCACCGTAGCACTTAACCCGTCTTAAGTTCATCTCCTTAGCCATCTGCAGACCATGGAGTAAGGCCTCATACTCAGCTGCATTGTTAGTACAAGGGAACATTAAGCGGAGAACATAACAAAACTTGTCACCTCGTGGGGAAGTTAATATAACTCCAGCCCCCGGGCCCTCCAATTGCCTGGACCCATCAAAGTGAATAGTCCAACAAGTGTTGTCTGGCTTTTCCTCTCGTGCCTGCAATTCTGCCCAATCATTGATGAAGTCCACAAGTGCTTGAGATTTGATCGCTATGCGAGGTGTATATTTGAGCCCGTGAGGTCCAAGCTCAATAGCCCACTTGGCAATCCGGCCAGTTGCTTCTCTGTTTTGAATGATATCTCCCAGAGGGGCTGAACTGACCATTGTGATAGGATGACCCTGAAAATAATGCTTGAGCTTCCGGCTTGCCATAAAAACCCCATACACCAGCTTCTACCAATGCGGATACCTCTACTTAGATTCGATAAGCACCTCACTGATATAATAAACCGACCGTTGAACCGGATACTCCTTTCCCGCCTACTTACGCTCCACAACAATAGCCACACTAACTGCCCGGGCATTAGCAGCCACATATAGCAGTAAAGGCTCTTTATCGACCGGAGCCGCAAGGATAGGTGGTTCAGCTAACTGTCTCTTCAAATCCTCAAACGCTTTATCAGCCGCATCGCTCCAGACAAAGTCATCCGTTTTCTTTAACATCTGATATAAAGGGATAGCCTTCTCCCCAAGACGACTGATAAACTGTCTCAAAGCCGCAATCCGGCCTGCTAAACATTGAACGTCATTGATACACGCCGGTTTAGCTAGGGACGTGATAGCTGAAATTTTTTCTGGGTTAGCCTCAATGCCTCTCCTGGACACCAGAAAGCCCAAGAGCTTGGCTTCCGGAACACCAAAAACACATTTAGCTGGATTAATCATCATCTTGTAGACCCGGAGGTTGTCAAAAGTCTCTCTCAAGTCATCTATCAATGTTTTCTCCTTCCTGGACTTCACCACAATGTCGTCCACATATGCATGAACATTGCGCCCAATCTGCTTATGAAGACAATTCTGAACACAGCACTGATAAGTCGCCTAGGCACTCTTGAGCCCAAAAGGCATAGATACATAGCAGAAGGCTCCAAAGGGAGTTATGAAAGCTGTCTTCTCCTGGTCCTTAACTGCCATTTTGATCTGATGATAACCAGAATAAGCATCCAGAAAACACAAACGGTCACAACCCGCCGTAGCATCAATAATATGATCAATACGAGGGAGGGCAAAGGGATCCGCTGGACAAGCCTTGTTTAAATCTGTGTAGTCCACACACATACGCCAAGTGTCGTTTTTCTTAAGAACCAGCACCGGATTCGCCAGCCACTCTGGCTGAAAGACCTCCACGATAAACCCTGCGGCCAACAGCCGAGCTACCTCCTCACCAATAGCCTTACGCCTTTCTTCATTGAAGCGGCGGAGAAACTGCCTGACCAATTTAAACTTAGGATCTATATTAAGTGTGTGCTCAGCGAGTTCCCTCGGTACACCTGGCATGTCAGAAGGCTTCCATGCAAAGATGTCCCGGTTCTCACAGATGAACTCGATGAGCGGGCTTTCCTATTTGGGATCCAGGTTAGCGCTGATGCTGAACTACTTGGATGAATCGCTAGGAACAAAATCAACCATCTTAGTGTCTGTAGCCTATTTAAACTTCAACGCCGGATCATGCTTTGTAGTTGGTTTTTTCAAAGAAGTCATGTCTGCCGGATCAACATTGTCCTTATAAAACTTCAGCTCCTCTATTACACAAACTGATTCAGCATAAGCCGCATCACCCTCTTCACATTCCAAAGCAATCTTCCTGCTCCCATGTATTGTGATGGTCCCCTTGTGACCCGGCAGCTTAAGTTGTAGATAAACAAAACACGGCCTCACCATGAACTTGGCATAAGCCGGTCGTCCGAACAGGGCATGATACGGACTCTTGATTTTCACCAACTCAAAAGTCAACGTTTCTGACCTTGAATCATGATCATATCCAAAAGCCTCCTCTAAGGCTATCTTGACCACTGGATACACCGATTTACCAGGCACCACACCATGAAAGGCGGTGTTCGACGGTTTAAGATTCTTATCTGTCTATCCCATACGGCGGAAGGTGTCATAGTAAAGGATATTGATACTACTTCCCCCATCCATAAGCACCTTGGTGAACTTATACCCCCCCCCCAACTTGAGGTGCCACCACTAAGGCCAGATGACCCAGATTATCAACCCGAGGTGGGTGATCCTCTCGACTCCATAAAATGGGTTGCTCAGACCACCGCAGATACTGAGGCACCGCCGGTTCAACAGAGTTCACGGGTCTTTTATGAAGCTTCTGATCGTGTTTACACAAGCTAGTGGTGAAGACATGATACTTCCCACTATTCAACTGCTTCGGATTACTTTGATACCCCAATTGTTGCTGCTGCTGATTTCCCTGATGGTTATACCCTCCCTGATTACCCTGATTGCCATGATTACCATGTCCGGTTTGATTTCCTTGGAACCCTGAACCGGAGTTGCTACCTCCATAACCTGGCCCATGAAATCCACCTATTGAACCGCCAGGTGGGCCACTGTCATATTGAAACATATTGGGATTTTTAAACTCCCGCATAATAAAGCAATCCTTCCAAAGATGCAAAGCTGGCCTCTCCTTCGATCCGTGTTTTGGGCAAGGTTGATTTAGCAGTCGTTCAAGATTAGGACCTGACCCTCCACCCCGTTGGGGCGGTTTACCCTTGCGACGCTAACCGTTATCCTGGGCATTGGTGTTAGCCACAAAGTCCAAGCTATTGTCTGCCTTGCGCTTACCATTGTTCCCATGACCTGTCGGATTATGTTGCTGCCCCTTGGCATTGCCGTTCTTTTTCCCCTTCCCCGGCTTGTCATCCTTAGACTTAGGGGTCTTTGGTACTATCTGGATCGGCATATTTCACCAAAGCATCCATAAGGGTTGACATGTCAGTGCAGTGACGTTTGAGCCTTCCCAACTTCAGTTTTAATGGCATAAACCGGCAATTGCGTTCCAATGTCAAAACTGATGTATCCGCGTTGATGCGGTCCGACGAATGCAGAATAGCTGAGACTCGCTTCACCCAATGGGTTGTGGACTCCCCATCCTCTTGAACACAAGCGGCTAGGTCCACAATCGACATAGGCTGCTTACAAGTATCCTTAAAATTTCGGATAAACCGGTGTTTTAACTCAGCCCATGACCCCACGGAGTTAGCCAGTAAGCTCTTTAACCAAGTACGAGCTGTCCCCTCCAACATCATGGTGAAGTACTTAGCACATAGTGCTTCATCCACATCCAGCATCTCCATCGCCATCTCATAACTCTCAAACCATGACTCAGGGGGTAAATCGGCAGTATAATTGGGCACCTTATGAGGGCCTTTAAAATCCTTGGGCAGTCGTACATTACGCAAAGCGGGGGTGAGACATGGCACCCCTAAAGAATTGAAGACCACGCCTGGCTCCACTGAATCGGTAGGACGAACCGGAGTAAGCTGACAGGCCGCATGCTATGCTGCTAACTCGGCTTCTCGACGTGCACGACCATGATCCACCACATCCTACGCATTAGCACCATCACCTGCTGGGTTATGCCCTCGCGGCGAGTTACGGTGACGTGCACTGCTTGACACGGCCGGTTCATCCTCAACGTGCCTGCTGTAGCTCCAACTTGGACGGGGGGTGGAATGAATCCTCTCGTGACTATGCGAATAAGCCTGCTGCTGGTTTAAAGCTGTTTGGAGGAGCTCTCTGGCCCGTCGTGTCTCAATCGCCACTGGTGACTCGCCGTCAATTGGCAGGGCTGCCAATCGTGAAGCGACAGCCACAATGTTATCCAACGGGTTGGAGTAATTCCCCGGGGGCGTCGGAACGTACTGTGGTACAATGTTGTTCTGACGAGGCGAGTTCATCGTGCGCGGCTGAACCGGTGCTCCTGTTACCGGTGCCTCAGTTCGGTTTACCACCGGCTGGTTACTGGTTCCTGCTCCTGGCGTGTTGAAGAGATTTCTTGGTTCATAGCCCGGCGGGAGGTGCGACCGTATCTCCTCCTCATGACATCGTCTGAGGCACTCTGATCCACCCTAAGCCGGTAGGCCTGAGCTTCTAAGTCGGCCCGTTCTGTAGCCATCCTGGCATTCTCTGCTGCCAGGTCTGCTTTAGCCTGAGTTATCTGATCTTTCACCTTTGCAATCTCCGCATTGTGCTGATCTCGGGTTGCCGCATCCACTTCTACTGCCAGCAATGTTGCCAAGGCATCGAACAAATCAGACAAAACCTGAGCCGGAGGCGCCGCAGAGCCCCTGCTCCTGCTGGCGTTGCTGTTGCTGAACCGGAGAGCATTGCCTCGGCGGTAGAAGAGTGCTGCGCTGGTTGTGTACCAGTCATGAAGACCGCGACCAGGCTTGGCAGATCGAGGGGGTCCGGAATACTGTTGCCATCGGAACCTCCACTAATCCGGCCATCCTGCAGCTGATACAGCGACTCGGTCTCTCCAGTTGAAGACTCGTCATCAGAACAAACAATGGTTTCCCCATCAGATGCCGGTCCATCCTCATATTCCGCTCCATGGATGACACCTACGAAAACATGCCTTGCTGCGGGCTGAATCTGGGCAGGGCTTGCACATTGAGCCATCTTGATGATGTCAGTGCAGGTGTCTGGCTCAGGGCCCAGTTCGCCGATCTTGCCGATGAAGACGTGAATCCCACCAAAGGGGACCCGGTACACGTATTCAATTGAACCGGCCTCGGGACCCCATCATGCATCGTCGATGTAGAGCTTGCCGCGATGACTCTTAGTCATTTGGCCCACAACGCATCCCTTGAGTCCTTCGAAGTTGCCCTTCAAGAACTCGAAACCATCATGCGATAGCCCCATAGTGGGCGCCAACTGTCATGGTTTTGTCATGGCAGATGTCCTCGTGAAAGGACTTAGTCACGGAGCCATCACTACGGGTTAGCTTAAAGGGGTTAAACCGGACAAGGGACACGAGAGTTTTTATACTAGTTCGGCCCCTTCAATGAAGGTAAAAGCCTACATCTAGTTGTGTTGGTATTGCTAGGGTTTTGATGACCAGGGAGCGAATCAGCTTTGCCTGGTTCTCGAGTTGTCGTGTGTTCTCCCTAAACTGCTGCCGGGTCGTCCCTTTATATACACAGGTTGACGCCTGCCGGTTTACAGAGTCCCAAGGCCGGATCATAAACGTGTCCGGCTCGGTCTCTATCCTTCCTATCTTACAATGCAAGTTACATGAGAAAGTCAGTTTACATCTACATGCCTTAACCCGCCTTTGGGCCTTGGGCCTTCGTAAAGCGCCACCATCCTCACGTCTTTATGGGCTTCTATCTTCATAGAGTTAATCTGGTTACTCCTGGGCGGTTTACGTCTAGTAGTAATGTCCCCAATAGGTGTCATGATTCGGCATGATGGCTGGAGCCATATGATTGTCACTTTAATGACCTGCGTGTCAACCTTAAGTAATGCACTTATTTTATTAGCTATAGAGATAGCAATATTATCTAGTGCATCAACAAGGTGGTGGCAATCTTCGCAAAGGTGAACACCGATGCAAATGCTGAAGACGAAGAAATGAAAGACTTCTCTGTCAGAAAGGGCTATGCCATATCATGCTATTATGAATTGCCTAAGATGTTTATCCCTTATGATGCACCCTTCTTGATTGTGCGGTAGTCGCTTTTTATTAGGGTGATCTCTCACTTAAAATATCAAGTAGTTAGTGTTCTCCAAGGTGTAGCACCGTCACGGCACCTATCTCTTCAGGGTATCACATGGATGCATGGGTACGAACGATTAGAGAAGTGTGAGGCAGGTGAGTTGAGACCTAGCAGCAAGATCACTTGGTTGTCTTGATGTTCAGGCATGAAAGTCATGAACTCGGAACACACACATCGAAAGATGAACAAGAGTCACATAAAGATGTGATTGGCAAGTTGGCCTACCGATTGCAATTCTCGTCACTTGAGATGGATGCATCCTTGGCGTTGAATTGTAATATGGATCTTCAATCACTCACAATCAATTATGAGAGATATTGATTTGAGTGGGAGCGCACTGTAGAATTAACTTGTTTAATTCTCCATGCAATTAATTATGAATGTTGTCTAAGTGAAAATTGCATAATAGTTGTAGAATAATGGCTCGCGTTTCCACCTTCCCTGTTAAAATTGAATAGTTGTTAAATATTTGGTTAAAACATTATAGTTGGTAACGTAATGTGAGGATTCTCCTCAAGAGTGCCGAGAAGGACTTTGCCCTATCGCATGATTTCCGTATACTCCCGCTAAATGCTATGGATGATGAGACTCTCGTCCTTCGATCCAAAAGCTAGAATTCCGTTATGGTCAAGTGCAATATGTTTGCTTCCATGATCCCAAACTTTGATATTTTGGGATAGTTATGTGATATTCATGGAACTAAAAATTAATTTTCAGATACAAACAAAGCCTGAAAGATATGAAATATCCAAAGCGATGTTTGTCTGCAAACTATTAGTACAGGTCTTTACTATGCATTAGACTGATAAGAGAGGGATCCAGAAGAACACCTGTCATATGATGAAAGGTGAATAAAACAACAACTTAAAGAGAAAGGGAATGTCCAAAAGGGTGTTAGTGAGACTTTCACCCCTAGGATGTCCAGGGCTAAATGCCACTCTTAAGTTGGGTGCTTCTTCTAAGAGTAGGAGAAATACTAAAAGTTAAACTATTAGATGTATAAAGGAAGAAAGAAAGAAGACTGGAATATCCAGCTCATGTATGAATGTCATACAAGTTTTTGATGTATAGAAGGCTGGTCAAAGATATAGTTCTTGGGAATTATGGTTAAACATGTTAATCACTAATTCTTGGGTATTGTGAGTTAATCACAAAGATACCTTCTTGATTGCATTATATTGTGAATCGATGTAAGAGCTACTATGGCCTAAAAAGACTAGCCAGGAATGAGGTTTTAATACGTGTTGGGAACATAGTAAAAGTTACTATACCTTCCATCAGTGTATTACCTATGTATTTTCTTTCATAATTCATTTTAGAGTTTCATACACACTAGCCCTTTCCATAAAGTATCTTGCAAGAAGGTTGTTCATAAGAGAACTTTTGATGTTTAGTATTATGAATAAACATAAGGGCCATACTTTCATTATGAATGAGATGTATGTTATGAATAATGATATTAATATATGTCACAGCCCTAGAACTTGATTGCAAATAGTTGCACAAGCATCCATGCATCATGTCTAAGTTTCTATGAAAGTTGAAATGGGGATTGTCGAAACCCTAGCACCAAATGAATTTAACTAGGATCAGTAAAAAAATATTTTCAGATATTCCAAATTATCTTTTGAAAATGTTCATGATTTTTTATAAAGGTGAAAAGCTCTGCCAAAAATGATGAATATATTTCCAGGACATTCTGGATCTTTGAATTAACTCATATCGTATTTGAATTGGAGCATTTAAATCCTATAAATATTTTTAAATGCTCTAATAACTCTAAAACTAGTTTTGGGTTGTTGGAAATAATCCAAACACTACCCACAATTATTTTCAGGATTTTACAAAGTGGATTAGTATTTTTACTAATTCAAAACAGAATAAAAGAAATAGAAAACTGAAATAAAAGAGAGAAAAGAAATCGTACCTGGCCTCACCTGTGCAGCCCACCAACCGGCCCAACACTGGGCAAAGCCAACCCAGCCCACCAGGGGCTCCTCCTGTCGTCTTCCTCCCCTCGCCCCAAAGCTGCTGCTGTCGCCGCGAGAGAGCGCCCGCGCAGGCCGCAGGCTCCAGCTCCTGCTTGCCACCTCCTGCATCTCCCTCGCGCCTGGAGACGCCCAGAGACCCCTGACCTCTCTCTCCCTCGCCCACAACCTCTCCCCTCTCCTCTGCTCCCTCCCTCTCGCCCGGACCGAACGCGTCCATCGCTGCCATCCAAAGCCACCGCGTCCACAGCCACCTACTCGCCTCTCCGAGCTGTTCCCGACGTCCGCTGTGACCCCCTCTTCATCATCACCGACTCACGCGATGCCAGAAGCCCCGCATCGTCTCCCCCAACCTCGTCTTGAAGCTTCGGCCGCCGGAGATCCCCTCGCTGCCCCGCTTCACTCCGGTTCCTCCCCGAGCTCGCAGTTGGCCTCCTCGCAACCGCAGTGAGCTCCTGCCCCTGCTCCCCTTCCCCGCTCCCTCTCTTGCACGCCGTAGCTGCTGCACCGCGCTCACCCGTACGCGCCGCCGCCTGCCCTCATCGCCGGCATGCTCCCGACCAACTAATGGACCGGCTGTCGTGCCCAACCTGCTCGCCGTGCTGCGTAGAGCCTGTAGGTGCCACGCTCGCGCCGCTACGGCCACCGCAACCACATCGCCGCGCACACCCGAACGCCGGCCGCCGCGGCCGAGCTCCTCGCCGTCGTCTCCGGCCGCCCAGCCCCTACAACCACCACCATTGGACGCGCCGCATCACGGCCGTTCCAACGAGCCCAACCCCGCCTCCTCTCATCGCCGGAATCGCCCGGACGAGGAGCGCCGCCGCGTCCTGTTTAGCGTCGGCGGCTAATCGTCGGTTAGCCGACGTGGCCGTCATTAGATTAGGGGCTAACCAACCTCTGGATTAACATTTAGACACTGACAGTGGGACCCACTTAGTTGGGATTACTGGATAACCAAAATAGTTAGATTAATTAATAAATCCGTGGACCCACGCGTCAGCATTAACTTGCTGATGTGGCCGTTGACCTGGTCCCACCTGCCAGCCACACAACACAGCCCTGGGTCACTGACCAGTGGACCCCACTGGTCAGGTTTGACCCTGGTCAACCGCAGTTGACTTGCTGATGTCATGCTTACTCAATGCTGACGCAGTATTTGTTTTCTGGAATTAAAATAAATCAGAAATGATTTATAAATTTCAGAAAATGCTCTAAACTTCTAAAATTCATAGAAATTCAACCATAACTCCAAATGAAATAAATTATATATGAAAAATTATTAGAAAAATTCAAGGAATCTGTTTATGGCATTTTCATGCATGTTAGAACAACTAATGGCTGCTGATTAGGCCAATTCATATAAATGGAATTTAAACTCTCACATATGGAGTTTGAATTTTGAACCTAGGGTTCAAACCAACTCCATTTAACATGTTGCTAGTTGCACTAGCTCAAACCATAGCATATTGACATGTCATGATCATGCATCATATTGTGCATTGCATTGATTGTGTTTCTTTCTCTATTGCCAGTATTTGTCCCCTCTCGATAGACGTGGTTTCGACGAGGAGATCGATGACACCGATGAAGAACTATGTTATCTTCAGGAGTGCCAAGCAAGCAAAACCCCCTTGTTCATTCCGATACAATCCCACTCTCCCGCTCCTGCTCTCTTTTACTGCATTAGGACAACATGATTCCTCTGTTACTTGCTGCGGTAGTTGAACCCCTTATCCTCTGCATGACCTGTCATTGCCACAATAAATAGATGAAACCCACTAGCATGAGTAGGAGTTGTTTGAGCCCTGATGTGCCTACTCATTCATGCTTGTTTGTCATGCCTGCTACTGCTTAGAGTTGAGTCAGGTCTGATTCATCGGAGATGAATCGGAGGTGTGTAAACATGTCCTACTGTTGAGAGCTAAGTGTGTGAACACAATTTGGTAAAGGTAGCGGTGAGAGGCCATGTAGGAGTACATGGTGGGTTGTCTCATTGAAGCCGTCCTTAGGATCTGAGTTCTGTGTTTGTGATCCATGAAACAGTTACTACCACGCATTGGGCCCGAAACCAATGGACCCTCTCGGCTTCTTGATCACCCTTGTCCTCTGTCCAGGAGTTGCAACTAGTTTCTGGTGTTTATAGGATATGTGTTGGCGGCCGTGCGTAGCGCTGACCCTAGGGGTGGGCTATGATGCGGTAGATACACCGTGGCACGGTGTACCAGGCGCCCATTTGGTGTCTCGGGAACCCTGTTCACATTGTTCGGGGCCGTATGTGGAAACCTCGGCCGGACTCCCTGCGGATGGAACCTGGATAGGTGATAAACCTGGACTAGAGACTTGAGTGTTTAGGTAGGCCGTGGCCGACACCCTCGTTGGGCTTCCGCTTGAAGGTTGCCGAGTACATGTCGTGTAAACGGCGGTAAGTGGTGAGAGCGTGTGTGAAGAAGCACACCCCTGCAGGGTTAACATCATCTATTCGAATAGCCGTGTCCGCGGTAATGGACTTCTGGGTTGCCTATAACAATTCATAGACAAGTGAAAGTGGATACCCTAAAACTCGCAAGATAAGTGTGAGTGCTATGGATGGCCTTCTCGTAGGGAGATGGGAGCGGATCCATAGTGGTGTATTGAATGGTGAATATGTGGACTCGTGTGCGCCACCTCAAAAGAGTTGCTTGCAATCGTAGTTCAGGTTACCCACTGAGTCAAAGCTGGCTTGCTGCAGTCAAACTCCACCCCCCCCTTGTTGATACCGATGCATATGTAGCTAGTTCTGATGTAAGTCTTGCTGAGTACCGTTGTACTCACGTTTGCTTAAATTATGTTTTGAAGAGAGTTTTCAGTCTCGCTAGTAGTTCCGCGTGGACTTCAACGTTTAGCTTGATACCTCAGCTACGATCTTGTGTCCTTGGCAGGATCTGGTAGATAGTCAGGCTTCTTAGCCTTTTTCATTTGTAGATGTCTGTACTCAGACATGTTAAGCTTCCACATGTGCTTTGCATTGTATGCTATGATTGTTGGGTCATGAGACCCATGTTTGTAAAGTCTCACTCCTCGGAGCCTAATGAATAAATACTTGAGTCGTAGAGTTATGTTGTGATGCCATGTTGTATTTACACATATCGAGCATATTGTGTGTATGATTGAAATGCTTGGTATGTGTGGGATCCGACAATCTAGTTGTTTATCTTTGGCAGCCTCTCTTAGGGGGAAATGTAGTCTTGTGCTTCCATGAGCCATAGTAGTCCGCTACAGCCCGGTTCACCGGAGTCCTGCTAGCCCAGCACTACTGCTCATGACACTTGACTGGCCGGCATGTGTTTCACTTCGTTCCTGTGTCTGTCCCTTCGGGGAAATGTCACGCGGTGACCTCCGGAGTCCTACCTAGCCTGCTACAGCCCGGGTTACCGGAGTCCTGTTAGCCCAGTGCTACAGCCCGGGTTCACACGCTGCTGACCGACATGTTCGAAGTTGATTCATGTATGCCTGTCCCCATGGGTTAGCGCCGCTTTAGGTTCACGACTAGCCATGTCGGCCCGGGTTCTCTGTCATATGGATGCTAGCGACACTATCATATACGTGAGCCAAAAGGCGTAAACAGTCCCGGGCCATGGTAAGGCGACACCCGTGGGAATACCATGCGTGAGGCCACAAAGTGATATGAGGTGTTACCGGATAGATCGATGTGACTTGGAATCGGGGTCCTGACAGCGTTGGTATCAGAGCCTGACTGCCTGTAGGATTACCAAGCCAAACTGGTCGAAGTCGAGTCTAGAAATGCTTTAGTTATGTAAGGGAATTGATTGTGGAAGGGAACGTAAGGCTCTTTTTACTCCTTATACCTCATGCCCTCTAATCTGAGTCATCCTCTTCTTTTCTACGGGAATTAAGAACTAGGCCTTCTCATCTATCTATCAGGATGACGTGTTACTAATCCATAGACTTATAGGATTGTTGGATTCAAGTCTCAGTTCAGTTCCTTTTACCTCCGTATGCTCATAGCTGGCCTAAGAACCTTGATATTGTAATGTTGAGTGGTCATGCCACTATTTTGCAGGATATCTCAAATATTTTGAGCATTCACAGCCGTTATGCTGTCCGAGTCATCCCAGGTTTCTAAATAGTCTGATGCATTTGCAAATCCCTTCCTCCTGTTCCTGATGTCCATTTGGGCCAGATTAATCACACTAATCGGTGAGTTGAGGTACTTTGTTGCCTCGACATATATGTTGGAGCTATTACTATGACCCTAGGTGTTTTAGGGAGTCACCTAGTGATCTAGCCATGTTTTGTATCCCCAGTGTGTGATTCTGCCATTATTCTCAAAAGCATCCCGTGATGCCATGTAGTGGTAGGTATTCTATTCATGGGTTCTTGAACCCGAGATTCACCCTACTTACCTCATGTTGATAGTGTTTGATAGTTCCTTTAGGATATTAGTAACCTTGCGACAGCCCTCGAGGTCCATGGTATTTCTTCCTTCCAAATACCATGAACCGTTAAGGCAGAAGTTCTTTGAACCAAAATATCACAATCAGAGTACTCTTGAGGAGTTCTCCATTCATAATTGTGATTCTGTCAGTTCTACCTTTCTGCATGGGTTATCCGGAAGAAACCTGTTGAACTTGATTCGACATACTAATCTATGCATCCACAACTCAGGAAGTTATATGTTCCTTTGAGTTGTCCCTCTTTAGTTGTGCATTCGTGTTATCGATGCTTATTTTTCTCGTGGTCCGTCGAGCCGTTCTATTTCAGAATGACTAGGAGAAACAAACTCCAGTACCTCATCCATATCTAGAATTGGATCAAAGCAGTTGTATTCCACAGATCAAAATGCCAATCCAGCTTTTGATTATGATCTACCCTGAAGTATTGCCCTCTTTATGTCAGGAATATCATAGGAATTACACAACCTCCTATGAACTCTTAATACAGTGATACTTCTCGCCATCATCATTCATTCCTCGGTCCCGTGCTGTCACAACTGGAATGCCGACAAATGAATCGTGATGTGTGAAATCAATACTCCGAGCAACTCGTTGCTTGGTAGTAAATGGACAATTTCTCATTCTTAGCGTGTTGGTTATTGAGCTACCATTCTAAGATTGATCATGCTACCTAGTCCATATTTTTGGGTGCACTCATCGACCAAGGAGTTAGGATTGTGACAATCCCTCGCTCCTTGATCATATCATCTTGCCTGAAAAGCAAGATTGTTCTCGAGCTTAAAAACATATCGGTGGTTCGTGATTTTCCGAAGATCTTCTCGGAAGTATTACCTGGCTGTCACCTGACCGCTATGTTGAGTTCGTGATCAAGTTGGTTTTCTTATAAATCACCCCTTCTCCAAGAATCTGTGTTGGATATCCCTGAGTTAGTTGGTTGAGCTAAACAACAATTTGGAGAGTTGGAAGATGGAAGCTTGTCTGACTTAGTTCATGTTAAGGGATATCCTGGTGTGTGTGTGTGTGTGTGTGTTGAAGATAGATGATATCTTCATCGACTGATCCCCGTGATCAGTTGTTGACCCTATTGTCTTGTCCAAACCCTGATTTGAGTATGGGCTATCGTCAAATCAAGTTAAAACCAACGATATTCGTAATGTTGTCTTACTCATGGTTGATTCCTCGAGCATACACCATTACATCTTTTGGTCTAACCAATGCTATCATCGTGTTCACATGATGGTGGAAGTCCAGTGATATGGAAATTCCGATGAGTTGTTGTTGAGCCCATCAACAGCATTTTGTCTCCCCCATGATTCATGTTGAACATCAACCTAGTGTTGGAAACTTTATAAGCAATGCCTTCGTGTTCCGTTCATGAAGCTTATGCTTGGATGGAAGAAGTGACTTCCTCGAATTCATGTGCATTTGGTGCAAGTTGCCGCCGTGAGTTCGAGAAAGATTGTTTTTGTTTTCCCCTGGCACCATCCCAAGTTAGTTATGCATGTGTGAATGTATTCTATGGTTTGGTAGATTAATTACCTCCACTCCATATGTATTCCCCAGCACACCAAGCCACCGATTGACTTGTTCAAGGCAAAGAAGTCTACGCTTGGGATCTAATCCATGGACTTGCGTAAAGACTTTGAAATCCTTGATGATGGTTCCCCACCTGAACTCGATAGTGTTTTACTATAAGACTACTATGTGGTCATGCTCGTCTTGGATAGCGTGTTCATAGGTTTGTAGTAGAACCAGCTCATGTTTTGGAGCTTGCTATCGCAGTTCATTCCCCGAGAATCTCGCAACGTCATCTCGTCAAATTGTGTTGCAAACCTTCATATTCCTTTCTAGACTCGATGAGTCTGGAATATCCTGACACCAACCAGATCTAAATCTCAGGCAGATATGATGGTTGGAGCATTTTCCAAGAACTATAATATTGGTCCCTCGATAACCGGTAAAGTGGATGTCGTGACCAACACATCCAGCCAGAAGACCTATTATTGTAGTATCTCAATTGAAGAAAGTTGGCCACCTTCCCATGAGGATTTCGTAGGATTTACCTCAGTAGTTAATCCTTACAGATTCTTGTGCTTCCGAAGTCCGATCTTTTACTTGATGTTCTATATATCAAACCATATCTATGATTGGGATACACTAGCACATCAAGGAGAACATTAGAAGCGGAGTGCTATATGTCTCTTGGTCGATCATCCAGATTTTGTTCCCTTGGCCTCGCTAAGGTGAAATCTGAGAAAGTGCTATCTTCCTTTGCATCTGCATCACCCATCACCATTCATCATGGTGGTATGTTGTGTTGCCAGGATCCTTGACATGGATATTGGTAAAACCTTCATGAATATGGAGATGCTCAAGTTCTTGAGGGCACGCGCAAGCACCATATTTTACTGTTGGCGTTAATTGGGATTTGCTTCTAGTTTCCTCGGTTATGTTATAACCTTTTCAAACAGTGGACTCACTCTCGACTGTTGAGTTCTTCCCCAGTTACCAGAATCATTCCCAACATTTGCATTTTGTTCCCAGCTTGCACCTCAGTAGTTGTTGTTCAGGATCATCTTCAAAAGTGGACTTACCATGGGTCCCATCCATTTCCGATGATAAGCAAAAATCATCCATTGCGTTGTCTTCAATAAGATTGTCCACATCATCCATTCTAGTCAGAGTATGCCATTCTTCGAACTTCTTCAAACGATCGTTTGTGATTGCCTTAGGCTGGTATAGAGTTTCAATGATCTTTGTGACAAAAGTAATTCTTTTTGCCACTTAAGGGAAAAATCCCACGGGTCATCTCCCCTAAGGTGCCCCATTTTGGAATCATGGCAATTATTTCATCGCTATCTTGAAATCATGCACCATCCTTTTCAGCGTGGAATTTTTGCCTACCCAGTAGAACCTTGTCATCTACCTCCTTTTCCATCACTCCTGATCTGTGTATCATGTCTCAGCTCAAGAGATGTTCTAACGTCTCACTCCATGAGTTGATCTTGAGTGCTCGATCTTCGAGGAGATCGTTTCCTGTAGAGTTTCCTTTTGTCGTCATCGTGTTGGATGAAGAACTCGAAAGCAAAGACGTCAAGATCAACACGAAGCAATGAATCAACATCTTCGAGAAGGGAAAGTGGATCATGAGATCGTGTTAGCTTTGTGTCCCCTCTTTCTACTTACCTCACGTCTTGAATCTCGGGATGAGATTCTTGTTTAGTGGGGGTGAGTTGTCATAGCCCTAGAACTTGATTGCAAATAGTTGCACAAGCATCCATGCATGATGTCTAAGTTTCTATGAAAGTTGAAATGGGGATTGTCGAAACCCTAGCACCAAATGAATTTAACTAGGCTCGGTAAAAAAATATTTTCAGAGATTCCAAATTATCTTTTGAAAATGTTCATGATTTTTGATAAAGGTGAAAACCTCTGCCAAAAATGATGAATATATTTCCAGGACATTCTGGATCTTTGAATTAACCCATATCGTATTTGAATTGGAGCATTTAAATCCTATAAATATTTTTAAATGCTCTAATAACTCTGAAACTAGTTTTGGGTTGTTGGAAATAATCCAAACACTACCCACAATTATTTTCAGGATTTTACAAAGTGGATTAGTATTTTTACTAATTCAAAACAGAATAAAAGAAATAGAAAACTGAAATAAAAGAGAGAAAAGAAATCGTACCTGGCCTCACCTGTGTAGTCCACCAACCGGCCCAACACTGGTCAAAGCCAGCCCAGCCCACCAGGGGCTCCTCCTGTCGTCTTCCTCCCCTCGCCCCAAAGTTGCTGCTGTCGCCGCGAGAGAGCGCCCGCGCAAGCCGCATGCTCCAGCTCCTGCTTGCCACCTCCTGCCTCTCCCTCGCGCCTGGAGACACCCAGAGACCCCTGACCTCTCTCTCCCTCGCCCGCAACGTCTCCCCTCTCCTCTGCTCCCTCCCTCTCGCCCGGACCGAACGCGTCTGTCACCGCCGTCCAAAGCCACCGCGTCCACAACCACCTACTCGCCTCTCCGAGCTGTTCCCGAGGTCTGCCGCGACTCCCTCTTCCTCATCACCGACTCACGCGACGCCGGAAGCCCCGCATCGTCTCCCCCGACCTCGTCTTGAAGCTTCGGCCGCCGGAGATCCCCTCATCGCCCCGCTTCGCTCCGGTTCCTCCCCGAGCTCGCAGTTGGCCTCGTCGCAACCGCAGTGAGCTCCTGCCCCTGCTCCCCTTCCCCGCTCCCTCTCTTGCATGCCGTAGCTGCTGCACCGCGCTCACCCGTATGCGCCGCCGCCTGCCCTCGTCGCCGGCGTGCTCCCGGCCAACTAATGGACCAGCCGTCGTGCCCAACCTGCTCGCCGTGCTGCATAGAGCCCGTAGGTGCCACGCTCGCACCGCTACGGCCACCGCAACAGCATCGCCGCGCACACCCGAACACCGGCCGCCGCGGTTGAGCTCCTCGCCGTCGTCTCCGGCCGGCCCAGCCCCTACAACCACCACCATTGGACGCGCCGCATCACGGCCGTTCCAACGAGCCCAACCCCACCTCCTCTCATCGCCGGAATCGCCCGGATGAGGAGCGCCGCCGCGTCCTGTTTAGTGCCGGCGGCTAATCGTCGGTTAGCCGACGTGGCCGTCATTAGATTAGGGGCTAACCAACCTCTGGATTAACATTTAGACACTGACAGTGGGACCCACTTAGTTGGGATTACCGGATAACCAAAATAGTTAGATTAATTAATAAATCCGTGGACCCACGCATCAACATTAACTTGCTGACGTGGCCGTTGACCTGGTCCCACCTGCCAGCCACACAACACAGCCCTGGGTCACTGACCAGTGGACCCCACTGGTCAGGTTTGACCCTGGTCAACCGCAGTTGACTTGCTGACGTCATGCTTACTCAATGCTGATGCAGTATTTGTTTTCTGGAATTAAAATAAATCAGAAATGATTTATAAATTTCAGAAAATGCTCTAAACTTCTGAAATTCATAGAAATTCAACCGTAACTCCAAATGAAATAAATTATATATGAAAAATTATTAGAAAAATTCAAGGAATCTGTTTATGGCATTTTCATGCATGTTAGAACAACTTATGGCTGCTGACTAGGCCAATTCATATAAATGGAATTTAAACTCTCACATATGGAGTTTGAATTTGAACCTAGGGTTCAAACCAACTCCATTTAACATGTTGCTAGTTGCACTAGCTCAAACCACAGCATATTGACATTTCATGATCATGCATCATATTGTGCATTGCATTGATTGTGTTTCTTTCTCTATTGCCGGTATTTATCCCCTCTCGATAGACGTGGTTTTGACAATGAGATCGATGACACCGATGAAGAACTATGTTATCTTCAAGAGTGCCAGGCAAGCAAAACCCCCTTGTTCATTCTGATACAATCCCACTCTCCTGCTCCTGCTCTCTTTTACTGCATTAGGACAACATGATTCCTCTGTTACTTGCTGTGGTAGTTGAAGCCCTTATCCTCTGCATGACCTGTCATTGCCACAGTAAATAGATGAAACCCACTAGCATGAGTAGGAGTTGTTTGAGCCCTGATGTGCCTACTCATTCATGCTTGTTTGTCATGCCTGCTACTGCTTAGAGTTGAGTCAGGTCTGATTCATCGGAGATGAATCAGAGGTGTGTAAACATGTCCTCCTGTTGAGAGCTAAGTGTGTGAACACGATTTGGTAAAGGTAGCAGTGAAAGGCCATGTAGGAGTACATGGTGGGTTGTCTCATTGAAGCCGTCCTTAGGATCTGAGTTCTATGTTTGTGATCCATCAAAGAGTTACTACCACGCATTGGGCCCGAAACCAATGGACCCTCTCGGCTTCTTGATCACCCTTGTCCTCTGTCCAGGAGTTGCAAGTAGTTTCTGGTGTTTATAGGATATGTGTTGGTGGCCGTGCATAGCGCTGACCCTAGGGGTGGGCTATGATGCGGTAGATACACCATGGAACGGTGTACCGGGCACCCGTTTGGTGTCTCGGGAACCCTGTTCACATCGTTCGGGGCCGTATGTGGAAACCTCGGCCGGACTCCCTGCGGATGGAACCTGGATAGGCGATAAACCTGGACTAGAGACTTGAGTGTTTAGGTAGGCCGTGGCCAACACCCTCGTTGGGCTTCCGCTTGAAGGTTGCCGAGTACATGTCGTGTAAATGGCAGTAAGTGGTGAGAGCGTGTGTGAAGAAGTACACCCCTGCAGGGTTAACATCATCTATTCGAATAGCCGTGTCCGCGGTAATGGACTTCTGGGTTGCCTATAACAGTTCATAGACAAGTGAAAGTGGATACTCTAAAACTCGCAAGATAAGTGTGAGTGCTACGGGTGGCCTTCTCGTAGGGAGACATGAGCGGATCCATAGTGGTGTATTAAATGGTGAATATGTGGACTCGTGTGCGCCACCTCAAAAGAGTTGCTTGCAATCGTAGTTCAGGTTAGCCACTGAGTCAAAGCTGGCTTGCTGCAGTCAAACTCCACCCCCCCCCCTTGTTGATACCGATGCATATGTAGCTAGTTCTGATGTAAGTCTTGCTGAGTACCTTTGTACTCACATTTGCTTAAATTATGTTTTGTAGAGAGTTTTCAGTCTCTCTAGTAGTTCCGCGTGGACTTCGACGTTTAGCTTGATACCTCAGCTACGATCTTGTGTCCTTGGCAGGATCTGGTAGATAGTCAGGCTTCTTAGCCTTTTTCATTTGTAGATGTCTGTACTCAGACATGTTAAGCTTCCGCATGTGCTTTGCATTGTATGCTATGATTGTTGGGTCATGAGACCCATGTTTGTAATGTCTCGCTCCTCAGAGCCTAATGAATAAATACTTGAGTTGTAGAGTTATGTTGTGATGCCATGTTGTATTTACACATATCGAGCATATTGTGTGTATGATTGAAATGCTTGGTATGTGTGGGATCCGACAATCTAGTTGTTTATCTTTGGCAGCCTCTCTTAGGGGGAAATGTAGTCTTGTGCTTCCATGAGCCATAGTAGTCCGCTACAGCCCGGTTCACCGGAGTCCTGCTAGCCCAGCACTACTGCTCATGACATTTGACTGGCCGGCATGTGTTTCACTTCGTTCCTGTGTCTGTCCCTTCGGGGAAATGTCACGCGGTGACCTCCGGAGTCCTGCCTAGCCTGCTACAGCCCAGGTTACCGGAGTCCTGTTAGCCTAGTGCTACAGCCCGGGTTCACACGCTGTTGACCGACATGTTCGAAGTTGATTCATGTATGCCTGTCCCCATGGGTTAGCGCCGCTTTAGGTTCATGACTAGCCATGTCGGTCCGGGTTCTCTGTCATATGGATGCTAGCGACACTATCATATACGTGAGCCAAAAGGCGCAAACGATCCCGGGCCATGGTAAGGCGACACCCATGGGAATACCGTGCGTGAGGCCACAAAGTGATATGAGGTGTTACCGGCTAGATCGATGTGACTTGGAATCGGGGTCCTGACAATATATCACCTTTGTGTTAACTTTCATAATTCATTTTAGATTTTCATACACTCTGGCCCATTGCACAATGTTTATTGCAAAAGGGTTGTTCATAAAAGAACAATTGTAGTTTAGTATTATGAATAACATGAAGGGCCATGCTTTCATCCAAGATGGGATGTATGTTACGAATATTGATGGTAAAATGATACATCCATAACACTGACGCTAAATGTCGCAAGACTATGAGAATACCACACATGTGTGGCACTGCATTTGGTCACATTGGAGAAACCTGGATGGAAAAATTCTATTATGATGGATTTTGAAGTTGGATGATTTTGAATCATCTAACAAATGCAACTTTCTTCCAAAAAGTGAAGTGATTGAAATACCATTCACGGGCCATAAGGAACGAGCAACAAACTTATTGGTCATTTGCTTGATGAGACGTAAGTCTGGATCTTTTGAAATCATTCAAAAGGTTTTCAAAAATGAAGTAGAAGTTATTGTAACAACAAAATTATGTTTCTGCAATTTGATTACAGAAAGGAATATTTGAATTACAAGTTTAGCGAATGTCTAATGAGTTGTGAAAAGAATTTCATAACTTACACCTCCCGGACCACCACTATGAGTGGAATGTCTGTGAAGATGTAAACAAACCATTTATAACATGGTAAGATCAAAGATGACATAAATAAAATTGCCATTATCACTTTTAAAGAGTAATGCTTTAGAGACAACGGCTTTTACACTGAAAAGAGCTCCATCAGGTCTGTTGAAATGATGGCATGGTATGGTACGCCCAACCATGTTATACCTTTTCTTAACATTTGGAATATGGCGCTTGTGTAAAAGGTTACAAACCTATTCCAAATCAGACAAGTGCTATTTTGTAAGTTATCCCAAGTCATTGGGTATTCCCCCACCACTATACCGAGGCAAAGGATTTTGCCAGAAAATGATATGCTTTTAAACAGAATAGTTCTTGCAAAAGGGTGAGTGGCAGGACAGTGCAACTCAACGAGATAACTAGTATCTTCATCATCAGGTCAGAGGAAAGGAACCTTGGAAGTGATTCCAGAGTTTCCTACTGTGACTGATACGGAAGCCTCTACATGAGATGTATGGACTTCGGCCGAACTTGCATCTAAGCAACGTAGGCAAAGCTCGTGCAAACCTCTTAGGTGCGCAAATGAGATATTGTGGTTAGACAACAGTATACCTACGATACACAAGGAAGTGTTGATGGGCCCTGACTCCGGAATTGGCTAAATTCCAATATAATCCGAGATAGTTTCCATAAATGATTCAAGATTTAAATCTTGATAAACCCTCTGAAAGACTTAGAGTCTAATGGATTGTAATGGGACTATAAACTGATACAGATAAAAATGTTTTATCCATTAAGCTCGACCTGTTGCAATAACAAGTTGAAGGAGTTGACTAAAATGAGATTGTCTCACCGTAGTAATGCTCAAAGTCGGTTCGGGTTAAACCAGCAATTAATACATATTTCAAACATGATATATGAAACATGGATGGCAAAGGAATTTCCATGAAATGGAAATACAACCTAGGACTTGTATGTGATACAATCCAAAGTATTTTGTCGGTCCAGAGGATGTTAGTTAGTATGATAGCTTCAGAGTTCTAGCAATGGACAGAAGAGAGCAAACTGGAGTTGGAATCTTCATTTTTGGTGGAATGGTAAAAGGGGTTTGACTTCATGAATGGGTAATGAAGATGCTTGTGGTTTCAAGAAAATAAGTGGGCGCATAATAATATTTCTGAAAACCTTGTGTGCTTGACACATTGTTACTTAGAAATAAATTTCTTGACACGAATTAGGACTTCATTTGAAAATAGTTTTTCGATGAAGTGCTTGGGCTAAATAGCCTTGATATTAGGAATAATGATCTATGGAGATAGATTTACCTAATGGGGATGAGCAAAAATACATATTGACAAGATGCTAAAAACGTTTAGCACTAAGAACGACAAGGAGTGATTCTTGCCAAAGTCACATGGAAAGAGTTTTTGCAAGAATCAGTGTCCCAAAACACTGATGAGCAAAATACATGATGGATATTCCACACACACCTGTGTTTGGATTAATCATGTATTCCATGGTATGTAAAACAACCAGATATGTCCAATACTCCCAAGATGTTGCGAGTATAGATACCAAAGTGATCAAAAGTACTGATCATGGGACAACAGTGAAAAAAGATCATTGAGTACTAAAGTAGCATTGATGACATGTTTTCTCGCAAGTGGAGATCATGAATAGTTTGTTGTAAAAGGTTACATCGATACAGTCTTCATCATTTCTCCATGCGATTTTTGATTTAAAGTGAGGGCTTTGTGTAACACACAATATGGTGGTGCATTTAGTTGGAAATTGTTCCAAACAAGTTACTGTGGCGAATTCTATAATAGAGGCGAAGTATGTTGCCGCTTTAGAAGCAACAGAGACAAAGATGTTGAATCATATAGTTCATTCATGAACTTAGTATGGTTCCAAGAAGGCTTTGGTCAATGGGACACTATTGCAGCAAGTTGCTCCATAGCTTTGTCTGAGGAATCAGGTTTCGACCAATGATTCACATATATATAAAGCCATGTCCACACAAAATATGAATTTTGTGAAAGCGTGAAAACGCGAGGATATGCAAAGATACACACAGAGTTGAAGTTGTCAGATCCGATGGACATCAGGCTATACCACAAGCGAATCATTTTTTACACCGATATGCCATAGGTGTAAAGTGCATTAGCATTAACTAGATTATTGACTCTAGTGCAAGTGGGAGTCTATAGGAGATATGCCTTAGAGGCAATAATAAATGATATTATTTATCTCCAAGTTCATAATTATGTTTATGTTCCATGCTACAACTGCTATGGTTCTCGAGTCTGCAATAACACGAGGCTCAGAGGAAGACTCATATGCACGTGTGGAATAATAAACGGAAAAATGTATTCATAGTCTCGCCTCTAAGACTAGCTCATGTGTTGCATGATGGTTCTGTTTTCCTGATCATGGGCATGACTATGCCGGCAACTTTGAGGGCATAATGTTAGGAGAACACTTGTGTTGAATCGACCTGAATTGATGTTATGAGTTGGGGAACGTAGTAATTTCAAAAAACTTCCTACGCACACGCAAGATCATGGTGATGCATAGCAACGAGAGGGAAGAGTGTTGTCCACGTACCCTCGTAGCCCGTAAGCGGAAGCGTTATGACAACGTGGTTGATGTAGTCATACGTCTTCACGATCGATAGATCCTAGCACCGAAGGTACGGCACCTCCGCGATCTGCACACATTCGGGTCGGTGACGTCCCACGAACTCACGATCCAGTAGAGTGTCGAGGGAGAGCTTTGTCAGCACGATGGCGGGATGACAGTGATGATGATGCTACTGGAACAGGCCTTCGCCTAAGCACTGCTATGATATGACCGAGGTGGATTATGGTGGAGGGGGCACCGCACACGGCTGGAAACATTCAACTTGTGTGTTCTAGGGTGCCCCCTACCCCCGTACATAAAGGAGCAAGGAGGGAGGCCAGCCGGCCTAGGGGCACGGCAAGGAGAGGGGGAGTCCTCCTCTTAGTAGGAGTAGGACTCCCCTTTTCCTAGTCTGACTAGGAAGGGGGAAGGGGAAAGGAAGGAGAGGAGAGAGGGACGAAAGAGGGGGCGTCGCCCCCCTCCTTGTCCAATTCGGACTCCCAAGGGGGGGGGCGCGGCCAGACCTAGGCCCCCTCCTCTCTCTCACACACAAGGCCCATGTAGGCCCATTAGTTCCCCGGGGGTTTCCGATAACCCCCGGGCACTCCGATAAATATTCAGTGACCCCCGGAACTCATCTGGTGTCCGAATGTAGTCGTCCAATATATCAATATTTATGTCTCGACCATTTCGAGACTCCTCATCATGTCCGTGATCACATCTGGGACTCCGAACTATCTTCGGTACATAAACTCATAATAACGATCGTCACCGAACGTTAAGCGTGCGGACCCTACGGGTTCGAGAACTATGTAGACATGACCGAGACACGTCTCCGGTCAATAACCAATAGCAGAACCTGGATGCTCATATTGGTTTCTACATATTCTACAAAGATCTTTATCGGTCAAACCGCATAACGATATATGTTGTTCCCTTTGTCATCGGTATGTTACTTGCCCGAGATTTGATCATCGGTATCTCAATACCTAGTTCAATCTCGTTACCGAAAAGTCTCTTTACTTGTTCCATAATGCTATATCTTGTAACTAACTCATTAGCTACATTGCTTGCAAGGATTATAGTGATGTACATTACCGAGAGGGCCCAGAGATACCTCTCCGACAATCAGAGTGACAAATCCTAATCTCGGTCTATGCCAACTCAACAAACACCATCGGAAGCACCTGTAGAGCACCTTTATAATCACCCAGTTATGTTGTGACGTTTGGTAGCACACAAAGTGTTCCCCTGGTATTCGGGAGTTGCATGATCTCATAGTCATAGGAACATGTATAAGTTATGGAGAAAGCAATAGGAACAAACTAAATAATCATCGTGCTAAGCTAATGGATGGGTCAAGTCAATCACATCATTCTCTAATGATGTGATCCCGTTAATCAAATGACAACTCATGTCTATGGTTAGGAAACATAACCATCATTGATTCAACGTGCTAGTCAAGTAGAGGCAAACTAGTGAAACTATGTTTGTCTATGTATTCACACATGTACTAAGTTTTCGGTTAATACAATTCAAGCATGAATAATAAACATTTATCATGATATAAGGAAATATAAATAACAACTTTATTATTGCATCTAGGGCATATTTCCTTCAGTCTCCCACTTGCACTAGGGTCAATAATCTAGATTACATTGTAATGATTCTAACACCCATGGAGTCTTGGTGCTGATCATGTTTTGCTCGTGAGAGAGGCTTAGTCAACGGGTCTACAACATTTAGATCTGTATGTATCTTGAAAATTTCTATGTCTCCCTACTTGACTTGATCGCGGATGGGATTGAAGCGTCTCTTGATGTGCTTGGTTCTCTTGTAAAATCTGGATTCCTTTGCCAAGGCAATTGCACCAGTATTGTCACAAAATATTTTCATTGAACCCGATGCACTAGGTATGACACCTAGATCGGATATGAACTCCTTCATCCAGACTCCTTCATTTGCTGCTTCTGAAGCAGCTATGTATTCCGCTTCACACGTAGATCCCGACATGACGCTCTGCTTGGAACTGCACCAACTGACAGCTCCACCATTTAATAAAAACACATATCCGGTTTGTGACTTAGAGTCATCCGGATCAGTGTCAAAGCTTGCATCGACGTAACTGTTTACGACGAGCTCTTTGTCACCTCCATATACGAGAAACATATCCTTAGTCCTTTTCAGGTATTTCAGGATATTCTTGACCGCTGTCCAGTGATCCACTCCTAGATTACTTTGGTACCTTCCTGCTAAACTGATAGCAAGGCACACATTAGTTCTGGTACACAGCATTGCATACATGACAGAGAATATGGCTAAAGCATAGGGAACACCTTTCATTTTCTCTCTATCTTCTGCAGTGGTCGGGCATTGAGTCTGACTCAACTTCACACCTTGTAATACAGGCAAGAACCCTTTCTTTGCCTGATCCATTTTGAACTTTTTCAAAACTTTACCAAGGTATGTGCTTTGTGAAAATCCAATTAAACGTCTTGATCTATCTCTATAGATCTTGATGCCCAATATATAAGCAGCTTCACTGAGGTCTTTCATTGAAAAATTCTTATTCAAGTATCCTTTTATGCTATTCAGAAATTCAGTGTCATTTTCGATCAACAATATGTCATCTACATATAATATCAGAAATGCTACAGAGATCCCACTCACTTTCTTGTAAATACAGGCTTCTCCGAAAGCGTATATTCCAACTCCGAGAGGCTTGCACCAGTCCATAAATGGATCACTGGAGCTTGCACACATTGTTAGCACCTTTTGGATCGACAAAACCTTCTGGTTGCATCATATACAATTCTTCTTTAAGATATCCATTAAGAAATGCAGTTTTGACATCCATTTGCCAAATTTCATAATCATAAAATGCGGCAATTGCTAACATGATTCGGACGGACTTAAGCATCGCTATGGGTGAGAAGGTCTCGTCGTAGTCAACTCCTTGAACTTGTTGAAAACCTTTTGCAACAAGTCAAGCTTTGTAGACAGTAATATTATCGTCGGTGTCAGTCTTCTTCTTGAAGATCCATTTATTCTCTATGGCCTGTCGATCAACGGGCAAGTCAACCAAAGTCCATACTTTGTTCTCATACATGGATCCCATCTCAGATTTCATGGCCTCAAGCCATTTTGCGGAAGCTGGGCCCGTCATTGCTTCCTCATAGTTCGTAGGTTCGTCATGGTCAAGTAACATGACTTCTAGAACAGGATTACCATACCACTCTGGTGCGGATCTTACTCTGGTTGACCTACGAGGTTCGGTAGTAACTTTATCAAAAGTTTCATGATCATTATCATTAGCTTCCTCACTTAATAGTGTAGGAATCACTGGAACTGATTTCAGTGATGAACTACTTTCCAATAAGGTATAAGGTACAATTACCTCATCAAGTTCTACTTTCCTCCCACTCACTTCTTTCAAGAGAAACTCCTTCTCTATAAAGGATCTATTCTTAGCAATGAATATCTTGCCTTCGGATCTGTGATAGAAGGTGTACCCAACAGTCTCCTTTGGGTATCCTATGAAGACACATTTCTCCGATTTGGGTTCGACCTTATCAGGTTGAAGTTTTTTCACATAAGCATCGCAGCCCCAAACTTTAAGAAACGACAACTTGGGTTTCTTGCCAAACCACAGTTCATAAGGTGTCATCTCGACGGATTTAGATGGCGCCCTATTTAACGTGAATGCAGCCGTCTCTAAAGCATAACCCCAAAATGATGGCGGTAAATCAGTGAGAGACATCATAGATCGCACCGTATCTAATAAAATGCGGTTACGACATTCGGACACACCATTACATTGTGGTGTTCCAGGTGGCGTCAGTTGCGAAACTATTCCGCATTGTTTTAAATGAAGTCCAAACTCATAACTCAAATATTCACCTCCACGATCAGATTGTGGAAACTTGATTTTATTGTTAAGATGATTTTCCACTTCACTCTGAAATTCTTTGAACTTTTCAAATCTTTCAGACTTATGTTTCATTAAGTAGATATACCCATGTCTTCTCAAATCATCTGTGAAGGTGAGAAAATAATGATATCTGCCGCGAGCTTTGATGTTCATTGGACCACATACATCAGTATGTACGATTTCCAATAACTCGGTTGCTCACTCCATTGTTTCGGAGAACGGAGTTTTAGTCATCTTGCCATGAGGCATGGTTCGCAAGTACCAAGTGATTCATAATCAAGTGATTCCAAAAGTCCATCAGAATGGAGTTTCTTCATGCGCTTTACACCAATATGACCTAAACGGCAGCGCCACAAATAAGTTGCACTATCATTATCAACTCTGCATCTTTTGGCTTCAATACTATGAACATGTGTATCACTACTATCAAGATTTAGTAAAAATAGACCACTCAACAAGGGTGGATGACCATAACAGATATTACTCATATAAATAGAACAACCATTATTCTCTAATTTAAATGAATAACTGTCTCGCATGAAATAAAATCTAGATATAATGTTCATGCTCAACACTGGCACCAAATAACAATTATTTAGGTCTCAAACTAATCCCGAAGGTAGATGTAGAGGTAGCGTGTTGACGGCGATCACATCGACTTTGGAACCATTTCCTATGCGCATTGTCACCTCGTCCTTAGCCAATCTTCGCTTAATTTGTAGCCCCTGTTTCGAGTTGCAAATGTTAGCAACTGAACCAGTGTTAAATACCCAGGCACTACTGCAAGCATTAGTAAGGTACACATCAATAACATGTATACCAAATATACCTTTCACTTTGCCATCCTTCTTCTCCGCCAAATACTTGGTGCAGTTCCGCTTCCAGTGACCAGTTCCTTTGCGTTAGAAGCACTCAGTCTCAGGCTTAGGTCCAGACTTGGGTTTCTTCACTTGACAGCAACTGCTTGTTGTTCTTCTTGAAGTTCCCTTTCTTCCCTTTACCCTTTTCTTGAAACTGGTGGTCTTGTTGACCATCAACAATTGATGCTCCTTCTTGATTTCTACCTCCGCAGCCTTTAGCATTGCGAAGAGCTTTAGGAATCGTCTTATCCATCCCTTGCATATTATAGTTCATCATGAAGCTTTTCTAGCTTGGTGGCAGTGATTGAAGAACTCTGTCAATGAAACTATTAGCAGGAACATTAACTCCCAGATGAGTCAAGTGGTTGTGGTACCCAGACATTCTGAGTATATGTTCACTGACAGAACTATTCTCCTCCATCTTGTAGCTATAGAACTTATTGGAGACTTCATATCTCTCAATCCAGGCATTTGCTTGAAATATTAACTTCAACTCCTGGAACATCTCATATGCTCCATGACGTTCAAAACGTTGTTGAAGTCCCGGTTCTAAGCCGTAAAGCATGGCACACTGAGCTATCAAGTAGTCATCAGCTTTGCTCTACCAGGTGTTCACAACATCTAGCGTTACTCCTGCAGCGGGTTTGTCACCTAGCGGTGCTTCCAGGACGTAATTCTTCTGTGCAGCAATGAGGATAATCCTCAAGTTACGGACCCATTCCGTGTAGTTGCTACCATCATCTTTCAACTTAGCTTTCTCAAGGAACGCATTAAAATTCAACGGAACAATAGCACGGGCCATCTATACAACAACATAGACATGCAAAATACTATCATGTACTAAGTTCATGATAAATTAAAGTTCAATTAATCAAATTACTTAAGAACTCCCACTTATATAGACATCTCTCTAGTAATCTAAGTGATCACATGATCCATATCAACTAAACCATGTCCGATCATCACGTGAGATGGAGTAGTTTTCAATGGTGAACACCACTATGTGGATCATATCTACTATATGATTCACACTTGACCTTTCGGTCTCGGTGTTCCGAGGCCATATCTGCATATGCTAGGCTCGTCAAGTTTAACCCGAGTATTCCGCGTGTGCAAAACTAGCTTGCACCCATTGTATGTGAACGTAGAGCTTATCACACCCGATCATCACGTGGTGTCTCGACACGACGAACTGTAGCAATGGTGCATACTCAGGGAGAACACTTATACCTTGAAATTTAGTGAGAGATCATCTTATAATGCTACCACCGAACTAAAGAAAGTAAGATGCATAAAGGATAAACATCACATGCAATCAATATAAGTGATATGATATGGCCATCATCATCTTGTGCCTATGATCTCCATCTCCAACGCACCATCATGATCACCATTGTCACCGGCTTGACACCTTGATCTCCATCGAAGCATCATTATTGTCTCGCCAACTATTGCATCTATGACTATCGCTACCACTTAGTAATAAAGTAAAGCAATTGCATGGCGATTGCATTTCATACAATAAAGCGACAACCATATGGCTCCTGCCAGTTGCCGATAACTGTGTTACAAAACATGATCATCTCATACAATAAAATGTAGCATCATGTCTTGACCATATCACATCATAACATGCCCTGCAAAAACAAGTTAGACGTCCTCTACTTTGTTGTTGCAAGTTTTACGTGGCTGCCATGGGCTGAGCAAGAACCGTTCTTACCTATGCATCGAAAACCACAAGGCGGTATAGTGATTGCTTTTTGATCTTCAGAAAGAACCATGTTCATTGAATCTAATTCAACTAAAGTTGGAAAAACTTACACCCACCAGACACCTGTGTGCGAAGCATGTCGGTAGAACCAGTCTTGCGTAAGCATACGCATAATGTCGGTCTGGGCCGCTTCATCCAACAGTATCGCCAAATCAAGAATCAACTAGTGACGACAAGCAATATGTATATACCCACGCCCACAACTCCTTTATGTTCTACTCGTGCATATAACATCTACGCATAAACCTGGCTCTAATACTGTTGTTGGGGAACATAGTAATTTCAAAAAAATCCTACGCACACGCAAGATCATGGTGATGCATAGTAACGAGAGGGAAGAGTGTTGTCCACGTACCCTCATAGACCGTAACCGGAAGCGTTATGACAACGCGGTTGATGTAGTCGTACATCTTCATGATCGACCAATCCTAGCACCGAAGGTACGTCACCTCCGTGATCTGCACACGTTTGGCTGGGTGACATCCCACGAACTCACGATCCAGTAGAGTGTCGACGGAGAGCTTCATCAGCACGACGGCATGAAGACGGTGATGATGATGCTACCGGAATAGGGCTTCGCCTAAGCACCACTATGATATGACCGAGGTGGATTATGGTGGAGGGGGGCACCGCACACGGCTCGAAACAATCAACTTGTGTGTTCTAGGGTGCCCCCTGCCCCCGTATATAAAGGAGCAAGGGGGAGGCCGGCCAACCTAGGGGAGCGCCAAGGAGAGGGGGAGTCCTCCTATTTGGAGTAGGACTCCCCTTTTCCTAGTCAACTAGGAAGGGGGAAGGGGAAAGGAAGGAGAGGAGAGAGGGATGAAAGAGGGGGCGCCGCCCCCCTCCTTGTCCAATTCGGACTCCCAGGGGGGGGGTGCGGCAAGCCCTAGGCCCCCTCCTCTCTCTCACACAAGGCCCATGTAGGCCCATTAGTTCCCTGGGGTTTTCGATAACCCCCCGTCACTCCGATGACCCCCGGAACTCATCTGGTGTCCGAATATAGTCGTCCAATATATCAATCTTTATGTCTCGGCCATTTCGAGACTCCTCGTCATGTTCGTGATCATCCGGGACTCCGAACTATCTTCGGTACATCAAAACACTTAAACTCATAATACCGATCGTTACCGAACGTTAAGCGTGCGGACCCTACGGGTTCGAGAACTATGTAGACATGACCGAGACATGTCTCCGGTCAATAACAAATAGCGAAACCTGGATGCTCATATTGGTTCCTACATATTTTACGAAGATCTTTATCAGTCAAACCGCATAACGATATATGTTGTTCCCTTTGTCATCGGTATGTTACTTTCCCGAGATTTGATCATCGGTATCTCAATACCTAGTTCAATCTCGTTACCGGCAAGTCTCTTTACTCATTCCGTAATGCTACATCCCGTAACAAACTCATTAGCTACATTGCTTGCAAGGCTTATACTGATGTACATTACCGAGAGGGCCCAGAGATACCTCTTCGACAATCGGAGAGACAAATCCTAATCTCGATCTATGCCAACTCAACAAACACCATCAAAGACACCTGTAGAGCACCTTTATAATCACCCAGTTATGTTGTGACATTTGGTAGCACACAAAGTGTTCCTCTGGTATTCGGGAGTTGCATGATCTCATTGTCATAGGAACATGTATTAGTTATGGAGAAAGCAATAGAAACAAACTAAACGATCATCGTGCTAAGCTAATGGATGGGTCAAGTCAATCGCATCATTCTCTAATGATGTGATCCTATTAATCAAATGACAACTCATGTCTATGGTAAGGAAACATAACCATCATTGATTCAACATGCTAGTCAAGTAGAGGCAAACTAGTGACACTCTGTTTGTCTATGTATTCACACATGTACTAAGTTTCCGGTTAATACAATTCTAGCATGAATAATAAACATTTATCATGATATAAGGAAATATAAATAACAACTTTATTATTGCCTCTAGGGCATATTTCCTTCATTATGCTGTGAGAAACATTCGTCACAAGTTTATGGTTAATAACACAGAGATGGTTAATGTTTGCATAATTCCTTAGACCATGAGAGTATCGAGTTTCTTCATACTTGCTTCATGAACTTTGGGGTTTGTTAAACGTCATCCGTAAATGGGTGGCTATTACAGCGGCTTACAGGTTGATGGAAAAGTGTGTCAAGTAACTTGATAGCTCAAGATTGGGATTTGCTCCTCCGACGATGGAGAGATATTGTTGGGCCCTCTCAGTGTTAGGGTATCCATCATCGTCTGGCCAGACATAGTGTGATTTTATCATAGGGATGCCGGAACACAGAAACGAGAAAATAGAACAAAACCGGTAAAGAGGTGACTAGCATAGTGGACAAGTTGTTGATCCACGGGGATGCAAGTAAATATCACCTCGGGTATTTGTAACATATCGCGAAGCAATAGGAATAGCGCACGGCAACTGGACGTTCACTCGAATATTCATTCGTGTGGGTATAGGGGTCAATATGGGTGTCCACGGCTCCGATGTTGATCGTTGATGGGAAAGTGTTCCGGTCATGTCTATGCTTCACTGAACCTATAGGGTCACACACTTAAGGGTCATCTGTCTGCTGAATACTAGACATGGAGTTTGAGAGAAAATCGCCGGAAAAGTTTCGGACAGCGGAAAAGTTCCGCAGAGAGAGAATAGCAAAATAGTTTTGTAAAACCAGAAAGTTGTTTCGTGGTATACCATTAAGTTAAATTGGTTTCGGGACACGCCTGATAATTCTTGGAGGGTGCCAAAATTATTCTGGAAACTTTTGGGATTTTTTTGAGATATAATTTTAGTGGGTACTGGAATTATTCTAAGACCCACAGAAATACTGGACGCGAAAATTGTCTTCATGAATAGTGAAAACGCATTCTTGTTTGCTTTTCGCAGATGAAAATCACTAATACAAAATTCTTTTGGAACACGTCAAAAATTATTTTAGTGGGTACTAGAAATGTTCTAGGCCCGCATAATTATTTTCGGTTCGAACGGACGCTGAAAAATGTCATCATGAATAGTGAAAGTGCTTTTTGCTTGGCTTCTTGGAGAAGCCACCTTGAGGGCCTTTTGGTATTATCCCCTTGTCTTCTTGGAGACGCCACCCTTGGGCTTGGCCTATAAATAGGGGTGGAGGGGGCTGCCTAAAGACACACTCTTTCTCACATACAAGTTCCATTGCAATGATCTGGCTTCTCTCTCCCTCCCCTCGAAATAATTTCGTAGAGCCGAAAGGCTGTCTAGGTTCCGGTGGGAACTAGTTTTGGATGGTGAAGCCCTGCCGGATAGATGACACCGTATGTGTGCAAATCTATAGAGGGATCGTAGTTTCAGTCTTAGTTTGAGAGTGCCTCCCGAAGGGCTGTCCGTGTGAACGTTCGAGTTTCGAAGGTCCTCCCGAAGGACTGTCCGAGTGACCGTGTGAGTTTCGAAGGTCCTCCCGAAGGGCTGTTCGCGACACCATCCGGGGGACTGTCCGACCGCCTCCCGGAGGGCTATCCGAGGGGTAGATGAGGGTATACATCCTCGTGGTTGGGAGGTTGTAAATCCTAGCTACGGGGATCTGCACCGCCGATCGTCATCGACTCTACTTCCCGTTGCGCTACAAGTCGGTAACGAAAAAGATCAAAACTTGTATGCAGTCTCCATAGTGGTCCTAGGCTGGTGCGTAAGTTGGCATTTTTTTGTTTTCTGTTGCATACCCCTACACGGCGGCATCAGTTTGTTTTTCAGCTCTTCAGAACTGGATTCAACAGTAAACTGAGTGTGTACATGAGACAACAGTTACTACCCCTCCATTGCCCACTGCACGCCCGGTAGAACATGCACCCTCGGCGCATTCAAACGCCTCCATTATGAAACCTATTCCGGCCACACGTTGGTTCACGAGCGGGTCTGTATTGGTACTGTAATTACAAGTGTTAGTGGTCACTTTACTTAAATTTAATTAGCTTTAATTAAAATTTATTCTTAAAACAAGCAATGCATTGGCTCGTTCTATCAGTGCCACGGGATCAACATGCACAACAATTAGAATTATTATTCTCAGGACACACATGATCAGCACATTTGTCACACTTTCACACAGATAATACGACCAAGTTTGAACTATTTGTTATGGTTGCTATCCTCTGCATCATCATACCGTGTTTCCCAGCTTGCAAGATTCAGAACCAACAAATAAGATTCGAATAATAATTACAATAAAGATGACTACACATCTCATTGATTCCCAGCTTGCAAGATTCAGAACCAACAAATAAGATTCAAATAATAAGTACAACAAAGATGCCTACACATATCATTGATTCCCAACTTGCAAGATTCAGAACCAACCCATTAGATACATTTGATAAAGTGAATATTGGGATTAAATCCATCTTGGCTAGCCGTGTCATACAACCCAAGAACTTGGCGAATGGTGTTGACCATCACAACATCTGTAGTTGAGTATTCTTGTTTGCACAGCACAGATAAGAAATAGCATGATTACTATAATAGTGGCACTCCTTGAACTCAACCTGCAGCTCCACTCGATGATTCAATTCATGTGACTTTTAATGCAGTTCACCTGAAATGAAGCAAAGATTGCATCATTCAGCTAGCAAGAAGTACTTCCTCTCGTGAGCTGGCAGGTTCTTCTTTAGTAGTTGCACTAAAATTGAGCAACATTAAGGTTGGTTCTCCTGCTCATGTAAGGTGCAACTATAATTTGCTTATCCTTTTGTGCAGGTCCACTAAAATAAAGTGCCATTGTGGTGACAGTGATGCCTCATATTGCAAAGGCTAATAAAATGTTGCACGAGATTACCAGCAGAATTTGACTGAGATTTTGGAAACTCCAATCACCATTTTGTGCAGTTCCACCAAAATTGAGAGATGTTGCCCACGTGACATTTTAGTTGAACTGCACAAGACACTCATTCCAAAAATAAGTATTTTGTGCAGATCTCCAAAAGGACACAATAGAAACAAGGTGAGATGGATATCCCTATCTGCACAAAAAGATAGAAAGAGAACAGTTGCTGGTCAATAACAAGATACGAAACATACGCGGAATGAAAAGAAGCATCTTGATTATGTTCATGGCAATCACACAAGGACAGTAGAAATTTTAAAACATTAGCAATGCTTCATGTTACCGGAAGCATTACGATCAACAATGACAGTCGTCAAATATGGGATTACTTTAATGGTGGCATTGCTTGTTTACCAGATACAGTAGATCAACAGCAACTAAAGAATTGGCTTAAGGGCATGGGACCGTGGGGACACCAAGACACTCATCAACGTAAAGAAGCAACTTACTTATCATACTGGGGGAAATAGCAGGAGTACCATTTGTAACACAGTTTAATTGCATCATATCACTGAGTCATTAGATTAATAATAACACTGGTTAGACATGTCCTTAAGGTAACAGTATGATCACTTCATTTTACATGCGCCCTTACATTAACAACAACAAAAAGTAGGTATAAGGACATGCAACAATGGACGTATCAGCACAATGTACCTACAAGGAGGCATAAAGTGGTGATGCCGAGTTTGTTCATACTCTGTGAGGGCAGCAAATCTAATCCTGGAGACCTTTTACTATGTGAGGGCAGCAAATCTAATCCTGGACATACTCTGTTGACTTGTCCACCATCCGCCACTTTCTATCCCTTTTTCAACCAATAATAGATCTGTTCCATATCCAGTTTGTACTGCCTTTTCCCTTTATTTCCCTTTTCAACCAAGAGACCAGTTGGGTATCCAGTCTCTACTACTTTCCCCCTATTATTTCCTCTTTGAATCAAGTCCTAGATTCATGCTACCACTTTCCCCCTTTATTCGTTGTTTGAACCAAGTCCTAGATTCGACTACATGAAGTAGCTTTACCTCCAATAATACTAAAAATTTAGGTGGCTTTGGAAGAGCTGATGGAAGTAGAAAAAGATGCACATGCAGACATGTGGGGAGCTGAGGCAGTAGATCAAGGCCGCTTTCGAAGAACTTATACCCGAGGGTCGTCGGGATGTCGGCGGCGGCAGGTCGGATCTGCGCACAATACGGTAGGGAGGAAGAAGGGTCGGAGGACCTCCTGAGCCGGCGCTGTGTCGGATACAATGGCACGAGCAAAGGATCGGGACCCATTGGCAGCTGTGGGTGTCCTCCCTCGACGCTGATGACCGCATGAATGATGCACCTAGTCCTCTACACACACCGGCCGAAGGGATTCGACCAGATCTATGACCAGCGATGAGCAGAGAGAAAATGTCGCTACCACTGTCTTGTTTAGATTTGGAGAGATGAGAGAATGAAGAGAGCAACCCTAGTAAAGCAGACGCTCAGGCACCTGCCTATTATATATAGTGGAGTGATTATCTTTTTATTTCCACAATAAGAGTTTCAATTTGTGTATGTGGCATTAATGAAAAGAAACTCTATTTTAACGTGACTAACGGTACAACTCCTACTTACTAGTAGTAGTATTGCTCACTTGTGCTCCCCGACCCTCCATTCATTGAACAACCCCATGGGTGAATAAACATACAGTACTAGTATTTATATAGAATGAATAAGCTCGAACTATTTTGGCTTTGAGATATCGATGGTACAGTTTGACCACATTGCATCAACGGACTCAGTACTTTGAAGTAACCTATACGTATAAACACATGCATGGCTTACATTCCGAATCGCTAGCTAGAGCTTGAACTGTATTTGTTTACATGTACCACATTTTTCTTTTGGTTTTCTGCTCCATGGCGCAATTCATCGATACAAAATTATATTAGTAGTTAAAAGTTGAGGGCGGGGCTTTTCCCGGACAATACGCTGCTACCTCTTGAGCTTGCGTTGGTTTTCCCTTGAAGAGGAAAGGGTGATGCATCACGTTAGCGTAAGTATTTCCCTCAGTTTTGAGAACCAAGGTATCAGTCCAGTAGGGGACTACACGCAAGTCCCTCGTACCTGCACAAACAAACAAGAACCTCACAACCAACGCGATAAAGGGGTTGTCAATCCCTTCACGGTCGCTTACGAAAGTGAGATCTGATAAAAATAATAAGATAAATATTTTTGGTATTTTTGTTGTATAGATTGGAAAATAAAGATTGCAAAATAGAAATAGCAAGTTGATAGGAAAATAATATGATGGTAGATAGACCCGGAGCCATAGGTTTCACCAGTGGCTTCTCTCAAGATAGAAAATTTTATGGTGGGTGAACAAATTACTATCGAGCAATTGATAGAAAAGCGCATAGTGATGAGAATATATAGCATGATCATGTATATAGGCATCACATCCGCGACAAGTAGAACGAAACGATTATGCATCTACTACTATTACTCCACACATCGACCGCTATCCAGCATGCATCTAGAGTATTAAGTTCATAAGAACAGAGTAACGCATTAGGCAAGATGACATGATGTAGAGGGATAAACTCAAGCAATATGATATAAACCCCATATTTTTATCCTTGATGCCAACAATACAATACGTGCCTTGCTTCCCCTGCTGTCACTGGGAAAGGACACGCAAGATTGAACCCAAAGCTAAGCACTTCTCCCATTGCAAGAAAGATCAATCTAGTAGGCCAAACCAAACCGATAATTCGAAGATACTGGCAAAGATATTTAAATCATGCATAAAAGATTTCAAAGAAGAATCAAATATTGTTCATAGATAATCATGATCATAAACCCACAATTCGTCGGATCTCGACAAACACACCGCAAAAAGAATTACATCGAATAGATCTCCAGGAGAATCGAGGAGAACTTTGTATTGAGATCCAAAGAGAGAGAAGAAGCCATCTAGCTAATAACTATGGACCTGAAGGTTTGTGGTAAACTACTCACACATCATCGGAGAGGCTATGTTATTGATGTAGAAGCCCTCCGTGATCGATTCCCCCTCCGGCGAAGCGCCGAAAAAGTCCCCAAGATGGGATCTCATGGGTATAGAAGGTTGCGTACAGCAAGGATGATTGTGTTAAGCTAAAAATCAAATACTCAAATCATACAAGACGCTCCAAGCAAAACACATATCATGTGGTGAATAAAAATGTAGCCTCAAGTAAAGTTACCGATAGATGAAGACAAAAGAGGGGATGCCTTCCGGGGCATCCCCAAGCTTAAGATTTTGGTTGTCATTGAATTTTACCTTGGGGTGCCTTGGGAATCCCCAAGCTTAGGCTCTTGCCACTCCTTATTCCAAAATCCATCAAATCTTTACGCAAAACTTGAAAACTTCACAACACAAAACTCAACCGAAAATCTCATGAGCTCCGTTAGTATAAGAAAACAAACCACCACTTCAAGGTACTGTAATGAACTCATTCTTTATTTATATTTGTGTTAAACCTACTGTATTCCAACTTATCTATGGTTCATATCCCCCGATACTAGCCATAGATTCATCAAAATAAGCAAACAACACACGAAAAAACAGAATCTGTCAAAAACAGAACAGTCTGTAGTAATCTGTAGGTTTCGAATACTTATGTAACCCCAAAAATTATGAAAAAAAAATTGGACGTGAGGAATTTGTCTTTTAATCATCTGAAGAAAGAATCAACCTAATCGCACTCTCCAGTAAAAAATGGCAGCAAATCTCGCGAGGGCTAAAGTTTCTGTTTTTTACAGCAAGATCGCAAAAACTTCCCCCAAGTCTTCCCGAAGGTTCTACTTGGCACAAACACTAATTAAAAGCAAAAAACCACATCTAAACAGAAGCTAGATGAATTATTTATTACTAAACAGGAACAAAAAGCAAGAAACAAAAATAAAATCGGGTTGCCTCCCAACAAGCGTTATCGTTTAACACCCCTAACTAGGCATAAAAACAAGAATAGATCTAGGTATTGTCATCTTTGGTTTTAATTTCTTTTAGAAAAATCATGCTCGAATCCGGGAGGTTCTTTACGTTTCCCTTCATATTTGGAAATTTTTAGATCTAAATAGTCCAACCGCTTATTGCAAAGGATAATCAACATATTCATGCGGTGAAGGTTTCTGCTAACACTCTTAAGAGGTTCGAGAGACTTTTGTAAAATTTTCATTACTTCGCAAATCTTCTCAAAAACTTGTGTCTCTTCCTGGTTATGATGTGGCCCCTTTTGTTGAGGTAGTGTTCCCACTATTCCCTCTATGATTTCATGAGCAATACTGGGATCAATTTTGATAAAATTTAATTTGGCAACGCAATCCAAGAGTTGTCTATGGGAAATATTTAGTCCAACATAAAAATTACGAAGTAAAATTCTAAAGCTCACCTCTAAGGTGCAATTACGGTAAGATTCCATCATCCTATACCAAGCATCTTTTAAGTTTTCTCCTTGTCTTTGTTTGAAGTGAAGAACTCCAAACTCGGGAGACAAAGGAGCAGAAAAGGACTAGCCATAACAGCAAAACCAATGATCTAACACACAGACACACAAGAAGCAAGCAAAAAGAGACGGGCAGAAAAGAGGCAGATAAAATGGCAAGGGTGAAGTCGGGGAGAGGAAAACAAGAGGCAAATGGCAAATGATGTAATGCGAGGGATAAGAGTTTGTGATGGGTACTTCGTATGTCTTTACTTGTGCGTAGATCTCCCCGGCAATGGCGCCAGAAATGGCTTAGTTGACGGGAGATCAAATCTTGACATGACTTGGTGCAAATCTCCTCGGCAACGGCGCCAGAAATCCTTCTTGCTACCTCTTGAGCTTGCGTTGGTTTTCCCTTGAAGAGGAAAGGGTGATGCAGCACAGTAGCGTAAGTATTTCCCTCAGTTTTGAGAACCAAGGTACAATCCAGTAGGAGACTACACGCAAGTCCCTCGTACCTGCACAAACAAACAAGAACTTCACAACCAACGCGATAAAGGAGTTGTCAATCCCTTCACGGTCACTTACGAAAGTGAGATCTGATTGTAGCGACACGACCTCAGGCGGTCAAGTCTCTGTGCTTAAGTGTCATCCCTGGATCGGTATGCTGACACACACAGTACTCGAGGATTTATAACAGAGGTAAATCACATGTATAAAGTAACATAAATACTATTACCTCAATCCAAATAGCGGAAGTAACAACAAGGTTGTGGATTCCCATCAACACCAACGGCAAAGTTGAGTGTAGAAATCGTAACCCTAACGTATCACTTACTCTTCGTAAGAATCCTACAACATGAGATGTTGCAGCCACAAAGGGTCAGTACATTGAATGTACTGGCAAATTCACACCAGAGGATAATGATGAATAATACCTATCACTACATGCATATATGGCTGGTGGAAAAGCTCTATGGTTATAATGTTTTTGCGAAAAGCCAATTTTTCCCTACTGCAAAAGAATATATTTTATTTAACTACAAAGTTGGTTGAAAATATTGAGAAGGTTCCTCCAACTCAATCCCAAAATAATAATCATTAACCCAATCAAGTTGATTAAATAGAGTGTTGAGATCAACATGAATATCCAAAGACCAGAGACTCAAAATTGTCCATAATCGGGGACACGGCTAACCATGATTAGTTTATACACTTTGCAGAGGTTTGCGCACTTTTCCCCACAAGACTCGATCGCCTCCGTTGGATTTCTCGCACTACATGGTGTTTGAGAAACGGATGACCGACACACAGTCTTTCAGAAATATTAACTCTCTACTCCGGGCAGACCATACCAAACCTACAACCCTCTACCTGCTGATCCACCTCTTCAAGAGCTTCACGCAACTTACTCAACTATGCTAGAGCCCATAATAGCTTGTGGCTATACACGGAAGTTTCTAGCATGAATAATCTTATGATCCCTTTGAGCCTGGGTGGCGGTCCATAGGAAAATCACACGGGTACTCCGGGATTTCCAAAAAATACAAGCAACACTGGGTACTCCAGGTGCCTCAATCCACCCAGATGTGTATTTAAGTTGTCACCTTAAGTTGAACCATTAATTAACAATCTCACATCTGTCATGGATTTCACTCATCCAAACCACGTCTACTAGCATAGCATAGCAAATTAAGCAACGCGTAGAAGTAAATCCCAAGGGTTTGAATGTAACAGGGTAATAGGTTCTACCTCATCAACTACTTCCCAACCCACATGTTAATGACATCCTAATCATGCAATGTTTGAGGATTGGAACTAATGCATAAAAACTGGGTGATAAAAGGGATATGATCAAAGTGTGAACTTGCCTGCAATGTTGATGAAGATGATTCGTACTCAAAACTCTTGATAGTTCTACTCGTCACACTCCGGTCAATCTATCGTGAGCAAGCAATAGTAACCACACATAAGCAATCACTCAAAAGATTGGGAAGAACGAAGAAGACAATTCGGAAAACGTCAAAACCACGCAAATAACTCTTGCAACATAAAACAATTTCTAACAGTACCAAAATTATGTGAATTTGGCCTTATCAGAAAGTTTTAGGTCAAGAGCTTCGATTTGCAAAAAGAATCAACTAAATCGGAGTTACGAAACTCAAGTTATGATCAAAAGAAGTCTGGATATAAATCTGAATAAAATTCGAAATTTGAAAATTTCAAAAGGTTGATGTGATAGGTTCACTGGATAGGTGAAAACGAGACAAAGCTATAGGCGCTGGTTTCATCTAATTTGGATAAACGAGTGAAAAGTTATGGCTATTTGAAAAATCAGGGCCAAACTATTTTACGAAAGAAAAATAGCTACGGTTAAGGTCTAGCTATAAATACGTAAACTAATTGATAATCTAATTATTTTATCGAATTAGTCTAAAAAATAATAAACTACGGAAGTATAAGAAGAAGAAAAAGAAAAGAAAAATAAAGAAAGATACCTTTATAAGGCAGAGAAAAGACGACTTTGGAGAGAAGAGACAATTTCCAGAAGTCACGCCGGAGAGGAGAAATATATTTTTCTTAAAGAATCTAGTCAAATCAAAATATTGATTTAACCCGAATCGGATAATTTTTGGAGGCTCTATGGGTCTATATTTATTGATAGAAAAAGAGGTTTAGGGGTCAAAGGCTAAGCAATGTAGGACTAAATCTATATATACGCAGATGAAATTTGAAAAAGATCGCATGGGCTAAAAGTTCGGCCTGGCCGCGCGCGTACACTAGCATGGTTGTTTTTTTATAAAGAAAGAAAGAAAAGAAAATCTAGAAGGAAAAGGGTGGCTGGGCCTGGCCCACTTAGGATAAATAAAAAGAAAATATGGAGCACCGCTAGTACTACGATGCGCACATGGGCGATATTTAGTTTCAGGTGCGCATGCCGATTTGTTATTTGTTTTTTTAATAGAAAGCGATAAACTGAAAAACGAAAATAAAAATAAAACTTTATATAGGCATATTATATATCAAAATTTTCATAAAAAGATTTTCTACAAGATGAACATTTTCCTAGCATTAAATAAAATGCACACAAATTCAGATATTTCAAATAGTGCTACTGGTCTAATAAAATCCAATAAAAATCATTATAAAAATACCAAAATTCATTCAAATTTATTTCTCTCCAATTTTCTGATGTAGCGAATCATGTTACCCTATTTTCTGTATATTTTATTTTTGGAGAAAAATAATTTGAATAAAATCCAAATAACTTCAAATTGAAAATAATTTCAAAAAGATTTTAAATTTTGATCCTTTTAAACTCCCAACTCATATTTCATATAATTTGAAGAAGTCATTTTATCTTCTCTCATGAAAATCGTTGAGTTGCTTGAAGTTTCTAACTTAAAAATATTTCCAAATGAAATTCAATTCTTTTCAAAACCCTTTTCATTTATTTAAATGGAAGAAGTCATGTCATCTTCTCTCGAGGGTTTTGTATTTGAAAAGAATTTGAATTCATGGAGATCATAAATACAAAAATGAAACTTTGGGGAAAGTCCTTTTATTCCCTCTCATTTAACTTTCAAAAAGTTCGAATTCACTCACTTTCAGTCAATCAATCAAACAATCTATCAAATCTATCTATTTAATATAACATTCCAAAAATTAGAATTTTGGGATGTTACAAACCTACCACCCTTAAAATGAATCTCGTCCTCGAGATTCAGAGAGGCTAGAAAGAAATAGGTTAGGTTTGGGGTCTCCTCAAAATCCATTGATTGTTGCAGGAGGGGGTTTAGGGTGCTACCACCCTTAGAAGCATGGTTACGGTTCCATCAAAACTCATATACTTCATCCATATTGTTAACAGTGTCGATCTTCTCAGATCTTCAGGATAAGTCCTTATCTGGGCTCTTTCGGTAGTGGCATAACCTTTTCCTCAATCCTTGTGTCTTTCATCTAGGTAAGGTTCTTCTGTGACTGGGTCTTCTTAGCTGACGGGTCTGGCGCCAATACTAAACAACTATCGATATCTCATGGTGGTCAACCATTTATGGTTTCTCCTGCAGGAAATGGGTCTGGGTTGATCCTCACCGTATAACCTACGGTTGGCAAAAACTGCCTTGTACAAGGGGAAAATACCTATACCATTCTAAGGCTTAAACAAGGTTTTGATCGTCGTCTCTCTATTATAGGTAAGTCACTCAGATTTACCATCCCATATAGCAAGGCGAATAATAAGAGTAAGTCGGTATGGTGATCAATCCATCCCGCACCCAAATCATTACCTTGTATACGGTTTAGCGAATCTCGCATTCTAACACTCGGTCATCCTCACAAGCATTGCAGAATTTCTCTTGTCCATGAACTGCGTTCGGAATAATCCATTGATTCTGCAAGCCAAACAAACATCTATCGTTCCTTCACAACTCTCAGGTTTTGCGTTACTCCTATAAAATTGTCTGCCGATAAACGTCGTATCTTCCTCCAGGGTTTTTCCTTCAGCAAGAATGTGCTTGCTTCTTGGTAGGTCCTGGGGCATGTGGGTTATGGCCCATCTCATCACTTGTAGTCCTTGAACTTATCATCGGGCAACTGATCATTATTCCAACTTCCAACTTCCTAGTATTCTTAAATCCATCCAATTGTACTGTCTTCCTTCCTTCTATTGGCACCAAACTAGGACATGATTACTCAGACTCATCATGGAGTTTCCATTGATCCATATTTCCGACATCATACCTCCTTTATATCCAATAGTAATTTATCTCTTCATCCTCGTGGTATATCCCTCATACCGAGATAAAAACTTATACTTATGAAGTCCATATTCCACTTTGTGGAACATCATTATCCTTTCCAGGGTCAAGCGTCCTTACAGGGGAATACTGGCCATCTCTGCATGGCACTTCTTCAACTGGGAAATGTGAAACACATCATGAACTCCTGACAGTCCTTCGGGTGACTCCAACTTGTTGGCCACTTCTCCCATACGCTCCAAAACTCGGTATGGTCCTACAAATCTCGGGGCTAACTTTCCCTTAACTCCAATTCGTTTAACTCCTCGCAGAGGGGACACACGAAGACATGCTCTATCTCCAATTTCATAGACTACCTCCTTGCGTTTTTTAGTCTGCATAACTCTTCTGCCTGGACTGAGCTACCTTCAGTCTATCTCGAATCAACTTAACATTCTCTTCTGACTCCTTGATCACATTTGGTCCAAACAACTGACGGTCTCCAACTTCATCCCACATAGTCTTGGGGTATCACACATATCGAGACAAAACTCGTATTCATTTTGTCCGAAATCCACTCAGTGGAGTATCCTTATCTTTTCCAGGGGTCAAGGGTTCTTACAGGGTACTACCACCCTTAAAATGCACAAATCTTCCATAGACCATATTTCTCATATCCTCAGAAATGGTCAAAATCCTTCTTCATAGAGTAACAACTCATAAAATCCATATCAGTACCAACGATGCTAACTTTATTCACCCTCAATTGATTAAAATCTCTCGCTTTTCCATTACATGTCTCAACTCAACACCTCAATATAAAAGAAAATGTTCTCACTTCTACTACTCCATTTCTTTTGTTGCAAACTCAACTATCTAGCACAAGTTTCCTTCTCCTTGGGGCATTCTCTGGCAAAGTGCCCTGCTCTATTACAACGAAAACATATTACTTCTGACAAGTCTCGAGGTTTCCTTTTTGGGCAACTGCTGAGGTAGTGCCCTGACTCCTTGCACCTGTAATAGGTGATATGACTCAGGTCCTTCCTGGTATCCAATCTACTTCTCTTCCTGGACTTTTCCGTTCCAATCATGGATTCTATTTCTTGTGGGTCATACTCTACTTCCTCCGTCGGGAATTCTACTAGATCCCCATTCAAACAATTTTGGGAGATGTGTCCTTCTCCACATGAATAGCAAGACTTAGTGCAGGGTTTACTCGGGTCCTCTTTAGGTGTGTCCTCCACATCTTCCTTCATCATGGGTTCTTCTAAAATTTCCATAAGGGCTCCTTTCTTTACTTCTTTCTTCTGCTGTATGGTTCTTCGTACCATGGGGTAAATGTGACACTGAGTAGGATAGTGGGTAATCCCTTCACAAAGGAAACAAGTAGTCTGCCTAGTTGGGCATTCTTCAACTGGGTGACTTCCTTCACAATTAGGGCATTCCTCCTTGTGTTCTTTATGGGTGTCTCCTATTTCTCCACAAATCTTGCATGCACGAGGTTTCCTCATATCCTTTCCATAAGGCTTCAACTTCTAGGACACAAGGTGAGATCTTTGCAGAGTCAACTTTAATTCTCTCCAAGTGGTTACTCCTTGCCATCCATTCATGGTTTGGTATATCCTCCACCAAGTAGCAGCACCTCTTTCAAAGCACTGAAGAGCATGCTGGGTCATATCATTTCCAACTATAGGGTTATTCTCCATGTGATCCTCCATGTTCTGAATCCATCGATCTGCCTCCAATTGACTCATCGGTCTAGAAAATACAAGCTCATCTCCATTCATCCTCTATTAGGTCCAAGGGTTTTGGGGTGAGATGAGAGAGAGGGAGAGGGATGCACAATACAAATAATGGTTTTGAAAAGACAGATTTTATCTGTGGCTATCGAAAAAACATCAAACAAATGACAGCTCACAAATATCGCATCTAACGTAGGTATATACCAGGGGTTTGGTCTTCTAAAGGTCAATAAATCTTCAACTTCTCCAAACTCTTCAAGCCTTGTTCATGCCTCCAATGGTTTATTCCGATCATGCTTGTCTTGTTGGGTTTTGTAGTAATTTCAAAAAAAATCCTACGCTCACGCAAGATCATAGTGATGCATAGCAACGAGAGGGGAGAGTATGATCTACGTACCCTTGTAGATCGACAACGGAAGCGTTTGGTTGATGTAGTCGTACGTCTCCACGACCCGACCGATCAAGCACCGAAACTACGGCACCTCCGAGTTCTAGCACACGTTCAGTTCGATGACGATCCCCGGACTCCGATCCAGCAAAGTGTCGGGGAAGAGTTCCGTCAGCACGACGGCGTGGTGACGATCTTGATGTACTACCGTCGCAGGGCTTCGCCTAAGCACCGCTACAATATTATCGAGGACTATGGTGGAAGGGGGCACCACACACGGCTAAGAGTATGATCACGTGGATCAACTTGTCTCTCTAGGGGTGCCCCTGCCTCCGTATATAAACATTCAAGGGAGGGGGGGCGGCCGGCCAAGGTGTGGCGCGCCAGGAGTAGTCCTACTCCCTCTGGGAGTAGGACTCCCCCCTTTCCTAGTTGGAATAGGATTCGTGGGGTGGGAAAAGAGAGAGAGAGAAGGAGGGGGGCGCCGGCCCCCTCTCTCCTTGTCCTATTCAGACTAGGGGTGAGGGGCGCGTCGCCCAGCCCTGGCTGCCTCTTCTCTTCTTCCACTAAGGCCCATATACCTCCCGGGGGGTTCCGGTAACCTCAAGGTACTCCGGTAAAATCCCGATTTCACCCGGAACACTTCTGATATCCAAACATAGGCTTCCAATATATCAATATTTATGTCTCAACCATTTTGAGACTCCTCGTCATGTCCGTGATCACATCCGGGACTCCGAACAACCTTCGGTACATCAAAATGCATAAACTCATAATATAACTATCATCGTAACCTTAAGCGTGCGGACCCTACGGGTTCAAGAACAATGTAGACATGACCGAGACACGTCTCCAGTCAATAACCAATAGCGGAACCTGGATGCTCATATTGGCTCCTACATATTCTACGAAGATCTTTTATCGGTCAGACCGCATAACAACATACTTTGTTCCCTTTGTCATCGGTATGTTACTTGCCCGAGATTCGATCGTCGGTATCCTATACCTAGTTCAATCTCGTTACCGGCAAGTCTCTTTACTCGTTCTGTAATACATCATCCCGCAACTAACTCATTAGTTGCAATGCTTGCAAGGCTTAAGTGATGTGCATTACCGAGAGGGCCCAGAGATACCTCTCCGACAATCGGAGTGACAAATCCTAATCTCGAAATACGCCAACCCAACATGTACCTTTGGAGACACCTGTAGAGCTCCTTTATAATCACCCAGTTACGTTGTGACGTTTGGTAGCACACAAAGTGTTCCTCTGGCAAACGGGAGTTGCATAATCTCATAGTCATAGGAACATGTATAAGTCATGAAGAAAGCAATAGCAACATACTAAACGATCGGGTGCTAAGCTAATGGAATGGGTCATGTCAATCAGATCATTCAACTAATGATGTGATCCTGTTAATCAAATGACAACTCTTTGTCCATGGTTAGGAAACATAACCATCTTTGATTAACAAGCTAGTCTAGTAGAGGCATACTAGTGACACTCTGTTTGTCTATGTATTCACACATGTATTATGTTTCCGGTTAATACAATTCTAGCATGAATAATAAACTTTTATCATGATATAAGGAAATAAATAATAACTTTATTATTGCCTCTAGGGCATATTTCCTTCAGTCTCCCACTTGCACTAGAGTCAATAATCTAGATTACACAGTAATGATTCTAACACCCATGGAGCCTTGGTGCTGATCATGTTTTGCTCGTGGAAGAGGCTTAGTCAACGGGTCTGCAACATTCAGATCCGTATGTATCTTGCAAATCTCTATGTCTCCCACCTGGACTAGATCCCGGATGGAATTGAAGCGTCTCTTGATGTGCTTGGTTCTCTTGTGAAATCTGGATTCCTTCGCCAAGGCAATTGCACCAGTATTGTCACAAAAGATTTTCATTGGACCCGATGCACTAGGTATGACACCTAGATCGGATATGAACTCCTTCATCCAGACTCCTTCATTTGCTGCTTCCGAAGCAGCTATGTATTCCGCTTCACACGTAGATCCCGCCACGACGCTTTGTTTAGAACTGCACCAACTGACAGCTCCACCGTTTAATGTAAACACGTATCCGGTTTGCGATTTAGAATCGTCCGGATCAGTGTCAAAGCTTGCATCAACGTAACCGTTTACGATGAGCTCTTTGTCACCTCCATATACGAGAAACATATCCTTAGTCCTTTTCAGGTACTTCAGGATGTTCTTGACCGCTGTCCAGTGATCCACTCCTGGATTACTTTGGTACCTCCCTGCTAGACTTATAGCAAGGCACACATCAGGTCTGGTACACAGCATTGCATACATGATAGAGCCTATGGCTGAAGCATAGGGAACATCTTTCATCTTCTCTCTATCTTCTGCAGTGGTCGGGCATTGAGTCCGACTCAACTTCACACCTTGTAACACAGGCAAGAACCCTTTCTTTGCTTGATCCATTTTGAACTTCTTCAAAATCTTGTCAAGGTATGTGCTTTGTGAAAGTCCAATTAAACGTCTCGATCTATCTCTATAGATCTTTATGCCTAATATGTAAGCTGCTTCAGTGAGGTCTTTCATTGAAAAACTCTTATTCAAGTATCCCTTTATGCTATCCAGAAATTCTATATCATTTCCAATCAGTAATATGTCATCCACATATAATATCAGAAATGCTACAGAGCTCCCACTCACTTTCTTGTAAATACAGGCTTCTCCAAAAGTCTGTATAAAACCAAATGCTTTGATCACACTATCAAAGCGTTTATTCCAACTCCGAGAGGCTTGCACCAGTCCATAAATGGATCGCTGGAGCTTGCACACTTTGTTAGCTCCCTTTGGATCGACAAAACCTTCCGGTTGCATCATATACAACTCTTCTTCCAGAAATCCATTCAGGAATGCAGTTTTGACATCCATCTGCCAAATTTCATAATCATAAAATGCGGCAATTGCTAACATGATTCGGACAGACTTAAGCATCGCTACGGGTGAGAAGGTCTCATCGTAGTCAATCCCTTGAACTTGCCGAAACCCTTTTGCGACAAGTCGAGCTTTGTAGACAGTAATATTACCGTCGGCGTCAGTCTTCTTCTTGAAGATCCATTTATTCTCAATTGCTTGCCGATCATTGGGCAAGTCAACCAAAGTCCATACTTTGTTCTCATACATGGATCCCATCTCAGATTTCATGGCTTCAAGCCATTTTGCGGAATCTGGGCTCACCATCGCTTCTTCATAGTTCGTAGGTTCATCATGATCTAGTAGCATGACTTCCAGAACAGGATTACCGTACCACTCTGGTGCGGATCTCACTCTGGTTGATCTACGAGGTTCAGTAGTATCTTGTTCTGAAGTTTCATGATCATTATCATTAGCTTCCTCACTAATTGGTGTAGGTGTCACAGAAACAGTTTTCTGTGATGCACTACTTTCCAATAAGGGAGCAGGTACAGTTACCTCGTCAAGTTCTACTTTCCTCCCACTCACTTCTTTCGAGAGAAACTCCTTCTCTAGAAAGTTTCCGAACTTAGCAACAAAAGTCTTGCCTTCGGATCTGTGATAGAAGGTGTATCCAATAGTCTCCTTTGGATATCCTATGAAGACACATTTCTCCGATTTGGGTTCGAGCTTATCAGGTTGAAGCTTTTTCACATAAGCATCGCAGCCCCAAACTTTCAGAAACGACAACTTTGGTTTCTTGCCAAACCATAGTTCATAAGGCGTCGTCTCAACGGATTTTGATGGTGCCCTATTTAACGTGAATGCGGCCGTCTCCAAAGCATAACCCCAAAACGATAGCGGTAAATCAGTAAGAGACATCATAGATCGCACCATATCTAGTAAAGTACGATTACGACGTTCGGACACACCATTACGCTGTGGTGTTCCGGGTGGCGTGAGTTGCGAAACTATTCCGCATTGTTTCAAATGTACACCAAACTCGTAACTCAAATATTCTCCTCCACGATCAGATCGTAGAAACTTTATTTTCTTGTTACGATGATTTTCAACTTCACTCTGAAATTCTTTGAACTTTTCAAATGTTTCAGACTTATGTTTCATTAAGTAGATATACCCATATCTGCTTAAATCATCTGTGAAGGTGAGAAAATAACGATATCCGCCACGAGCCTCAATATTCATCGGACCACATACATCTGTATGTATGATTTCCAACAAATCTGTTGCTCTCTCCATAGTACCGGAGAACGGCGTTTTAGTCATCTTGCCCATGAGGCACGGTTCGCAAGTACCAATTGATTCATAATCAAGTGGTTCCAAAAGTCCATCAGTATGGAGTTTCTTCATGCGCTTTACACCGATATGACCTAAACGGCAGTGCCACAAATAAGTTGCACTATCATTATCAACTCTGCATCTTTTGGCTTCAACATTATGAATATGTGTGTTACTACTATCGAGATTCAATAAGAATAGACCACTCTTCAAGGGTGCATGACCATAAAAGATATTACTCATATAAATAGAACAACCATTATTCTCTGATTTAAATGAATAACCGTCTCGCATCAAACAAGATCCAGATATAATGTTCATGCTTAACGCTGGCACCAAATAACAATTATTTAGGTCTAATATTAATCCCGAAGGTAGATGTAGAGGTAGCGTGCCGACCGCGATCACATCGACTTTGGAACCGTTTCCCACGCGCATCGTCACCTCGTCCTTAGCCAATCTTCGCTTAATCCGTAGTCCCTGTTTCGAGTTGCAAATATTAGCAACAGAACCAGTATCAAATACCCAGGTGCTACTGCGAGCATTAGTAAGGTACACATCAATAACATGTATATCACATATACCTTTGTTCACCTTGCCATCCTTCTTATCCGCCAAATACTTGGGGCAGTTCCGCTTCCAGTGACCAGTCTGCTTGCAGTAGAAGCACTCAGTTTCAGGCTTAGGTCCAGACTTGGGTTTCTTCTCTTGAGCAGCAACTTGCTTGCTGTTCTTCTTGAAGTTCCCCTTCTTCTTCCCTTTGCCCTTTTTCTTGAAACTAGTGGTCTTGTTGACCATCAACACTTGATGCTCCTTTTTGATTTCTACCTCCGCAGCTTTCAGCATTGCGAAGAGCTCGGGAATAGTCTTATTCATCCCTTGCATATTATAGTTCATCACGAAGCTCTTGTAGCTTGGTGGCAGTGATTGGAGAATTCTGTCAATGACGCAATCATCTGGAAGATTAACTCCCATTTGAATCAAGTGATTATTATACCCAGACATTTTGAGTATATGCTCACTGACAGAACTGTTCTCCTCCATCTTGCAGCTATAGAACTTATTGGAGACTTCATATCTCTCAATCCGGGCATTTGCTTGAAATATTAACTTCAACTCCTGGAACATCTCATATGCTCCATGACGTTCAAAACGTCGTTGAAGTCCCGGTTCTAAGCCGTAAAGCATGGCACACTGAACTATCGAGTAGTCATCAGCTTTGCTTTGCCAGACGTTCACAACATCTGGTGTTGCTCCAGCAGCAGGCCTGGCACCCAGCGGTGCTTCCAGGACGTAATTCTTCTGTGCAGCAATGAGGATAATCCTCAAGTTACGGACCCAGTCCGTGTAATTGCTACCATCATCTTTCAACTTTGCTTTCTCAAGGAACGCATTAAAATTCAACGGAACAACAGCACGGGCCATTTATCTACAATCATACATAAACAAGCAAGATACTATCAGGTACTAAGTTCATGATAAATTTAGGTTCAATTAATCATATTACTTAAAGAACTCCCACTTAGATAGACATCCCTCTAATCCTCTAAGTGATTACGTGATCCAAATCAACTAAACCATGTCCGATCATCACGTGAGATGGAGTAGTTTCATTGGTGAACATCACTATGTTGATCATATCTACTATATGATTCACGCTCGACCTTTCGGTCTCCGTGTTCCGAGGCCATATCTGTATATGCTTGGCTCGTCAAGTATAACCTGAGTATTCCGCGTGTGCAACTGTTTTGCACCCGTTGTATTTGAACGTAGAGCCTATCACACCCGATCATCACGTGGTGTCTCAGCACGAAGAACTTTCGCAACGGTTGCATACTCAGGGAGAACACTTCTTGATAATTTAGTGAGAGATCATCTTATAATGCTACCGTCAATCAAAGCAAGATAAGATGCATAAAAGATAAACATCACATGCAATCAATATAAGTGATATGATATGGCCATCATCATCTTGTGCTTGTGATCTCCATCTTCGAAGCACCGTCATGATCACCCATCGTCACTGGCGCGACACCTTGATCTCCATCGTAGCATCGTTGTCGTCTCGCCAATCTTATGCTTCCACGACTATCTGCTACCGCTTAGTGATAAAGTAAAGCATTACAGCGCGATGGCATTGCATTACAATAAAGCGGACAACCATATGGCTCCTGCCAGTTGCCGATAACTCGGTTACAAAACATGATCATCTCATACAATAAAATTTAGCATCATGTCTTGACCATATCACATCACAACATGCCCTGCAAAAACAAGTTAGACGTCCTCTACTTTGTTGTTGCAAGTTTTACGTGGCTGCTACGGGCTTAAGCAAGAACCAATCTTACCTACGCATCAAAACCACAACGATAGTTTTGTCAAGTTGGTGCTGTTTTAACCTTCGCAAGGACCGGGCGTACCACACTCGGTTTCAACTAAAGTTGAGAAACTGTCACCCGCTAGCCACCTTTGTGCAAAGCACGTCGGGAGAACCGGTCTCGCGTAAGCGTACGCGTAATGTCGGTCCGGGCCGCTTCGTCCAACAATACCGCCGAACCAAAGTATGACATGCTGGTAAGCAGTATGACTTATATCGCCCACAACTCACTTGTGTTCTACTCGTGCATATAACATCAACATATAAAACCTAGGCTCAGATGCCACTGTTGGGTTTCGTAGTAATTTCAAAAAAATTCCTACGCTCACGCAAGATCATAGTGATGCATAGCAACGAGAGGGGAGAGTATGATCTACGTACCCTTGTAGATCGACAACGGAAGCGTTTGGTTGATGTAGTTGTACGTCTCCACGGCCCGACCGATCAAGCACCGAAACTACGGCACCTCCGAGTTCTAGCACACGTTCAGTTCGATGACGATCCCCGGACTCCGATCCAGCAAAGTGTCGGGGAAGAGTTCCGTCAGCACGACGGCGTGGTGACGATCTTGATGTACTACCGTCGCAGGGCTTCGCCTAAGCACCGCTACAATATCATCGAGGACTATGGTGGAAGGGGGCACCGCACACGGCTAAGAGTATGATCACGTGGATCAACTTGTCTCTCTAGGGGTGCCCCTGCCTCCGTATATAAAGGTTCAAGGGAGGGGGGCCGGCCGGCCAAGGTGTGGCGCGCCAGGAGGAGTCCTACTCCCTCTGGGAGTAGGACTCCCCCCCTTTCCTATTTGGAATAGGATTCGTGGGGTGGGAAAGAGAGAGAGAAGGAGGGGGGCGCCGGCCCCCTCTCTCCTTGTCCTATTCGGACTAGGGGTGAGGGGCGTGCGGCCCAGCCCTGGCTGCCTCTTCTCTTCTTCCACTAAGGCCCACTAAGGCCCATATACCTCCCGGGGGGTTCCGGTAACCTCCCGGTACTCCGGTAAAATCCCGATTTCACCCGGAACACATCCGATATCCAAAATAGGCTTCCAATATATCAATCATTATGTCTCAACCATTTCGAGATCGGTATGTTACTTGCCCGAGATTCGATCGTCGGTATCCTATACCTAGTTCAATCTCGTTACCGGCAAGTCTCTTTACTCGTTCTGTAATACATCATCCTGCAACTAACTCATTAGTTGCAATGCTTGCAAGGCTTAAGTGATGTGCATTACTGAGAGGGCCCAGAGATACCTCTCCGACAATCGGAGTGACAAATCCTAATCTCGAAATACGCCAACCCAACATGTACCTTTGGAGAAACCTGTAGAGCTCCTTTATAATCACCCAGTTACGTTGTGACGTTTGGTAGCACACAAAGTGTTCCTCTGGCAAACGGGAGTTGCATAATCTCATAGTCATAGGAACATGTATAAGTCATGAAGAAAGCAATAGCAACATACTAAACGATCGGGTGCTAAGCTAATGGAATGGGTCATGTCAATTAGATCATTCAACTAATGATGTGATCCTGTTAATCAAATGACAACTCTTTGTCCATGGTTAGGAAACATAACCATCTTTGATTAACAAGCTAGTCTAGTAGAGGCATACTAGTAGGGACATGTTGGTGTCTATTATTCACACATGTATTACGATTTCCGGATAACACAATTATAGCATGAATAAAGACAATTATCATGAACAAGGAAATATAATAATAATGCTTTTATTATTGCCTCTAGGGCATATTTCATCCATTCTAAAGAAATGCATCCTTAACTCAGCATGGTGACAATAGCATCAACGGGCGATATCATCAGGGATAGCCGTGTTTCTGCCCTTGTCATTGCCATGAGCTATCTTCCATAATTGATATCTCCTGCCTTAGGGTTTTCTTGACAAAACTTTGAGGTTTTTAACTCTCCATGCTTGGTCTTTCTCCGATACACCTTGATCTCAGGTATTGACGGCTTCCTTAATCTGCCAAGTTCCATAAGGGGTGCCTTCCTAGGTCATACAAATCTGGAAAATTCTACAGGGCCTTCAAATTCCCCTAGTCTTGGAGTCTTCACCGTTGTAGTTTCCATCATTATAATATACGGTAAAATCCTCTTCATTCTAATGTGGTCTTAGTGGTCCCATATCTTGTACTTCTTGGAGTGGTCTCATCAGCCGAATCTTTGAGTGGTCAAAAAAATGAAAAGGGATATAGTCTCACTAAAAGGGAATATTTGAATAAGCTCAGAAGAGAAGAGAGGTAAAAGATCCTTTTTGAAAAGAAAGTTATAGAGAAAATCTTTCCTATGGGCTTGCCAGTTTCTAGGGGTCACGTCCTACAGTCAACATGTGCTCTGATACCATCTTGTAGCGACCCGACCTCATACGGTCAAGTCTCTGTGCTTAAGTGTCATCCCTAGATCGGTATGCTGACACACACAGTACTCGAGGATTTATAACAGAGGTAAATCACATGTATAAAGTAACGTAAATACTATTACCTCAATCAAAATAGCGGAAGTAACAACAAGGTTGTGGATTCCCATCAACACCAACGGCAAAGTTGAGTGTAGAAATCGTAACCCTAACGTATCACTTACTCTTCGTAAGAATCTGGCAACATGAGACGTTGCAGCCACAAAGGGTCAGTACATTGAATGTACTGGCAAATTCACACCAGAGGATAATGATGAATAATAGCTATCACTACATGCATATATGGCTGGTGGAAAAGCTCTATGGTTATAATGATTTTGCGAAAAGCCAATTTTTCCCTACTGCAAAGTAATATATTTTATTTAACGACAAAGTTGGTTGAAAATATTGAGAAGGTTCCTCCAACTCAATCCCAAAATAATAATCATTAACCCAATCAAGTTGATTAAATAGAGTGTTGAGATTAACATGAATATCCAAAGACCAGAGACTCAAAATTGTCCATAACCGGGGACACGGCTAACCATGATTAGTTTATACACTCTGCAGAGGTTTGCGCACTTTTCCCCACAAGACTCGATCGCCTCCGTTGGATTTCTCGCACTACATGGTGTTTGAGAAACGGATGACCGAGACACAGTCTTTCAGAAATATTAACTCTCTACTCCGGGCAGACCATACCAAACCTACAACCCTCTACCTGTTGATCCACCTCTTCAAGAGCTTCACGTAACTTACTCAACTATGCTAGAGCCCATAATAGCTTGTGGCTGCACACGAAAGTTTCTAGCATGAATAATCTTATGATCCCTTTGAGCCTAGGTGGCGGTCCATAGGAAAATCACACGGGTACTCCGGGATTTCCAAAAATACAGGCAACACTGGGTACTCCAGGTGCCTCAATCCACCCAGATGTGTATTTAAGTTGCCACCTTAAGTTGAACCATTAATTAACAATCTCACATCTGTCATGGATTTCACTCACCCAAACCACGTCTACGAGCATAGCATAGCAAATTAAGCAACGCGTAGAAGTAACTCCCAAGGGTTTGAATGTAATAGGGTAACAGGTTCTACCTCATCAACTACTTCCCAACCCACATGTTAATGACATCCTAATCATGCAATGTTTGAGGATTGGAACTAATGCATAAAAACTGGGTGATAAAAGGGATATGATCAAAGTGTGAACTTGCCTGCAATGTTGATGAAGATGATTCGCACTCAAAACTCTTGATAGTTCTACTCGTCACACTCCGGTCAATCTATCGTAAGCAAGCAATAGTAACCGCACATAAGCAATCACTCAAAAGATCAGGAAGAACGAAGAAGACAATTCGGAAAACGTTAAAACCATGCAAATAACTCTTGCAACATAAAACAATTTCTAACATTACCAAAATTATGTGAATTTGGCCTTATTAGAAAGTTTTAGGTCAAGAGCTTCGATTTGCAAAAAGAATCAACTAAATCGGAGTTACGAAACTCAAGTTATGATCAAAAGAAGTCTGAATATAAATCTAAATAAAATTCAAAATTTGAAAATTTCAAAAAGTTGATGTGACAGGTTCACTGGATAGGTGAAAACGAGACGAAGCTATAGGCGCTGGTTTCATCTAATTTGGATAAAGGAGTGAAAAGTTATGGCTATTTGAAAAATCAGGGCCAAGCTGTTATACGAAAGAAAAATAGCTACGGTTAAGGTCTAACGTATAAATAAGTAGACTAACTGATAATCTAATTATTCTATCGTATTAGTCTAAAAAAATAATAAACTACGAAAGTATAAGAAGAAGAAAAAGAAAAGAAAAACAAAAAAGATACCTTTATAAGATAGAGAAAAGACGACTTTGGAGAGAAGAGACAATTTTCAGAAGTCGCGCCGGAGAGGAGAAATATATTTTTCTTAAAGAATCTAGTCAAACCAAAATATTGATTTAACCCGAATCGGATGATTTTTGGAGGCTGTATGGGTCTATATTTATTGATGGAAAAGAGGCTAATGGGTCCAAGGCTAGGCAATGTGGGACTAAATCTATATGTACGCAGATGAAATTTGAAAAAGATTGCATGGGCTAAAAGTTCAGCCTGGCCGCGCGCGTAAACTGGGGCGGTAGGTTTTTTTTTCAAAGAAAGAAAGAAAAGAAAATCTAGAAAGAAAAGGCTGGCTGGGCCTGGCCCACTTAGGATAAAGAAAAAGAAAAGATGGGGCGCCTGCTAGTACTACGATGCGCACGTGGACGACATTTAGTTTCAGGCGCGCACGCAGATTTTTTATTTGTTTTTTTAACAGAAAGCGTTAAACTGAAAAACGAAAATAAAAATAAAACTTTATATAGCCATATTATATATCAAAATTTTCAGAAAAAGATTTTCTACGAGCTGAACATTTTCCTAGCATTAAATAAGATGCACACAAATTCAGATAATTCAAAGAGTGCTACTGGTCTAATAAAATCCAATAAAAATCATTATAAAAATACCAAAATTAATTCAAATTTATTTCTCAGCAATTTTCTGATGTAGGGAATCATGTTACCCTATTTTCTGTATATTTTATTTTTGGAGAAAAATAATTTGAATAAAACCCAAATAACTCCAAATTGAAAATAATTTCAAAAGGATTTTAAATTTTGATCCTTTTAAACTCCCAACTCATATTTCATATAATTTGAAGAAGTCATTTTATCTTCTATCATTAAAATCATTGAGTTGCTTGAAGTTTCTGAATTAAAAATATTTCCAAATGAAATTTAAATCTTTTCAAAACCCTTTTCATTTATTTAAATGGAAGAAGTCATGTCATCTTCTCTCGAGGGTTTTGTATTTGAAAAGAATTTGAATTCATGGAGATCATAAATACAAAAATGGAAGTTTGGGGAAAGTCCTTTTATTCCCTCTCATTTAACTTTCAAAAAGTTCGAGTTCACTCGCTTTCAGTCAATCAATCAAACAATCAATCAAATCTATCTATTTAATATAACATTCCAAAATTTAGAATTTTGGGATGTTACACTAATAAAAATAATAAGATAAATATTTTTGTTATTTTTGTTGTATAGATTGGAAAATAAAGATTGCAAAATAGAAATAGCAAGTTGATAGGAAAATAATATGATGGAAGATAGACCCGGGGGCCATAGGTTTCACTAGTGGCTTCTCTCAAGATAGCAAATTCTACGGTGGGTGAACAAATTACTGTCGAGCAATTGATAGAAAAGCGCATAGTTATGAGAAAATCTAGGCATGATCATGTATATAGGCATCACGTCTGCGACAAGTAGACCGAAACGATTCTGCATCTACTACTATTACTCCACGCATCGACCGCTATCCAGCATGCATCTAGAGTATTAAGTTCATAAGAACAGAGTAACGCATTAGGCAAGATGACATGATGTAGAGGGATAAACTCAAGCAATATGATATAAACCCCATCTTTTTATCCTCGATTGCAACAATACAATACATGCCTTGTTGCCCATGCTGTCACTGGGAAAGGACACTGCAAGATTGAACCCAAAACTAAGCACTTCTCCCATTGCAAGAAAGATCAATCTAGTAGGCCAAACCAAACGGATAATTCGAAGAGACTTGCAAAGTTATTTAAATCGTGCATAAATGATTTCAGAGAAGAATCAAATATTGTTCGTAGATAATCTTGATCACAAATGCACAATTCATCGGATCTCGGCAAACACACCGTAAAAAGAATTACATCGAATAGATCTCCAAGAGAATCGAGGAGAACTTTGTATTGAGATCCAAAGAGAGAGAACAATCCATCTAGCTAATAACTATGGACCCGAAGGTCTGTGGTAAACTACTCACACATCATCGGAGAGGCTATGGTGTTGATGTAGAAGCCCTCCGTGATCGATTCACCCTTCGGCGGAGCGCCGGAAAAGGCCCCAAGATGGGATCTCACGGGTACAGATGGTTGCGGCGGTGGAAATAGGGTTTCGTGGTGCTCCTGGATGTTTTCGGGGTATATGGGTATATATAGGAGGAAGAAGTACGCCGGTGGAGCTGCGAGGGGCCCACGAGGGTGGGGGCACGCGCCTACCCCCTGGGCGCGCCCTCTTGCCTCGTGGCCTCCTCACTTCTTTCTTGACCCCCATTCCAAGTCTTCTGGATCACGTTTGTTACAAAAATAACTCTCCCGAAGGTTTCATTCCGTTTGGATTCCGTTTGATATTCCTTTTCTGTGTAACACTAAAATAGGCAAAAAAACAGCAATTTGCACTGGGCCTTTGGTTAATAGGGTAGTCCCAACAATAATATAAAAAGGAGGTAATAGCATGGAACAATCTAAAATTATAGATACGTTGGAGACGTATCATACGCGCGACAGTGTTCGCGTAGGCGGTTTGACAGAGAGGCGAGGAGGGTGGGGGAGTAGCGGATTCAACTTATTGCTGGAAAGGTATGGCTGTGCGATTTGACAGCGAGTTACTGCTGGAAAGACGGGGTCTTGTGATATGACTACTCACTATAGTCATGAATTACTAGCGTGACGACCGGGGTGATGCCCCCTTCCGTTCCCCACTCTAATCTGGTGCATGACACGTCGACCCGGATGCTGGCACTCCCACATGTCGGCGAAGTACGTAAAAAGGAGCAAAGAATCATGCGGTATATAGTGTATATACTAGTACTACTACTCACATTGGAGGAGTGCGAACCACGATAACCCAGTGAACTAGCAGGCAATAGGCCATAGAAAACAATGTGATGATATGGCCATAAAAAACAATGTGCTACAATCCAATCTGTAGCATGTACAATACTACTCCTCTTCCTCCTCGTCTCGATTGATCGCCATCATACTTTCCCCATTCCTATGTATTCAGTATCATGTGAATCAAAGAGGCCCTTAGATTGGTTTAGGTCCAGTCTTTTTTGTAAATGTGTTATGTCCAAAATTTAATGAACGTGCTCCGGTTTCTATGAAAATAATCCGGTTTGCATGTAGTAATCCATTTATTTATTTATTCTTCTACGAGGGGTTTGCATGTAATTCGTGAGGTCTGAAATGTGAAGTATGTCGGCATGGTTGCATATACTTCAAGTCGTGCATGCACTACGACCCAGATGCTCTATGTCCCACATGTCAGCAAAAGGGAGCACGTGGAAATAGCCTAGGAGTACATATAGGAGGATAAATGCGTGAAAAAATATGTACTATGAAGCGTAGCCGCGGTTCGAAAAGGAGACCTAAAGTGATTACAGGTATAGGTCGCATGCACCCAACTAGTGGTACTAGACGCACGACTACTTTATCCCTCAAAAAAAGAGGTACGAGTACCCAGTACTCCTATTCTATCCACACGAGTCTCATCTGACAATAGTGTCCATGCTACAGCTAGCTCTTCTCCCTCATTTCTCTCTTCTAATTCTAACTCAGCCGGCGCGCGGTGGGCGGGGTGGGATTTGCCGATGGTTGGTTTGCTCAACTATGGCCCCACCTCATAGTGAAAATGTTTCGACTGGAATAAAAATGCCATACACTAATAAAACATTAAGGCCATGAGGCGATGTCGTGCTGGTTACAGGAGGCAAGAATAAAAATGCATCCATCGACAACGGCCACCTCCTCGACTTAGGGCGCCGGCCCACCGAACGACGGCTAAGTAGCAGCGGCTTTCGTGGCCAGGTCGACGTGCTTCTGAACAATGGCGTCCAAAGATTCTAGCCGCTGGAAGAAGGCCAACGTCTTTCTGTCCTTGCTGGCCTTGTAGTGGCCTATGTAGATGATTTCCTCATAGACGTGGATGTGCAGGTCGACGGTTTCTTGCACGGCGAGGCGCTGCGCGGTGAGCGCGGCCTCGAGATGCACATTCTTTGTTGCGACCTCTGGCTGCTGTAGGGCCACCAGTGCATTAAAGAGTTCATAACCTTGGAGGCCAATGAGTGTGGAAGGCAACGACACAGCCGACTGCCGCTCGCGTCCATCGACGCCATGGGTGATTATGTCTTTTGGTCACTTGGTCTTGGATTGGAGTGGGCAGTGTTGCGCAGAGACTAGGAGTAGATGGATTGGATTGGTGGGGCGCCTTTACATGAGAGTCCAAACTGCGTTGCATTCACATCGTGCTGGCTCCATTCTGCTTCTCCAATTACTTACTCCTACCTCTGCATGCTAATTGAATGCGGAGGCATCATTAACCGTTCAATGTCTCGGGAACCGCTACTCTATGCCTCGTTGGCATTCAAGCCGTATCAACGTAAATGCATGTCAAAAAAAGACTAGTCAGTAGTAGTATACTCAATATTGTGCACCGCGACCAAGGCGGAGAGGAAAACGAGAGAACTACACATTTATTTACGGTGTAGATTCACTCATTTTGCTCCGCATGTACTCATTTAGGGTATCGTCACTTGTTAAAATCTCTAGAAAGACAAATACTCCCTCCGTTTTTATTTACTCTGCATATTAGAGTTGAGTAAGGTCAAATTTTCATAAAGTTTGACCAAGTTTAAAAAAATATAAACATTTATCATAACAAATATATATGATGTGAAAGTACATTCAATAATAAATCTAATTGTATTGATTTGTTATTGCTTATGTTAATATATATTTTTATAAACTTGGTCAAAGTTTATAAAGCTTGACTTTTACCAAAGCTAATGCGAGGACAATAAAAACGGAGGGAGTATTTAGTAACCGAGGGAGTAGTCCCTCCTTTCCGGTTTACAGGGCTATACTATTAAGAGCAAGTACAATAGTTGGCTTATGCCTGCTTACATGGCAATTTTGTCTCATGCAAGAGCCTAGCTATATGCATACTCCAAGGCTTCGCACCATGCCCCACCCCTACACAAAGACTGCCATGCAAGCGTTCACAACTGCCATGTTCGAGTTGCACTTGGCTCTTCACCTCTTTGAGAAGACGAACAATGATGTTACTACTTCTACAATATCGAATCAACTACTGCATGACCGTCCACCGCGTGCGGGGGGAGGGGGGATAGCTTGTTGTAGTAAGCAGAAGCCTTTCCTTGTCCATGAGCCACCGCGCGCATGGGCGAGGGAGAAGGCGTGTAGTAGTAAAATCAAGCTTCTCCTCGTTGTACAAGTTGACGCGACACATCATAGCACTGGCCCCACATGCTTGCCTCTAAACTTGGATAAAAGACCCATAGTGTACAATATATTTGCTGGAACCTCTGACATTTACCCCACAACAAATTAAAATATATATTCCTGTCTTGACCAGATGAACATGCAAACTACACTCACCAGGATGACAGGTAGGGCTAAAAGATTATTTTAATCAAAAATGCTTTGAGACAGCCTCATAGCATGGAGCCGACTCCAACAATTTTAAGCTTAGAGGCACGGTACATGCTATCTTAGACTATAGGACAGCACCATACAGCGGGCCCCCTCACGTTTGCGTGAGAATGGAGGGCACCATAGGACAGCACCGTAAATAAAATATACAATCATACCAACCAAGATCAGATTAACCCACATGACAAAACGGATCTACTCAAACATCATAGGATAGCCAAATATCATTGGGAAATAATATATGGAGTTGAGCACCATGCTTAAGTAGAGATTACAGCGGGGATAAGAGGTGTTACACCGCTGCATAGAGGGGGAGGAAGTTGGTGTTGACGGTAGCAAGATTGTTGATGTAGATCGTCGTCCCGATCGTTGCCCCGGTGGCACTCTAGCACCACCGGAAGTGAGGGTGAGAGAGCCCCCTCCTTCTTCTTCCTTGGCCTCCCCCTAGATGGGAGGAGAGTTCCCCCTCTGGTCCTTGGTCTCCATGGCGGCGGAGGGGCGGGAGCGCCTCCGAGATTGGATCTCCCTCTCTGTTCTCTTCTGTTTTGCGCTCCCAGATCTGGCCGAAAACCATTTCTTATATTCCGGGAGATCCGTAACACTGATTGCACTGAGATTTTAACACGATTTTTTCCGGATATAAGCTTCCTTGTGCCCGGAGTAGAGCTCCAACCGACGTACGAGGTGAGCACAACCCACCACCACGAGCCAGGCTCCTCTGGCGCGCCCTGGTGTCTTGTGGGCTGTGTGGGCCTCTGTTTGCGGTGATTCCAACTCCCCAAAATCACATATATTCCAAAATAGTTCTTTGTGAAATTTTATTGCATTTGGACTTCGTTTGATATGGATACTCTGTGATACAAAAACATGCAGAAAATAGGAAGTGACACTAAGCACTAGATCAATATGTTAGTCCAATAAATCATATAAAAAGTTGCCAAAAGTATGTAAAAGTTGTAAAATATTGGCATGAAACAATCAAAAATTATAGATACGATAGAGACGTATCAACATCCCCAAGCTTAATTCATGCCCATGCTCGAGTAGGTAAATGATAAAAAGATATTTTTTTGATGTGGAATTCTACCTAGCATAAACTTCATCATATATCTAATCATGGCATGAATATTAAGACATAAGTGATTCAAAGCAATAGTCTATAATTTGACATAAAGACATCAATACTTAGGCATCCCAACAAACAATCATGTCTTTCAAAATATCAACACTAAAGAAAGCTATCCCTACAAAATCATATAGTCTTATCATGCTCTGTCTTCTTAACACAATGTATTTATCATGCACAACCCCGATGACAAGCCGAGCAATTGGTTCATACTTTTTAATGCGCTTCAGCTTTTTTAACCCTCACGCAATACATGAGCGCAAGCCATGGATATAGCACTACGGGTGGAATAGAGTATGATGATAGGGGTAAATATAGAGAAGACAAAAAGTAAGAAAGTCTCACATCGACGCGGCTAACCAATGGGCTATGGAGATGCCCATCAATTGATATCAACATGAGGAGTAGGGATTGCCATGCAACGAATGCACTAAGAGCTATAAGTGTATGAAAGCTCAATATGAAAACTAAGTGGGTGTGCATCTAATCCTATAATAAAAAATTCCCACTAGTATATGAAAGTGACAACATAGGAGACTCTCCATATGAAAAACATTATGCAACTTTGAAGCACAAGTGTGGTAAAGGATACTGACAATGCCCCTTCTCTCTTTGTTTATTTATTTTTTTTCTTTTTTTTTCTTTTTTTCTTTTTTCTTTTTCTTTTTTCCTTTTTTGCTTTTTTTGTTTTTATTTTTCTCTCATTGTCCGGAGTCTCATCCCGACTTGTGGGGGAATCATAGTCTCCATCATCCTTTCCTCACTGGGGCACTACTCTAAAAATGAATAATGATGATCATCACACTTCTATTTACTTGTAACTGAAAAGAAAATAAAAATTACAACTCGATACCTATGACAAAGTATGACTCTATATAAATGCCTCTGGCATGTACTAGGATGTGCAATGATCTAGCATAACATGTATGAAAATGATGAACGATGGCTGAGCCACAACTACTATGTCAGCTATATGATCATGCAAAGCAATATGACAATGAATGCTTAAGTCATCAAACGGAAGTGGTGGAAGTTGCATGGCAATATATCTTAGAATGGCCATGGAAAATCCATAATAGGTAGGTATGGTGGCTGTTTTGAGGAAGATATAATAAGGCTTATGTGTGATAGAGCGTATCATATCACGGGGTTTGGATGCACCTGCGAAGTTTTCACCGAATCTCGAGGTGAGAAAGGGCAATGCACGGTACCGTAGAGGCTAGCAAATTGCGGAACAGTAAGAATGTGTATAATCCATGGACTCACATTAGTCATAAAGAATTCATATACTTATTGCAAAAGTTTATTAGCCCTCGAATCAAAGTACTACTATGCATGCCCCTAGGGGGATAGATTGGTAGGAAAAGACCATCGCTCGTCCCCGACCGTCACTCATAAGGAAGACAATCAATAATAAATCATGCTCCAACTTCATAGCATAACGAGAGACTGTACGTGCATGCTTCGGGAATCACAAACCTTAACACCAAAGTTCTTACTAACCACAACCGTTTACTAGTATCTCCCACATATTCTATCTCTATATCGCAAAACTATTGCAAGGAATCAAACATATCATATTCGGTGATCCATAAGTTTTATGTAGGATTTCATGACCAACCATGCAATTAACCAATTCCGGTTGACTCTCTAAATAGATATAAGTGAAGCATGAGAGTTTAATTCTTTCTACAAAAGACCATGCTCCAACAAGTATAAGTGAAGCAAAATAGAATTCTTCAAACAACGGTTTTCTATGTGAAGAGAAACAGGTAATCCAAACTTCAAATGATATAAATGAAGCATATGAAGCATTCTATAAAGCCATACTCAAAAGATATAAGTGAAGTGCAATGAGCATTCTATAAATCAACCATGGAATATCTCATACCAGCATGGTGCATAAAATAAAAATGAAAATTAAACACAAAAGACTATCAAGATTCACACATATCACATGAACGAAACGAGAACGAGAACATACCGATACTTGTTGAAGAAAGATGGGATGCCTTCCGGAGCATCCCCAAGCTTAGACGCTTGAGTATCCTTGAATATTTACTTAGGGTGCCTTGGTCATCCCCAAGCTTTAGCTCTTGCCTCTCCTCCTTCTCCTCATACCGAGACCTCCTCGATCTTTGATCACTTCATCCACACAAAACTCAACAGAAAGCTCAATAAGATCCATTAATATAATAAAGCAAATCACTACTCTAAGTACTATTGCAAACCAATTCATATTTTGCTTTTGCATTGTAGCTACTTTAATATAATTTTTTCATGGCTTAATCCACTGATAGAATCGATATTTCCATCAAAATAAGCAAAACAATGCATCAAAAAACAGAATCTGTCTTAAACAGGACAGTCTGTAGTAATCTGAACATCCACCATACTTCCGTTACTCCAAAAATTCTTAAACAATTAGGAAAAATAAAAAATTTGTATATAAAGGCTGTGCAAAAAGTTTCAGAAGCTTTTGGCATTCCAGTAAAAAATGTAAAATCACGCACTACAGCCAAAGTTTCTGTTTCTACACCGCACATACCAACAAGCAATCTAAACATCCTAAATGCAAATCTTGGCATATTATTTTTACTAGCACATATGCCCGTGCATTGCAATGGGAGACAATAAATCGACACGCTTTGCTGTGAAGCAAATGTCAATTGTCTTGATTGGGTTGGCCAGATAGAGTATAAGTTTGATAATGACAAAAATGATGGATTAATTAACAAAAGATTCTTTGGGCGCTAGTTCGAAACATGGGACAAGAATCCTAGTCAATTAATCAGGTGAACAACACCGTCTTTAGATTATCAAACTGATAATAAAAGTATCGTAGGCGCAATGCTTATTTTCATTTACTGCTATGTGATATACTTCATTCTGTGTCCAAGCATGTATGCTTCTGTCATGTGTGCTAACCATGAAGTCTTTGTCATATAGATGTTATAAGTCTAGTTCTATTGCGATATAAGCAAGATTCTCCACCACAAATGAATTTTTTCCTTGGTCTTTTGCGCCTCAATTCATGGTTAGATGTAATTTACTTTATCTTTCTTTGTTATGGCTGTATATTTGTATATTTCTGCTTTTCTCATGCACATTTTTTTGCACTCTATGTTGGCTTCATACTGCATATTTCTTCCTGCCTTGTGTACATTTTTTTCTCAACGGGTTTGAATCTTCAATTCTTTTGTTTTGCTGATAGACTTCACGACACTTAGTTTTTCATGTTTTTCTTCATTCGTCATCAGTGTGTACTGTTTTCTATCTCTTTTCCTTCTTTGTTCCTTGATATCCTTGACTGTAGATTGCGACCCAAATTACTTGCGTTCATTAGAGCTTTTTAGAATGTGTTGATTAAAAAATAAAATTATTATATTTTGTATCATAATAAATAGATCATGCGTAGCTACTCACAAATTAATTTGATTACACTGAATATATGTGTTGTTTGTATAGTAATGTTTTACTTCTTTCCCGCAATCCCTTTTTAAAATTGCGAACCATTTTGGCTTGATGTTCAAGTTGATATTAGCCAACTACTATATTCTATCTATCTCCTCTTTACATGATTATCACTAATTAAAGCAAAGTTTATCGTACATAGACTCATTGTTGTCTTAAATCATGGTGCCAATTTGTAAACGTCTGTGTTTTGGTGTCGGTGGTTTATTATATATGCACTCGTCTGAACGGGCATCAACAATGTCGGAAGACACTTTATTCTCGTTGGCATGTAGTTTATATGTTTTTTATAGGGAAACTCTTGCCTTCACCCGACGGATTGCACGTGAGCGATCCGCCGCCTCCTCCATGTGACGCGTGTACATGTATCCTTCGGGTCTTTCTTCCTGCAACATCATGTATGTTACAAAATTGCCTTTCGCAACAACACTCAAGTTGCTGAAAAATGAAGACATAAAAAGTGATAAATATTTTCGCAACATTGTCTGTGTTGCAATTTGATTTCCACAACAACATGCATCTTGCAAAAATACTGATGAAAAAAATCTGCAACATCGATTTTGTTGGAAAAGATTTCTGCAACACAAGCTTTGTTGCAAAGTATTTTTGCAACACTGTCCTTGTTGCAATAATGAGAACGACATTGGATTATGGATAGCTGTACAACTAACAGTTACCGAGATGGCGGATCTTTAAGAAAGATCTGCCGGCCGACGCATAGCATGGCCTTTTATATGTGTGACCTAACCCGTGTATATATATATGTATATATATTAGTCTTATAGTTTTCACATCGAGTAGTCAGTTAGTATGGTTTCATGAGTGACACAAACAAAGATAAATTCAATCGTGTAACAAAAATACCAAGCATCAAATCCTGCAACACGTGCATATAGGTTCTGTAGCGATCCGACCTGAATGGATCAAGTCTCTATGCGTAAGTGTCATCCCTGGATTGATATGCTGACATACACAGTACTCGAGGATTTATAACAGAGATAAATCACATGTATAAAGTAACGTAAATACTATTACCTCAATCCAAATAGCGGAAGTAACAACAAGGTTGTGGATTCCCATCAACACCAACGGCAAAGTTGAGTGTAGAAATCGTAACCCCAACGTATCACTTACTCGTTGTAAGATAATCCTGCAACATGAGACGTTACAGCCACAAAGGGTCAGTACATTGAATGTACTCGCAAATTCACACCATAGGATAATGATGAAAAATAACTATCACTACATGCATATTTGGCTGGTGGAAAACTCTAAGTTTATTTTTGCATAAAGCCAATTTTTCCCTACAGCAAAGGAATAAATTTTATTTAACTACATAGTTTGTTGAAATTATTGAGAAGGTTCCTCCAACTCAATCCCAATTAGAATAATCATTAACCCAACCAGCTAGTTAAATAAAGTGATGAGATCAACATGATAATTTAAGAACCAGATACTCAAGATGTCCATAACGGGGGACACGGCTAATCATGATTAGTTTGTACACTCTACAGAGGTTTGCGCACTTTTCCCCACAAGACTCAATCTCCTTCGTTGGATTTCTCGCACTACATAGTATTTGAGAAACGGATGACCAAGACACAGTCTTTCAGAAACATTAACTCTTTACTCTGGGTGGACAGTTACACCTACTTCCCCTACATCTGCTTGCCCACCACTGAAAAAGGTTAGGCAACATACTCAACTATGCTAGAGCCCATAATAGCTTGTGGCTGTACACGGAAGTTTCTAGCATGAATAATCTTATGATCCCTTTGAGCCTAGGTGGCATTCCATAGGGTGATCACACGGGTCCTCCGAGATCCCCTTGGGCAAGCACTGGGTTCTCCAGGTGCCCGGACAAACCACTGGGTGCTCCAGGGTGCCCCAACCAATCCACCTAGATGTGTATTAAAGTAACCACCTTAAGTTAACCATTAATAATAACTCTCACATCTGTCATGGATCACTCAAACCAAACCACGTCTACGAGCATAGCATATCAGTGTAAGCATAACGTAGAAGTAACTCCCAGGGGTTTGATATAAAGCACAATAAGTTCCTATCTCATCAACTACTTCCCAATACCCACATGTTAACAATTCCTAACCATGCAATGTTTGGGAGTTGAGCTAATGAATAAAAACTGGGTAATAAAGGGATATGATCAAAGTGTGAACTTGCCTTGTACAGTTGACGAAGATGACTCACACTCATAACTCCTGATAGTTCTACTCGTCACACTCCATTCAATCTATCGTGAGCAAGCAATAGTAACCACACATAAGCAATCACTCAAAAGATCGGGAAGAATGAAGAAGACAGTTCAGAAAACATCAAAACCAAGAAAATAACTCTTGCAACATAAAACAATTTCTAACAGTACCAAAATTATGTGAATTTGGCCTTATCAGAAAGTTTAGGTCAAGAGCTTTGATTTTCAAAAAGAATCAATTAAATCGGAGTTATAAAACTCAAGTTATGATCAAAAGAAGTTTGAATATGAATCTGAAAAAAAATTGAAATTTAAAATTTTCAAAAAGTTGATGTGACAGGTTCACTGGATAGGTGAAAACAAGACAAAACTATAGGCGCTGGTTTCATCTAATTTGAATGAACGAGTAAAAAATTATGCTATTTGAAAAATCAGGGCCAAGCTATTTTACAGAAGAAAAATAGCTACGGCTAAAAGAATTCAGTGTCTAATATATAAATATGGTGACTAATTGATAATCTAATTATTCTACCGTATTAGTCTAGAAACAATAAATTACGAAAGTATAAAAAGAAAAAAAAGAAAGAAAGTTATCTTTATAAGGTAGAGAAAAGACGATTTCGGAAAGAGGAGACAATTTTCATAAGTCCCGCAGGAGAGGAGAAAAATATGTTTATTTAATGAATCTAGTCAAATCAAAATATTGATTTAATCCGAGTCGGATGATTTTTGAAAGCTCTATGGGTCTATATTTATAGATCGAAAAGAGGTTTTGGGATCAAAGGCTAGGCAATATGAGACTAAACATATACGTACATAGATGAAATTTGAAAAAATCATGGGCTAAAAGTTAGGCCCGCGGCGCGCTGTAGTTTTTTTTGAGCAATTGAAAAGAAAGAAAAAAACTATGGAAAAAAATACGGGGAGGAATATGGCCGGCTAGGCCTAGCCCATATAAGAAAAGAAAAAAATGGGCACCCACTGGTACTATGATACGCGTGTGGGTGACAAAGAATTATGGGCCGTATGTACAATTTTCTTTCTTAATAGAAACGGAAAAGGAGAAATAGAATAACAAAAATGAAATTAAAATTATATATAGGCATATTATATATCAGAATTTTCAGAAAAAGATTTTCTACGACTTAAACATTTTTCTAGCATCAAATAAAATCCACACAAACTCAAATAAATCAAACAGTGCCACTGCTCTAATATAATCCAATAAAAATTATTTTAAAAATACCAAAATGATTTCAAATTTATTTCTCTCCAATTTTCTGATGTAGGGAATCATTTTACCCTATTTTCCATATATTTTATTTTTGGAGGAAAATAATTTGAATAAAAACCAAATAACCCCAAATTGAAATTAATTTCAACGGACTTTGAAATTAATTCTTTTAAAACTTCCAACTCATATTTCATATGTTTCGAAGAAGTAATTTTTTATCTTCTCTCGTGAAAATCATTGAGTTGCATAAAGTTTCTGAGTTGGAAAATATTTCCAAATAAATTTCAGATATTTTCAAAAACTTTTTTCATTTATTTAAATGGAAGAAGTCATGTCATCTTCTCTCCAGGGTTTTGTGATGAAAAGATTTGAATTCATGGAGATCAAAATGCAAAGTGGAAGTTTGGGAAAGTCCTTTTATTCCCTCTCATTTAACTTTCAAAAGTTTCTAATTTCACTCAATTGCACACAAGCAACCACACCACAATAAAACAATCAATAAAATCTATTTATTTAATATAACATTCCAAAATTTAGAATTTTGGGATGTTACAAACTGTGACGCCCCCCGATTTGACAGTACACAAATCATACACGCAAACGTGTACGATCAAGATCAGGGACTCACGGGAAGATATCACAACACAACTCTACAAATAAAATAAGTCATACAAGCATCATATTACAAGCCAGGGGCCCCGAAGGCTCGAATACAAGAGCTCGATCATAGACGAGTCAGCGGAAGCAACAATATCTGAGTACAGACATAAGTTAAACAAGTTTGCCTTAAGAAGACTAGCACAAACTGGGATACAGATCGAAAGAGGTGCAGGCCTCCTGCCTGGGATCCTCCTAAACTACTCCTGGTCGTCGTCAGCGGGCTGCACGTAGTAGTAGGCACCTCCCGAGTAGTAGTAGTCATCATCGATAGTGGCGTCTGGCTCCTAGGCTCCATCATCTGGTCGCAGCAATCGAGTATAGGAAGGGGGAAAAGGGGGAGCAAAGCAACCGTGAGTACTCATCCAAAGTACTCGCAAGCAAGGAGCTACACTACATATGTATGCATTGGTATCAAATGGAATAAGGGTATCATATGTGGACTGAACTGCAGAAAGTCGGAATAAGAGGGGGATAGCTAATCCTGTCGAGGACTACGCTTCTGGCCACCTCCATCTTGCAGCATGGAGAAGAGAGTAGATGGTAAGCTCACCAAGTAGCATCACATAGCATAAACCTAACTGATGATCCTCCCCTCGTCGCCCTGTGAGAGAGCGACCACCGGTTGTATCTGGCACTTGGAAGGGTGTGTTTTATTAAGTATCCGGTTCTAGTTGTCATAAGGTCAAGGTACAACTCCAAGTCATCCTGTTACTGAAGATCATGGCTATTCGAATAGATTAACTTCCCTGCAGGGGTGCACCACATAACCCAACACGTTCGCTCCCATTTGGCCGGACACACTTTCCTGGGTCATGCCCGGCCTCAGAAGATCAACACGTCACAGCCCTACCTAGGCACAACAGAGAGGTCAGCACGCCGGTCTAAATCCTATGGCGCAGGGGTCTGGGTCCATCGCCCATCGCACACCTGCATGTTGCGAGGGAGGCCAGAAGCAGACCTAGCCTAGCAGGCGTTCCAGTCCAATCCGGCGCGCGCCGCTCAGTCGTTGACGTCACGAAGGCTTCGGCTGATACCACGACGTTGAGTGCCCATAACTATCCCCGCGTAGATGGTTAGTGCATATAGGCCAGTGGCCAGACTCAGATCAAATACCAAGATCTCGTTAAACCTGTTAAGTATCCGCGAACGCCGACTAGGGCCAGGCCCACCTCACTCCTAGGTGGTCTCAACCTGCCCTGTCGCTCCACCACAAAGTAACAGTCGAGGGCCGTCGGGAACCCAGGCCCACCTCTACCGGGATGGAGCCACCTGCCCCTTCAGCCCCCAACTCCGAATAGTACCACTGTTGGGTTTCGTAGTAATTTCAAAAAAAATTCCTACGCACACGCAAGATCATGGTGATGCATAGCAACGAGAGGGGGAGTATGCCGGGGTTTCTGATCCACGGGCACCTATGGGACCGGCGGACCGGGTCCCTTTTGGTTCGGCGGGGGGCGGAGGCTGCGCAAAGAGCAGATCAAGGTGAAGCAAGCGGGCGGTTGGTCGTGCGAGGAGTAAATCAAGGTGAAGCACGCGAGCGATTTACCCAGGTTCGGGCCGCAAGGATGCGTAAAACCCTACTCCTACTTTGTGGATTGGTATTGATTTCTAGCTCGAGGGCGAGCGTGAGTGTGTGGAATTGCTGAACCTCGCGAGAGCTCTCGAGGTGGCCGACCTCCTCTACGTTGCACACGGACCTCCTTTTATACTCAAGGGGTTACCGACATAGAGCAACGGGGGCCAAGGGCAAAAATGGAAAGGGTGCCGTGGGTAGGCACGGCTAGGTGCTGTAGTAGGCACAGCTAGCTGCTACAATGTTATCATACCTAACCCCGATGGCAGGGGACAAGGGCATTAAATGCCCGTCTGTGTCACCTAGACGGCACCAAAAGGGACCGCTAGGGACGCCACCGTCTTGCCACGACGGTTGTCTTGTCAGCGCATGCGTGCCACCGCACGCCCCTAGCTGCACAGCCTCCTGCCACGTGCGCTCGGGAGGGGCCCCGGAGCGACACGTGGGTGGATGTGCTGGAGCGCGGGCGTGGAGTGGGGGCTTGCCGCGGCAAGCGCCTTGCCGCGGCCGTCGACTTGTCGCTTCCGGGAGCTTGTCGCTCGCCGGGCCTTGTCGGGGCGCGTAGCGCGCCGCGGCAAGTTCCTTGGAATGCCTCGGACGGCCTTCCCGGCAAGCGCCTCTTGCCGGGGTCTTGGGACGCTTCTGATGGCCTTCCCGGCAAGCTCCTCTTGCCAGGGTCTTGCCTTCTTCCCGGCAAGCTCCTCTTGCCGGGGTCTTGTCTTGAGTACTTTGTTCTTGAATGGTCTTCAGAGGGACCACAAGGAATCTTGGCGATGACCTGGCAGGCCTTGCCGCGGGACGCTGCGACTACCCGTGCACGGGTTCAGGGTACAAGGGTACCCCTACTCTAGTACACCGACAGGAGCCCCCGGGCCTGGGCCAGACACGATGCCGAGCGCTGTTGGGCCAGGACCAAAACAGGGCACGGGCACGCGCGGCCTAGGTCACGCCGCATATCTCTCCGCTTCCATCGCGCACGCCCATAACGGCACGCGTCGAACGCGACGTCGTGGGTGACGCGGGCGGCGCGCGCGCGTGGGGCTAAGCCCCGCGAGCATGCGTCAAGCCATGATGAAGGTGAACGGCCCACGCCCTCTTCTCCACACGGAGGTAGGCGTGGGGGCGTGGCGCATTTACTGGACGGGGCCGGTGCGTGATTTCCGAAGCGCCCACTCCCCGAGATCACGGGGTAGGGTGAGGCCGCCCCATCCGTCACCTCAGTTCTGCATTTCCGCCACGCGGCTCCCATGCATTTGGGATCGCGGACGGCGGGAGTGGGGACCCGGGCCGTTGCGAGCACAGGGGACGGGTCAGCCCGCCTCCCTGCTCTTCCTGTGCCTTGATTCGCTGAGCAGGGCAGCTGGGCTCCCACTTTGCTCCTTTATAAGGAGCGGGAAGGGAGCACCGAAGCCTGCACTCTCCCGCCTCCTCCTTTCTTTAGCTTCTGCTCCCCTTTCTCTCATTCGCCATGGAGAAAGGGAATCCTGGGCCTTCATCGGTGGCGGCGAGGGTCGCCGCCAGACAGCGCACCCTCCCCTTTTCCTCGCTCGTGGTGGCAGAGCCAGCCGTAAGGGGAAGAGGGAGGGGGCGAGGTCGTGGACGAGGTCGAGGACGAGGTCGAGGTGCTCGGGGAAGAGGCGGACGGGGCGACGCGCCAGCTTCGCCCTCGCCGGCGGCTCCTCCCCCCGCGGTGGTCCATATAGGGGACAACCCTTGCGAGTTCTTCGTCAAGCTGCGCCGGGCGCCTCGTCGTCGCCTCCGGCTTCCGGCTTCGTTCGCGGGTGCGATGGAGTCGGACCCACCCGAGACCCTGAGATTACACGTGAGGGGCTGTGGGATCAGCGGCACGCGAGTCCGCGTGGCGTTCCCAGCCCCTGGTGTGATGTATCTCGATCGAGGGTGGAAGACGTTCGCCCGCATCCACAGCTTGACGGGGGGACTCACCCTCCATTTTAAGCTGGTGGAGGGCGATCTCCTTTCCGTCAAGGTCTTCGGGTGCTTCGGCGCCCGGGCGAAGTGCTGCGTGGACAGCTCCTCCGATAGCGAAGGCTCCTCCTCGAGCGAGAGTGACGAGGAGGAGAGCGGCAGTGATGGTGAGGGTGGCGGGCGGCAGGACGGCGGCTCCGACTAGGTGTCGGGCGCCGTCTCGTGCGGCACCGGCGACCCTATCATCCGCGGCGCCGGCTTCTTGAACTCCCCGGGGGCGTCTCCTTAGGCGGCTGGCGTAAGGAGGTCGCGGAAGGGGAAGAGGGCTGGCGACAAGGCCGTCAGGTCGGAGTACGAGGGCGTGGTGCCCTCGACAGCGTGCTGATGTCCTGCCGCCCCTCCTTCGCACCCTTCTCCCGGCGTCGCCATCACCGTCCGGCCCCCGGATGTTCTCTTGGTGTCTTCTGGCACCTGTAGCTCGCCTTGGCGCCCCTTTCCCCTTTTCGCCTGCTTGTTCTACCTCCTGAAGAGAGGGACAGGAAAAGGATTACGGGCACCTTATCTTTTTAATTGTAAGCCTTTGGGCCTTTAGCTGTATCTTGTAATCCTCTCTTTCATGTTTTTCATCCTCTATGGACTGTACCTGTATGGGATGTTTTTTGATGAAAAAGGGGATGTTTGCCGGGTTATTTGCCTCGCGGGTCGAACCCACGCCAAGGAGCAAATCCTTGGTATCTCTCGGACAGGCATTCCATTCCCCGACAACAAGCCCCGCCGCCTTCCCACGCCGCTCGACCTTTCTCACGCCTTTGACGGAGGTGGGAACGAGGTGGGCGCGGCCTCCTCGTTTCATCCCTTCTGCTGCCGCAACTACGACCAAACTTGGCCCCGGGAACGCGCTCCAGGGCCTAGAGTCGGGGGAGCACGGCAGTTTCCGGGAAGAAACGAGGTTTCGCGTTCCCCAGTCCATAAGAGGATGCATGAAGTGGGATAAAAGACTTATCTGATATTGCAGCCCCCGGCAACTCTGGCTTGCCGGGGGTGACATCTTGGCATTCGCAGCCCCCGGCGTTCTTGCCGGGGCCCAGATGCCGGCACGCCCTTCTTCTCCTTTTCGTCTCCAGGTGGCCTGGCCAGGACGGGCGAGCCCTGCGAACGAAGGAAAAGCAAAGGGACGGACACTCGACCTCTAAGCTAGGGGTTAGCCGCTGTTAGGGACTATCGACCCTAACCAAGGACGAGACTCAGACTCAATCTAGCATGCATGCTATAGCCCCCGGGGTATGCAGCGCTTCATTTTCTGGTGCCAGGGTCTGCGCCTGGCTCTGTACAGAGGTTTACATGCAACAGCGGCAAGACTCGCACAGAGAGGTGGTTGTCGAACGGGGTCCGACAACCGCGCCTTACGAACGAAACTTGCAAAGAGGCTCGATGTCCCAGGAGTTGCTCACTGGCGTGCCATCTTCGGTCTCCAGGTGGACAGCGCCAGGCCTGGTGACTCGTTTCACCCGGTAAGGGCGTTCCCACTTCGGCGTCGACTTGTTTGGATCTTGGCCGACTGAACGCGCCAAAGAACAAGGTCGCCTTCCTCGAAGCTTCTGGCACGGGCTGGGAGCGACGGCTCGCACAGCGGCCTGAAGACGATCTTCCTCAAGGAGCAGCGCGTCATCTTGCCGCAGCCGCTCTTGCTCAAGCTCATCATGAGCGAGCACTCGAGGTGACCCGTATACGAGTTCCGTGAGGATATCTGTTTCTGCGCCAGGGTCTGCGCCTGGCTCTGTACAAAGGATTACATGCAGCAGTGGCAAGACTTGCACAGAGAGGTGGTTGCCGGACGGGGTCCGACAACCACGCCTTACGGGTAAAACTTGCGAAGATGCTCGATGTTCCAGGAGTTGCTCACTGGAATACCGTCTTCGGTCTCCAGGCGGACAGCGCCAGGCCTGGTGACTCGTCTCACTCGGTAAGGGCCTTCCCACTTCGGCGTCAACTTGTTGGAATTCTTGGCGGACTGAGCGCACCGAAGAACAAGGTCGCCTTCCTCGAGACTCCTGGTATTGACTCTGCGGCTGTGGTAGCGGTGCAGAGCTTGCTGGTAGCGAGCAGCTCGCACAGCAGCCTGGAGACGATCTTCCTCAAGGAGCAGCGCGTCCTCTTGCCGCAGCCGCTCTTGCTCAAGCTCATCATAAGCGAGCACTCGAGGTGACCCGTATACGAGTTCCGTGAGGGTAACTGCCTCTGCTCCATAGACTAGAGCAAAGGGTGTCTGTCCAGTGGCTCGATTTGGCGTCGTTCTGATCGACCAAAGAACCACCGGTAGCTCCTCGATCCAGTTTCTTCCACACTTGTGCAGCCTGTCGAAAGTTCTGGTCTTGAGCCCGCACAACACCTCGGCGTTTGCCCTCTCCGCTTGACCGTTGCTCCTTGGGTGAGCAACAGAGGTGAAGCAGACTTTGGCGCCGAGATCTTGGATGTACTGCATGAAGGCGTGGCTCGTGAACTGTGTGCCGTTGTCGGTGATTACCCGGTTAGGGATCCCGAAGCGGCAAACAATCGACCTGAAGAACTTGACGGCTGACTGTGCGGTCACCTTCCTCACTGGTTCCACTTCCGGCCACTTTGTGAACTTGTCGATTGCGACGTACAAGTACTCAAAGCCCCCGACAGCTCGGGGGAAGGGGCCGAGGATGTCGAGCCCCCAGACCGAAAATGGCCAGGATAAAGGGATCGTCTGGAGAGCTTGAGCTGGCTGGCGTATCTGCTTGGAATGGAACTGGCACGCTTCACACTTGGTTACTTGTGCAGTTGCATCCTGGAGGGCTGTTGGCCAGAAGAAACCTTGCCGGAATGCTTTGCCGACGAGTGCTCTTGCGCCAATGTGGTGACCACATATGCCTCCGTGTATCTCTGCCAACAGCTTCTGTCCGTCTTCCCGGGGGATGCACCTCAATTTCACACCGTTGAGTCTTCTTCTGTACAGCGTCTTGTCGACGAACTGGTACATACTTGACTGCCGGGCTACTCTTTCGGCTTCTTCTTACTCTTCGGGAAGTTCTCCTGTCTGAAGGAAACGAACAATCTGCTGCGCCCATGTTGGAGCCTGTGGCTCGACAACAAGGACTAAAGGCAACTCTGCTGCTGCGGGAACGTCCGCTTCTACGGCAAGAAGCTGTGTCTCTGCCGGAGCTTGACGTTCCGCGACAAGCTTGCCGGGAGCTTCAACTTCAACGGAACAAACCCTAGGGCTTGCCGAAGCATCTGGCTCACCGGCGCTCTTGGTGTTGATCTTAGAGGTTGCTGCGGGAATATCTACTTCGACGGCGAGAAGCTGTGTCTCTGCCGGAGCGTGACATCCCGCGACAAGCTTGCCGGGAGCTTCAGCTTCAACGGAACAAACCCTAGGGCTTGTCGGAGCATCTGGCTCACCAGCGCCTTCGGTGTTGATCTTGGGGACCTTCTTGGCGGCGGCTTCGGGAAGCTCTGCCGGCAGGTAGTCCCCAGGAATCAACTTCCTCTTCTTGCTTTGTCCAGTTGATGGTGTTACGGACGGTTGAGTCAGCTTGAGCACAAAGGTCCCTGGTTCCACAGGTAACTTAAGTGCAGCGCACTTTGACAGGCCATCAGCAATGGCGTTCTGAGTTCTCGGAACGTGCTCCATTTGCAGGCCGTCAAAGCGCTCTTCTAGCTTTCTCACTTCGTCGACGTAAGCTTCCATCAACGGACTCTGATAATTCTTGTTTACTTGGCGGACGACAAGCTGTGAGTCACCCCTGACAATGAGCTTCTTAATCCCAAGGTCTGCCGTGATCCTGAGACCGGCAAGCAATCCTTCATACTCTGCAGTATTGTTTGTTGCTTGCTCCTTGGGAAAGTGCATCTGGACTATGTACTTGAGGTGCTCTCCGGTGGGCGCGATAAGCAGCACACCGGCGCCGGCGCCTTGCAGCGAGAAAGCACCATCAAAGTACATCAGCCACTCTTTGCTTGCTTCTTTGTCGGGGATGCTCGTCTCCGGGATTTCTTCGTCCGGAGTTGGCGTCCATTCCGTTATGAACTCTGCCAATGCTCCGCTCTGGATAGTTGAAGTGCTTTCAAACTTAAGACCAAAGCTTGACAGTTCCAGTGCCCACTCAACAATCCTGCCCGTCGCTTCAGGATTCTGCAGTATCCTCTTCAGCGGAAAGCGAGTGACCACTGTGATCTCATGTGCTTGGAAGTAATGGCGCAGCTTTCTCGAGGCCATGAGAAGGCCGAAAAGCAGTTTCTGCACACCAGAGTACCTTGACCTAGCCCCCTGCAAGAGGGAACTGACAAAGTAAATTGGGCGCTGCACCGTTTTCTTCCGTATCTCCTCGTGTATCAGCGCGGGTTCATCTTTGTCGGTACCAGAGCTTGTCGGGGAAGCCCCCTGCTTGTCGCTGGATGCGCTTGCCGCGGTTGCTGGCTCATCATCCGCCTCTCTCTCTGCCACTAACGCAGCACTAACCACTTGATTGGTTGCCGCTATGTACAGCAGCAACTTCTCTCGTGGCTTAGGCGCAACAAGTATTGGAGGGGAGGACAGGTATCTCTTCAGGTCTTGCAGCGCAGCCTCCGCGTCCGGAGTCCATTTCATTGGACCTGCCTTTTTCAATAGTTTGAAAAACGGCAGGGCGCGCTCAGCAGACCGAGAGATAAACCTGCTGAGAGCAGCCACGCAACCGGCAAGTTTCTGAACATCTTTGAGGCGCTTCGGGGCTTCAATCTGCTCAACGGCCCTGATCTTGTCGGGGTTGGCTTCAATTCCCCGATGAGACACGAAGAACCCGAGAAGCTTGCCAGAGGGAACTCCGAACACGCACTTCTCTGGGTTGAGCTTGAGGCTGATCTTGCGCAGATTTGCAAAAGTCTCGTCCAAGTCTTGGATCAGGGTTGCTCTGTCCTTGCCCTTGACCACTATATCATCCATGTAGGCTTCCACATTTTTGTGTATTTGTGGCTGAAGAGCAATATGGACTACTCTTGCAAATGTTGAACCGGCATTTTTTAATCCGAAAGGCATTCGTACAAAGCAAGCGTGGCACTGATGGTGAAGGTACCACCAGCGCCATCCTCCTTGGCGGACACCTTCTTCGTCCCTGGCGGAGCCGCCATCGTCTTCTTGTGCTCGCCGGCGGAGCTCGATGGTGCGTCCTCGACGGCAGCACAGCACTCCGAAGAGGCGCGCTTGCCGGAGTGGGCACCAGAGCTTTTGCCGGACTCGGTCTTTTTGCCAGTGGAGCTCGATGGTGCGTCCTCGACGACAGCGCAGCACTCCGAAGAGGTGCGCCTGCCGGTGTGGGCACCAGAGTCCCTGCCGGACTTGGTCTTCTTGCCGGTGGAGCTCGATGGCGCGTCCTCGAAGGCAGCGCAGCACTCCGAAGAGGTGCGCTTGCCGGAGTGGGCACCAGAGTCCCTGCCGGACTTGGTCTTCTTGCCGGTGGAGCTCGATGGCGCGTCCTCGACGGCAGCGCAGCACTCCGAAGAGGTGCGCTTGCCGGAGTGGGCACCAGAGTCCCTGCCGGACTTGGTCTTCTTGGTCCCGGGAGCTTCAGCGGCAAGTGGATCGCGGTCTGCCGTGGCTGCTGCTTCCCGGTAGATCTTGTCGGCACAGATAAGAGCGTCCTTCTTGTCGCCAGGGACAGAAATGACGCTTATCGGGCCTGGCATCTTCAGCACGTTATACGCGTAGTGAGAGGCCGCCATGAACTTGGCGAGCGCTGGACGGCCAATTATCCCATTGTAAGGCAACGGGATATCGGCAACGTCGAACGTGACCCTCTCAGTCCTGAAGTTTAACTCACTGCCGAATGTTACCGGCAGCGTGACCTTCCCCTTCGGCTTGCTCCTTCCCGGGTTGATTCCTTGGAATGTGCCGGTCTCTTCGAGCTCGCCGTCAGGGATCTGGAGTTTTCGGAGCACAGCGGAGGAGATCAGGTTTAAGCCGGCCCCGCCGTCGACTAGCATCTTGGTGACCTTGAGGTTGCGGATGGTTGGTGAAACCAACATCGGCAGACACCCGACCGCGGTTGTGCGATCAGGGTGGTCCTCAATGTCAAAGATGATAGGCGTGCTGGACCACTTCAGAAGCTTGCGCGATTCGATGGGTGGCTCCGCTGCATTGACTTCCCGCACCCACTGTTTGAGTTGGCGGTGCGAGGTATGCAGGGAAGCACCCCCGTCAACGCACAAGACCTCTGTGGCTTTCTGAAACTCCTGCTCACTGGTCTCAACGTCATCCATGTCTTCATCCTCGCCGTCGTCGTCGTTATCGCGACCGCAGGGAGGTCTATCTCCTTGCCGCTGCTTGGCCTTGCCGCGGCGTCCTTCCTGGCCGGTGCGCTTCTGGCCAGGTTTCTCGGCACCCCCTTGGGCTCTCTCTTTGTCGCGCCGCTCGTACTTAGCCCTCTGTTGCTGGACGAGCTGCTCGGCCTTCTTGCAGTTCTGGAGGTCATGGCCCTTGGTGCGGTGAATCTTACAGTATCGCTTGCCGGAGCCGTCCCACTTGTCGGCGACCGCCACAGCCTGACAGTTGGTGCACGCGGCAACTTCCCTGCCGGAGCTACCAACTGTAGCCTTCGTGGCGTCACCTTCATTGCCGGACTGCTCAACGACCAGCACCTCGTTGTTCTGCTTCTTCCTGTTGTTGCGCCACCGGCTTCTCTTTGCCGGGGCGGCATCCTCACTGTCAGATCCTCCTGCTCCAGTGCTTTCTCCGGGGAATTTCCTCCCCTCCTCGGCGCGTGCACATCTGTCGGCCAGGGCATAAAGCTTGCTGACGTCCCAAATCTTGCACATCGCCAGCTCCTCCCACATCCTGCGGTTACGCACGTTCTGATGGAACGCGCTGATTACCGCGGCGGGGTGGATATTTGGGATGTTGTGGTGTACACGGCTGAACCTCTGGGTGTACTGGCGCAGGGGCTCTCCTTCCTTCTGGACGAGCAGATGAAGATCGCTCTCTTGGCCATGAGGTTTGTGGCCGCCTATGAAGGCGCCAACAAACTAATGGCACAGCTCAGCCCAAGAGGATATGGAGTTGTCCGGCAAGTGCATGAGCCAGGACCTGACGTTGGGCTTGAGTACCAGCGGGAAGTAGTTGGCAAGGATCTTGTCGTCTCGCCCCCCAGCAGCCTGCACCGCGATGGTGTAGACGCTGAGGAACTCCGACGGATGCAACTTGTCGTCGTACTTCTTTGGTACGTCGGGCTTGAAGTTCTTCGTACTGGGCCACTGGACTTGCCGCAGCTCACGAGTGAACACAGGGCAACCTACCGGGTACGGCAGGTCGCCTGGCCCCCCTGGTGCATGCATGTCGACAGAAGGCCCAGGGCGCTGGTCTGACTGACGTCGCGCTTCTCTCCGGCGCTCGATGCGTGTACGAGCGTCTTCCCGCTGCCGTTCTTGAAGAACTTGTCGTTGGTCGCGACGAGCTCGCGGATCCGACGACGCGGTGGAGTCGCTGCCGTGGCGGATCCGGCGGGTCGGCGATCTTGGCCCTCGGGGTGGGGAGTACACAGTGGTTGCGCCCCCACCAGTCTTGTCTCCACCGGTTTGCGCCTGGCTGACTCGCTGCGGCTGCAACATGCTCGACTGCCGAGGAGTGTCGCCGTTGGCGAAGCCGATGAGACTCTGGATAGTGGCCCTCCAGTCGTCGATCTTGTCTACCGCTGGAGGGTAGTCTAGGAGCAGCTGAGCTCGTGCCAGAGCTTCCGCTACGGTGGCGGGCGGCGGTAGCGAACGGTGCGAGGAGCGGGATACGCTCGGACTCCTAACCACGTTAGAAGGAGCAGTATCCCGTCCAGGCGACCGTGTCTCGCTCGCGCCGGCTTGTTGACGCGCATGGTGGTCCTGGGCGCTCCGGGATCCACCAGCTCGATCTTGATCCAGCGAGTGCATGGTACCGTGAGTACCATGACGCTGCCGGTCCCGCGCCTCCTGAGATGGGCGCGGTGCATGCACGGACGCCGAGGTCTTGGAGTGCGCCCGGTCGTTGTGGGAGCCGGCCATGCCGCCGATGGGCAGCGCAGCCTTGCCCTGGGACCTGGCAGCACCAACAGTTCCCTCGTCGATGCGTGCCCTTTCGCCGGCGCCTGCCCCACCGTCCGTTTGCTCCGGCGGTGGGTGGCTCGGCGCGGACGGAGCAGCTGCCTCCGAAACTTTCTTCTTCGGCGGCATGTTGATGAAGATGGTGAAGATCGATGAAGAAGATGAAGATCTAGCCCGCAAGAAAGCCGGATCTGATTCGCACGACTTCGACGCCCCCTACCTGGCGCGCCAGAGATGCCGGGGTTTCTGATCCACGGGCACCTATGGGACCGGCGGACCGGGTCCCTTTTGGTTCGGCGGGGGGCGGAGGCTGCGCAAAGAGCAGATCGAGGCGAAGCAAGCGGGCGGTTGGTCATGCGAGGAGTAAATCGAGGCGAAGCACGCGAGCGATTTACCCAGGTTCGGGCCGCAAGGATGCGTAAAACCCTACTCCTGCTTTGTGGATTGGTATTGATTTCTAGCTCGAGGGCGAGCGTGAGTGTGTGGAATTGCTGAACCTCGCGAGAGCTCTTGAGGTGGCCGACCTCCTCTACGTTGCACACGGGCCTCCTTTTATACTCAAGGGGTTACCGACATAGAGCAACGGGGGCCAAGGGCAAAAATGGAAAGGGTGCCGTGGGTAGGCACGGCTAGGTGCTGTAGTAGGCACAGCTAGCTGCTACAGTGTTATCATACCTAACCCCGATGGCAAGGGACAAGGGCATTAAATGCCCGTCTGTGTCGCCTAGACGACACCGAAAGGGACCGCTAGGGACGCCACCGTCTTGCCACGACAGTTGTCTTGTCAGCGCCTGCGTGCCACCGCACGCCCCTAGCTGCACAGCCTCCTGCCACGTGCGCTCGGGAGGGGCCCCGGAGCGACACGTAGGTGGATGTGCTGGAGCGCGGGCGAGGAGTGGGGGCTTGCCGCAGCAAGCGCCTTGCCGCGGCCGTCGACTTGTCGCTTCCGGGAGCTTGTCGCTCGCCGGGCCTTGTCGGGGCGTGTAGCGCGCCGCGGCAAGTTCCTTGGAATGCCTCGGACGGCCTTCCCGGCAAGCGCCTCTTGCCGGGGTCTTGGGACGCTTCTGATGGCCTTCCCGGCAAGCTCCTCTTGCCGGGGTCTTGCCTTCTCCCCGGCAAGCTCCTCTTGCCGGGGTCTTGTCTTGAGTACTTTGTTCTTGAATGGTCTTCAAAGGGACCACAAGGAATCTTGGTAGTGACCTGGCAGGCCTTGCCGCGGGACGCTGCGACTGCCCGTGCACGAGTTCGGGGTACAAGGGTACCCCTACTCTAGTACACCGACAGAGTATGATCTACATACCTAGTAGATCGACAACGGAAGCGTTTGGTTGATGTAGTCGTACGTCTCCATGATCCGACCGATCAAGCACCGAAACTATGGCACCTCCGAGTTCTAGCACACGTTCAGCTCGATGACGATCCCCGGACTCCGATCCAGCAAAGTGTCGGGGAAGAGTTCCGTCAGCACGACGGCGTGGTGACGATCTTGACGTACTACTGCTGCAGGGCTTCGCCTAAGCACCGCTACAATATTATCGAGGACTATGGTGGCTGGGGGCGCCGCACACGACTAAGGAATAGATCACGTGGATCAACTTGTGTGTCTCTAGGGTGCCCCTGCCTCCGTATATAAAGGACTAAAGGGGGGAGGCTGGCCGGCCAAGGAGGGCGCGCCAGGAGAGTCCTACTCCCTCTGGGAGTAGGATTCCCCCCCCCCCCCAATCCTAGTTGGAATAGGTTTCGCGGAGGGGGGAAAAGAGAGAGAGGGGCCGGCCCCCTCTCCTTGTCCTATTCGGACCAAGGGAGGGGAGGGGCGCGCGGCCCATGAGGGGCTGCCTCTTCTCTTTTCCACTAAGGCCCATCATGGCCCATATAGCTCCCGGGGGGTTCCGGTAACCTCCCAGTACTCCGGTAAAATCCCGATTTCACCCGGAACACTTCCGATATCCAAACATAGGCTTCCAATATATCAATCTTTATGTCTTGACCATTTCGAGACTCCTCATCATGTCCGTGATCACATCCGAGACACCGAACAACCTTTGGTACATCAAAATGCATAAACTCATAATATAACTGTCATCATAACCTTAAGCGTGCAGACCCTACGGGTTCGAGAACAATGTAGACATGACCGAGACACGTCTCCGGTCAATAACCAATAGCGGGACCTGGATGCCCATATTGGCTCCTACATATTCTACGAAGATCTTTATCGGTCAGACCGATAACAACATACGTCATTCCCTTTGTCATCGGTATTTTACTTGCCCGAGATTCGATCGTCAGTATTCCAATACCTAGTTCAATCTCGTTGCCGGCAAGTCTCTTTACTCGTTCTGTAATACATCATCCCGCAACTAACTCATTAGTTGCAATGCTTGCAAGGCTTAAGTGATGTGCATTACCGAGAGGGCCCAGAGATACCTCTCCGACAATCGGAGTGACAAAACCTAATCTCGAAATACGCCAACCCAACATGTACCTTTGGAGACACATGTAGTACTCCTTTATAATCACCCAGTTACGTTGTGACGTTTGGTCGCACCCAAAGTGTTCCTCCGGTAAACGGGAGTTGCATAATCTCATAGTTATAGGAACATGTATAAGTCATGAAGAAAGCAATAGCAACATACCAAACGATCGGGTGCTAAGCTAATGGAATGGGTCATGTCAATCAGATCATTCACTTAATGATGTGATCCCGTTAATCAAATAACAACTCATTGTTCATGGTTAGGAAACATAACCATCTTTGATTAACGAGCTAGTCAAGTAGAGGCATACTAGTGACACTTTGTTTATCTATGTATTCACACATGTATTATGTTTCCGGTTAATACAATTCTAGCATGAATAATAAACATTTATCATGATATAAGGAAATAAATAATAACTTTATTATTGCCTCTAGGGCATATTTCCTTCAGTCTCCCACTTGCACTAGAGTCAATAATCTAGATCACATCACCATGTGATTAACATGGATCATATCTCAGATTTCATGGCCTCAAACCATTTCGCGGAATCTGGGCTCATCATCACTTCCTCATAGTTTGCAAGTTCGTCATGGTCTAGTAACTTGACTTCCAGAACAGGATTACCACACCACTCTGGTGCGGATCTCACTCTGGTTTTCCTACGAGATTTGGTAGTAACTTGATCTGAAGTTACATGATCATCATCATTAGCTTCCTCACTAATTGGTGTAGTAGTCACAGGAACAGATTTCTGTGATGAACTACTTTCCAATAAGGGAGCAGGTATAGTTACCTCATCAAGTTCTACTTTCCTCCCACTCACTTCTTTCGAGAGAAACTCCTTCTCTAGAAAAACTCCGAATTTAGCAACAAAAGTCTTGCCTTCGGATTTGTGATAGAGGGTGTACCCAACAGTCTCCTTTGGGTATCCTATGAAGACATATTTCCCCGATTTGGGTTTGAGTTTATTAGGATGAAACCTTTTCATATAAGCATCACAACCCCAAAATTTAAGAAATGACAACTTTGGTTTCTTGCCAAACCACAGTTCAGATAGTGTCGTCTCAACGGACTTAGATGGTGCCCTATTTAACGTGAATGCAGCTGTCTCTAATGCATAACCCCAAAACGATAGTGGTAGATCGGTAAGAGACATCATAGATCGCACCATATCTAATAAAGTACGGTTATGACATTCGGACACACCATTGTGCTGTGGTGTTCCAGGTGGCATGAGTTTGTGAAACTATTCCACATTGTTTTAATTGAAGACCAAACTTCGTAACTCAAATATTTTACTTCTACGATCATATCGTAGAAACTTTCATTTTGTTACGATGATTCTCCACTTCACTCTGAAATTCTTTGAACTTTTCAAATGTTTCAGACCTTTGTTTCATCAAGTAGATATACCCATATCTGCTCAAATCATCTGTGAAGTTTGGAAAATAACGATACTTGCCGTGAGCCTTAACACTCATCGGACCGCATACATCAGTATGTATTATTTCCAATAAGTTAGTTGCTCGCTCCGGAGAACGGAGTCTTAGTCATCTTGCCCATGAGACATGGTTCGCAATCATCAAGTGATTCATAATCAAGTTCCGCTTCCAGTGACCAGTCCCTTTGCAGTAGAAGCACTTAGTCTCAGGCTTAGGACCAGACTTGGGCTTCTTCACTTGAGCAGCAACTTGCTTGCCGTTCTTCTTGAAGTTCCCCTTCTTCCCTTTGCCCTTTTCTTGAAACTAGTGATCTTGTCAACCATCAACACTTGATGCTCTTTCTTGATTTCTACCTTCATCGATTTCATCATCATGAAAAGCTCGGGATTCGTTTTCGTCATCCCTTGCATACTATAGTTCATCACGAAGTTCTACTAACTTGGTGATGGTGACTAGAGAATTCTGTCAATCACTATCTTATCTGGAAGATTAACTCCCACTTGATTCAAGTGATTGTAGTACCCAGACAATCTGAGCACATGCTCACTAGTTGAGCGATTCTCCTCCATCTTTTGGCTATAGAGCTTGTTGGAGACTTCATATCTCTCAACTCGGGTATTTGCTTGAAATATTAACTTCAATTCCTGGAACATCTCATCTGGTCCATGACGTTCAAAACATCTTTGAAGTCCCGATTCTAAGCCGTTAAGCATTGTGCACTAAACTATCAAGTAGTCATCATATTGAGCTAGCCAAACGTTCATAACATCTGCATCTGCTCCTGCAATAGGTCTGTCACCTAGCGGTGCATCAAGGACATAATTCTTCTGTGCAGCAATGAGGATAAACCTCAGATCACGGATCCAATCCGTATCATTGCTACTAACATCTTTCAACGCAATTTTTCTCTAGGAACATATCAAAATAAACATATGAAAACAATAACGCGAGCTATTGATCTACAACATAATTTGCAAAAAACTACCAGGACTAAGTTCATGATAAATTTAAGTTCAATTAATCATATTACTTAAGAACTCCCACTTAGATAGACATCCCTCTAATCCTCTAAGTGATCACGTGATCCAAATCAACTAAACCATGTCCGATCATCACGTGAGATGGAGCAGTTTCATTGGTGAACATCACTATGTTGATCATATCTACTATATGATTCACGCTCGACCTTTCGGTCTCCGTGTTCCGAGGCCATATCTGTATATGCTTGGCTCGTCAAGTATAACCTGAGTATTCCGCGTGTGCAACTGTTTTGAACCCGTTGTATTTGAACGTAGAGCCTATCACACCCGATCATCACGTGGTGTCTCAGCACGAAGAACTTTCGCAATGGTGCATACTCAGGGAGAACACTTCTTGATAATTTAGTGAGAGATCATCTTATAATGCTACCGTCAATCAAAGCAAGATAAGATGCATAAAAGATAAACATCACATGCAATCAATATAAGTGATACGATATGGCCATCATCATCTTGTGCTTGTGATCTCCATCTTCGAAGCACCGTCATGATCACCATCGTCACCGGCGCGACACCTTGATCTCCATCGTAGCATCGTTGTCGTCTCGCCAATCTTATGCTTCCACGACTATCGCTGCCGCTTAGTGATAAAGTAAAGCATTACAACGCGATTGCATTGCATACAATAAAGCGACAACCATATGGCTCCTCCCAATTGCCGATAACTCGGTTACAAAACATGATCATCTCATACAATAAAATTTAGCATCATGTCTTGACCATATCACATCACAACATGCCCTGCAAAAACAAGTTAGACGTCCTCTACTTTGTTGTTGCAAGTTTTACGTGGCTGCTACGGGCTTAAGCAAGAACCAATCTTACCAACGCATCAAAACCACAACGATAGTTTGTCAAGTTGGTGTTGTTTTAACCTTCGCAAGGACCGGGCGTAGCCACACTCGGTTCAACTAAAGTTGGAGAAACTGTCACCCGCTAGCCACCTTTGTGCAAAGCACGTCGGGAGAACCGGTCTCGCGTAAGCGTACGCGTAATGTCGGTCCGGGCCGCTTCGTCCAACAATACCGCCGAACCAAAGTATGACAAGCTGGTAAGCAGTATGACTTATATCGCCCACAACTCACTTGTGTTCTACTCGTGCATATAACATCAACATATAAAACCTAGGCTCGGATGCCACTGTTGGGTTTCGTAGTAATTTCAAAAAATTTCCTACGCACACGCAAGATCATGGTGATGCATAGCAACGAGAGGGGGAGTATGATCTACATACCTAGTAGATCGACAACAGAAGCGTTTGGTTGATGTAGTCGTACGTCTCCACGATCCGACCGACCAAGCACCGAAACTACGGCACCTCCGAGTTCTAGCACACGTTCAGCTCGATGACGATCCCCGGACTCCGATCTAGCAAAGTGTTGGGGAAGAGTTCCGTCAGCACGACGGCGTGGTGACGATCTTGACGTACTACTGCTGCAGGGCTTCGCCTAAGCACCGCTACAATATTATCGAGGACTATGGTGGCTGGGGGCGCCGCACACGGCTAAGGAATAGATCACGTGGATCAACTTGTGTGTCTCTGGGGTGCCCCTGCCTCCGTATATAAAGGACTAAAGGGGGGAGGCTGGCCGGCCAAGGAGGGCGCGCCAGGAGGGTCCTACTCCCTCTGGGAGTAGGATTCCCCCCCCCCCCAATCCTAGTTGGAATAGGATTCGCGGAGGGGGGGAAAGAGAGAAAGGGGCCGGCCCCCTCTCCTTGTCCTATTCGGACCAAGGGAGGGGAGGGGCGCACGGCCCATGAGGGGCTGCCTCTTCTCTTTTCCACTAAGGCCCATCATGGCCCATATAGCTCCCGGGGGGTTCCGGTAACCTCCCGGTACTCCGGTAAAATCCCGATTTCACCCGGAACACTTCCGATATCCAAACATAGGCTTCCAATATATCAATCTTTATGTCTCGACCATTTCGAGACTCCTCGTCATGTCCGTGATCACATCCGGGACTCCGAACAACCTTTGGTACATCAAAATGCATAAACTCATAATATAACTGTCATCGTAACCTTAAGCGTGCGGACCCTACGGGTTCGAGAACAATGTAGACATGACCGAGACATGTCTCCGGTCAATAACCAATAGCGGGACCTGGATGCCCATATTGGCTCCTACATATTCTACGAAGATCTTTATCGGTCAGACCGCATAACAACATACGTCGTTCCCTTTGTCATCGGTATGTTACTTGCCCGAGATTCGATCATCGGTATTCCAATACCTAGTTCAATCTCGTTGCCGGCAAGTCTCTTTACTCGTTCTGTAATACATCATCCCGCAACTAACTCATTAGTTGCAATGCTTGCAAGGCTTAAGTGATGTGCATTACCGAGAGGGCCCAGAGATACCTCTCCGACAATCGGAGTGACAAAACCTAATCTCGAAATACGCCAACCCAACATGTACCTTTGGAGACACCTGTAGTACTCCTTTATAATCACCCAGTTACGTTGTGACGTTTGGTAGCACCCAAAGTGTTCCTCCGGTAAACGGGAGTTGCATAATCTCATAGTTATAGGAACATGTATAAGTCATGAAGAAAGCAATAGCAACATACTAAACGATCGGGTGCTAAGCTAATGGAATGGGTCATGTCAATCAGATCATTCACTTAATGATGTGATCCCGTTAATCAAATAACAACTCATTGTTCATGGTTAGGAAACATAACCATCTTTGATTAACGAGCTAGTCAAGTAGAGGCATACTAGTGACACTTTGTTTGTCTATGTATTCACACATGTATTATGTTTCCGGTTAATACAATTCTAGCATGAATAATAAACATTTATCATGATATAAGGAAATAAATAATAACTTTATTATTGCCTCTAGGGCATATTTCCTTCAGTCTCCCACTTGCACTAGAGTCAATAATCTAGATCACATCACCATGTGATTAACATTGATAGTTCACATCATCATGTGATTAACACCCATAGTTCACATCGCCATGTGACCAACACCCAAAGGGTTTACTAGATTCAGTAATCTAGTTCACATCGCTATGTGATTAACACCCAAAGAGTACTAAGGTGTGATCATGTTTTGCTTGTGAGAGAATCTTAGTCAACGGGTCTGCCACATTCAGATCCGCATGTATTTTGCAAATTTCTATGTCAACAATGCTCTGCATGGAGCTACTCTAGCTAATTGCTCCCACTTTCAATATGTATCTAGACCGAGACTTAGAGTCATCTAGATTAGTGTCAAAACTTGCATCGGCGTAACCCTTTACGACGAACCTCTTTTTTCACTTCCATAATCAAGAAACATATCCTTATTCCACTAAGGATAATTTTGACCGATGTCCAGTGATCTACTCCTAGATCACTATCGTACTCCCTTGCCAAACTCAGTGGTAGGGCATACAATATATCTGGTATACAGCATGGCATACTTTATAGAACCTATGACCAAAGCATAGGGAATGACATTCATTCTCTTTCTATCTTCTGCCGTGGTCGGGCTTTGAGTCTTACTCAATTTCACACCTTGTAACATAGGCAAGAAACTCTTTCTTTGACTGTTCCATTTTGAACTACTTCAAAATCTTGTCAAGGTATGTATTTATTGAAAAAACTTATCAAGCGTCTTGATCTATCTCTATAGATCTTGATACTCAATATGTAAGCAGCTTTACCGAGGTCTTTCTTTGAAAAACTCCTTTATGCTTTGCAGAATAATTCTACATTATTTCCGATCAACAATATGTCATACACATATACTTATCAGAAATGATGTAGTGCTCCCACTCACTTTCTTGTAAATACAGGCTTCACCGCAAGTCTGTATAAAACTATATGCTTTGATCAACTTATCAAAGCGTATATTCCAACTCCGAGATTCTTGCACCAGTCCATAGATGGATCGCTAGAGCTTGCATATTTAGTTAACACCTTTAGGATCGACAAAACCTTCTAGTTGCATCGTATACAACTCTTCTTTAGTAAATCCATTAAGGAATGCAGTTTTCTTTATCCATTTGCCAGATTTCATAAAATGCGGCAATTGCTAACATGATTCGGACAGACTTAAGCATAGGTACGAGTGAGAAAATCTCATTGTAGTCAACACCTTGAAATTGTCAAAAACCTTTTGCGACAATTCTAGCTTTGTAGATAGTAACACTACTATCAGCGTCCGTCTTCCTCTTGAAGATCCATTTATTTTCTATGGCTTGCCGATCATCGGGCAAATCCATCAAAGTCCATACTTTGTTCTCATACATGGATCATATCTCAGATTTCATGGCCTCAAACCATTTCGCGGAATCTGGGCTCATCATCACTTCCTCATAGTTCACAAGTTCGTCATGGTCTAGTAACATGACTTGCAGAACAGGATTACTGCACCACTCTGGTGCGGATCTCACTCTGGTTTTCCTACGAGATTTGGTAGTAACTTGATCTGAAGTTACATGATCATCATCATTAGCTTCCTCACTAATTGGTGTAGTAGTCACAGGAACAGATTTCTGTGATGAACTACTTTCCAATAAGGGAGCAGGTATAGTTACCTCATCAAGTTCTACTTTCCTCCCACTCACTTCTTTCGAGAGAAACTCCTTCTCTAGAAAAACTCCGAATTTAGCAACAAAAGTCTTGCCTTCGGATTTGTGATAGAGGGTGTACCCAACAGTCTCCTTTGGGTATCCTATGAAGACATATTTCCCCGATTTGGGTTTGAGTTTATTAGGATGAAACCTTTTCATATAAGCATCACAACCCCAAACTTTAAGAAATGACAACTTTGGTTTCTTGCCAAACCACAGTTCAGATAGTGTCGTCTCAACGGACTTAGATGGTGCCCTATTTAACGTGAATGCAGCTGTCTCTAATGCATAACCCCAAAACGATAGTGGTAGATCGGTAAGAGACATCATAGATTGCACCATATCTAATAAAGTACGGTTATGACATTCGGACACACCATTGTGCTGTGGTGTTCCAGGTGGCATGAGTTTGTGAAACTATTCCACATTGTCTTAATTGAAGACCAAACTTCGTAACTCAAATATTTTACTTCTACGATCATATCGTAGAAACTTTCATTTTGTTACGATGATTCTCCACTTCACTCTTAAATTCTTTGAACTTTTCAAATGTTTCAGACCTTTGTTTCATCAAGTAGATATACCCATATCTGCTCAAATCATCTGTGAAGTTCGGAAAATAACGATACTTGCCGTGAGCCTTAACACTCATCGGACCGCATACATCAGTATGTATTATTTCCAATAAGTTAGTTGCTCGCTCCGGAGAACGGAGTCTTAGTCATCTTGCCCATGAGGCATGGTTCGCAATCATCAAGTGATTCATAATCAAGTGATTCCAAAATCCCATCAGCATGGAGTTTCTTCATGCGCTTTACACCAATATGACCTAAACGGCAGTGCCACAAATAAGTTGCACTATCATTATTAACTTTGCATATTTTGGTTTCAATATTATGATTATGTGTATCACTATGATCGAGATCCAACGAACTATTTTCATTGGGTGTGTAACCATATAAGGTTTTATTCATGTAAACAGAACAACAATTTATTCTCTTACTTAAATGAATAACCGTATTACAATAAACATGATCAAATCATATTCATGCTCAACGCAAACACCAAATAACACTTATTCAGGTTCAACACTAATCCCGAAAGTATAGGGGAGTGTGCGATGATGATCATATCAATCTTGGAACTACTTCCAACACGCATCGTCACTTCACCCTTAACTAGTCTCTGATTATTCTGCAACTCCTGTTTCGAGTTACTACTTTGAGCAACTGATCCAGTATCAAATACTGAGGGGTCGCTATAAACACTAGTAAAGTACACATCAATAACATGTATATCAAATATACTTTTGTTCACTTTGCCATCCTTCTTATCCGCCAAATACTTGGGGCAGTTCCGCTTCCAGTGACCAGTCCCTTTGCAGTAGAAGCACTTAGTCTCAGGCTTAGGACCAGACTTGGGCTTCTTCACTTGAGCAGCAACTTTCATGCCGTTCTTCTTGAAGTTCCCCTTCTTCCCTTTGCCCTTTTCTTGAAACTAGTGATCTTGTCAACCATCAACACTTAATGCTCTTTCTTGATTTCTACCTTCATCAATTTCATCATCATGAAAAGCTTGGGATTCGTTTTCGTCATCCCTTGCATACTATAGTTCATCACGAAGTTCTACTAACTTGGTGATGGTGACTAGAGAATTCTGTCAATCACTATCTTATCTGGAAGATTAACTCCCACTTGATTCAAGTGATTGTAGTACCCAGACAATCTGAGCACATGCTCACTAGTTGAGCGATTCTCCTCCATCTTTTGGCTATAGAGCTTGTTGGAGACTTCATATCTCTCAACTCGGGTATTTGCTTGAAATATTAACTTCAACTCCTCGAACATCTCATATGGTCCATGACGTTCAAAACGTCTTTGAAGTCCCGATTCTAAGCCGTTAAGCATGGTGCACTAAACTATCAAGTAGTCATCATATTGAGCTAGCCAAACGTTCATAACGTTTGCATCTGCTCCTGCAATAGGTCTGTCACCTAGCGGTGCATCAAGGACATAATTCTTCTGTGCAGTAATGAGGATAAACCTCAGATCACGGATCCAATCCGTATCATTCCTACTAACATCTTTCAACACAATTTTTCTCTAGGAACATATCAAAATAAACATATGAAAACAATAACGCGAGCTATTGATCTACAACATAATTTGCAAAAAACTACCAGGACTAAGTTCATGATAAATTTAAGTTCAATTAATCATATTACTTAAGAACTCCCACTTAGATAGACATCCCTCTAATCCTCTAAGTGATCACGTGATCCAAATAAACTAAACCATGTCCGATCATCACGTGAGATGGAGCAGTTTCATTGGTGAACATCACTATGTTGATCATATCTACTATATGATTCACGCTCGACCTTTCGGTCTCTGTGTTCCGAGGCCATATCTGTATATGCTTGGCTCGTCAAGTATAACCTGAGTATTCCGCGTGTGCATTGCACCCATTGTATTTGAACGTAGAGCCTATCACACCCGATCATCACGTGGTGTCTCAGCACGAAGAACTTTCGCAACGGTGCATACTCAGGGAGAACACTTCTTGATAATTTAGTGAGAGATCATCTTATAATGCTACCGTCAATCAAAGCAAGATAAGATGCATAAAAGATAAACATCACATGCAATCAATATAAGTGATATGATATGGCCATCATCATCTTGTGCTTGTGATCTCCATCTTCGAAGCACCGTCATGATCACCATCGTCACCGGCGCGACACCTTGATCTCCATCGTAGCATCGTTGTCGTCTCGCCAATCTTATGCTTCCACGACTATCGCTACCGCTTAGTGATAAAGTAAAGCATTACAGTGCGATTGCATTGCATACAATAAAGCGACAACCATATGGCTCCTGCCAGTTGCCGATAACTCGCTTACAAAACATGATCATCTCATACAATAAAATTTAGCATCATGTCTTGACCATATCACATCACAACATGCCCTGCAAAAACAAGTTAGACGTCCTCTACTTTGTTGTTGCAAGTTTTACGTGGCTGCTACGGGCTTAAGCAAGAACCAATCTTACCTACGCATCAAAACCACAACGATAGTTTGTCAAGTTGGTGATGTTTCAACCTTCGCAAGGACCGGGCGTAGCCACACTCGGTTCAACTAAAGTTGGAGAAACTGTCACCCGCTAGCCACCTTTGTGCAAAGCACGTCGGGAGAACCAGTCTCGTGTAAGCGTACGCGTAATGTTGGTCCGGGCCGCTTCGTCCAACAATACCGCCGAACCAAAGTATGACATGCTGGTAAGCAGTATGACTTATATCGCCCACAACTCACTTGTGTTCTACTCGTGCATATAACATCAACATATAAAACCTAGGCTCGAATGCCACTGTTGGGTTTCGTAGTAATTTCAAAAAATTCCTACGCACACGCAAGATCATGGTGATGCATAGCAACGAGAGGGGGAGTATGATCTACATACCTAGTAGATCGACAATGGAAGCGTTTGGTTGATGTAGTCGTACATCTCCACGATCCGACCGATCAAGCACCGAAACTACGACACCTCCGAGTTCTAGCACACGTTCAGCTCGATGACGATCCCCGGACTCCAATCCAGCAAAGTGTTAGGGAAGAGTTCCGTCAGCACGACGGCGTGGTGACGATCTTGACGTACTACTGCTGCAGGGCTTCGCCTAAGCACCGCTACAATATTATCGAGGACTATGGTGGCTGGGGGCGCCGCACACGGCTAAGGAATAGATCACGTGGATCAACTTGTGTGTCTCTGGGGTGCCCCTGCCTCCGTATATAAAGGACTAAAGGGGGGAGGCTGGCCGGCCAAGGAGGGCGCGCCAGGAGAGTCCTACTCCCTCTGGGAGTAGGATTCCCCCCCCCCCCAATCCTAGTTGGAATAGGATTCGCGAAGGGGGGAAAAGAGAGAGAGGGGCCGGCCCCCTCTCCTTGTCCTATTCGGACCAAGGGAGGGGAGGGGCGCGCGGCCCATGAGGGGCTGCCTCTTCTCTTTTCCACTAAGGCCCATCATGGCCCATATAGCTCCCGGGGGGTTCCGGTAACCTCCCGGTACTCCGGTAAAATCCTGATTTCACCCAGAACACTTCCGATATTCAAACATAGGCTTCCAATATATCAATCTTTATGTCTTGACCATTTCGAGACTCCTCGTCATGTCCGTGATCACATCCGGGACTCCGAACAACCTTTGGTACATCAAAATGCATAAACTCATAATATAACTGTCATCATAACCTTAAGCGTGCGGACCCTACGGGTTCGAGAACAATGTAGACATGACCAAGACACGTCTCCGGTCAATAACCAATAGCGGGACCTGGATGCCCATATTGGCTCCTACATATTCTACGAAGATCTTTATCGGTCAGACCGCATAACAACATACGTCGTTCCCTTTGTCATCGGTATGTTACTTGCCCGAGATTCGATCGTCGGTATTCCAATACCTAGTTCAATCTCGTTGCTGGCAAGTCTCTTTACTCATTCTATAATACATCATCCCGCAACTAACTCATTAGTTGCAATGCTTGCAAGGCTTAAGTGATGTGCATTACCGAGACGGCCCAGAGATACCTCTCCGACAATCGGAGTGACAAAACCTAATCTCGAAATACGCCAACCCAACATGTACCTTTGGAGACACCTGTAGTACTCCTTTATAATCACCCAGTTACGTTGTGACGTTTGGTAGCACCCAAAGTGTTCCTCCGGTAAACGGGAGTTGCATAATCTCGTAGTTATAGGAACATGTATAAGTCATGAAGAAAGCAATAGCAACATACTAAACGATCGGGTGCTAAGCTAATGGAATGGGTCATGTCAATCAGATCATTCACTTAATGATGTGATACCGTTAATCAAATAACAATTCATTGTTCATGGTTAGGAAACATAACCATCTTTGATTAACGAGCTAGTCAAGTAGAGGCATACTAGTGACACTTTGTTTGTCTATGTATTCACACATGCATTATGTTTCCGGTTAATACAATTCTAGCATGAATAATAAACATATATCATGATATAAGGGAATAAATAATAACTTTATTATTGCCTCTAGGGCATATTTCCTTCAACCACAGGTAATGTAACAGTGCAAAGTATATAGTATATGCCCGTGATCACCTCCCGAAGTGATCACGGCCCAGTAGTATAGCATGGCAGACGAACAAGAGTGTAGGGCCACTGATGATAATCTAGCATCCTATACTAAGCATTAGGATTGCAGGTAAAGGTAACAACAGTAGTAGCAAGGACAGGCTATGCATCAGGATAGGATTAACGGAAAGTAGTAACATGCTACACTACTCTAATGCAAGCAGTATAGAGAAGAGTAGGCAATATCTGGTGATCAAGGGGGGGCTTGCTTGGTTGCTCTGGCAAGAGAGAGGGGTCGTCAACTCCGTAGTCGTATTGGGAGTCTCCGGCAGTCTCGGGGTCTACCGAAAAGAAGTAACGGAGGGGGAACACAATAAATAACAGAGCAATCAATGTAACAAAAATCAAGATGCAGCATTACGTTGTGCTAGGGGTGACCTGACGCGGTACGAGGTGATACCGGTGAAGGGGGGAAACATCCGGGAAAATATCCCCGGTGTTTCGCGTTTTCGGACAGATGAACCGGAGGGGAAAGTTGCGTGTTCGCTATGCTAGGGATGTGTGGCGGACGAACGGGCTGCGTATCCGGATTCGTCTCGTTGTTCTAAGCAACTTTCATATACAAAGTTTTTCATCCGAGCTACGGTTTAATTTATATTAATTTTCAAAGTTTTCAATCATTTTTGGGATTAACAGAATTAAATTAATTTGGAAATGCCATTATGATGTCAGCATGACATCAGGGTGATGTCAGCAGTCAATAGTCAGTTGACTTGGTCAAACTGACGCGTGGGCCCCATTTATCATCGTCTCAGACTAACTAAACATGTTGATTAGACTAACTAAGTGATTAGGTTAATTCATTTTAGTTAGATTAGTTAAGCAAGATTAATTAACTTAATTAACTTTGATTAATTAATTAATTAATTACTAATTTATTTATTTATTATATTTTATTATTATTTCGTTTAAACCTCTTTTTTAGTAACATTCTGGGCTGGGCCCCACTTGTCATAGGGCCAGTGGGCCTTAGCGGGGGTGGGCGTCGGGCGCAGCCCGAGCGGGCGCGGTGGTTAGAGGGCGAAGGGGGCGGCGTAGCGGGGCGGACCTGGTGCGGTCAGCGGGCTAACGGGCGGCGGCTCCGGCGCTGCCAGAGTGGCTGGGCCGGATGCCGTAGGCAGGGCATGGGGGGTTCACGGCTGCGGGCCGCCGAGGCAAGAGCACGCGGGGGCGGTCAGGCAGCGGCGCAGCGCATGGTGGGGCGCAAGGGAGAGGCGAGCGGAGCGCCGTCGCAGGGAGCAGCAACAGGGAAGGTCCAGGGCCAGCGCGTGCGGCATACATTACGGCGACGGCGAGCAGCCGAGGTGGGGGGAATCGACAAAGCGGCCAGCGCGGTCGTGGGCGTGCGCGGTCCACGGCAACCGCGGGCGGGGCGCAGGGCAGAGCGGTTCTGGGCAATGGCCACGGCGAGGGGCGAAGCGCGAGCATACGACGGTGACCACAGGGCAGGAGGGAAGGAGGAGGGTCCTACTCACGTTCGTTGCAGGGGTACAGCGGCGGCGAGGCTCGATGGAGCCGGTGAGGAGGAGGCTGGGGACGACGCGAGGTGGGGAGGAGATGAGGTCGAGGTGGCGTGGCGACAGCGGAGTGGTGGCGAGCGCTGGCACCGGGGATTGGCTCGGGTGCCGATCGAGATCCAGCGGGAGGGAAGCTCCGGCGAGGTGGTCCTCCGTGCGGCGGCGACAGAGGCGACGGGCGGCGAACGACGAGGTACCAGGGCGCCGGTTGCCTGCCCCGATCTAGATCGAGACCGAGTGGAGGGGTGCGAGGGAAGAGTGGGGGGTCAAGGGAATCATGCGAGGGGGCAGTGGGGTTCGGTTGGGCTAGGGTTTGGTCACCCCAGGGGTGTTGTAGGAGCCGGCTGGGCCGGCCTAATTGGCCCCGAGGCCATCTGGGCCGTGGCCCAGCGCGGGGGTGGGGGGGGGCTTCTCTTTTATCTTTTTTTGTATTTTTGTTTTTCTTTTATTTTATTTCCCTTTCTGTTTTGTTTCATTTCCTTAATTGTTTTAGTTTTGTAAAACATATAGTTAGCACCTAAATTACTAATAGTAATTATATCACCGCCACAATTATTCTTGTAGTTATAAAAAGTAGTTTTTAATAATTTAATTATTTAAGAGACGCTTAAATAATTGTTTCAATGATTGTTCCTATTATCTAGTGCATTTAATCATTGTATGTTAATTTGGATCCACCACCATAATCATCTATGATTTATTTGCTACACTTTGAGCATTTTAGATTTGACTTTTGAAAACTTTAATTGTTTGACATTAATTTAATTTTGAATGTGAATCGGTTTTGATCTAACTCGAGACTAACTATAGTGACTAAGGTGACGTGGCATCATTAACAAGGATTTACTGTAGCTTAATTATCCAGGCGTCACAATTCTCCTCCACTACAAGAAATCTTGTCCCGAGATTTAAGAGGGGAAGTGAGGGGAATTTGGTTACGAAATTCTAACGGACCTTCTCGGTCTTGGTTGCTCTTCTCGAAGTGGTCGATCCATTATGTTGATGTCTTCATTTCTCTCCTTCAGGTCATCATGATGTAGTACGCATCCTTTCTTCTGGAACTCCATCGTGCTTACGACTAGGACAGGGGCGGCTCGACAACGATGGAAGGCTATAAGGGGTAATCACCAGGGGTTATCCCATGAATGATTACATGAGCATCTCTCGAGTTGGTCAAATGAAACACATTGAGAGCCAAGCAAGAAGGTACAGTAAGAAGTTTCAAGTGGTTTAGACAATCGTTCGCTGTCTGGAATGGGGCACGAAAAGGGTTTAGAGCAGCGGGAATAGGTATTGTTTCTGATACCAGAGTAGATCATCTCTAGGAAGGTGACATGTGAACTACATACGAAGTCAAGCGCGAGGAATAACTTCGGAGATAGAGGTGTACAGGAGAGTCAGGTTTCGATCCTGGGAACTGTGGGTTATGGGCCCACCATGTGAGTTAACGGTAGGAAAGGCGGTGACGTCTTGCATGACCATGTAGGAAAGACATGTCAGCAGATAGCATGTCAGTAATGTTGGCAACAACATTGGTACCAAGGGCGAGGGATGAAGAGAACCATTTTCCTGATCGTTGAACGAGGCGGACCAATAGGCAAAGTTCTCGTCCATCGGGGGTTACCAGGATGTCAACAACAATAGTAACAGGGTCTTACTGACAGAGTTGTACACTGAGGTGCTTATAAAAGCAGTGACGTATTACTGCTTAGATCATATAAACCTCAAGAAGGTTAAATAGAACAATGGAAAGGAAAATATGATTATCAGATTAAACAGAACAATGGAAAGGAAAAATGTGTTTAAACACATATTTCAAGGGTATATCCTTCCCAAGGACAAGCAGAGCGTGATATCCATGACAGGATATAATGTAGAAAACTCTTTAGGTAAGGGGAGAGAAATTTCTTGACAACGATGTTTTGGATAATTGAGAAGGAAACATTTAGCACTGGGCTTCAAATGTTCTTGTTGAAATTGGAGTACCATAGACATGCTTCGAGAAGCATTGACATGGTCATCAGGTGAAGATCAGACTTTGGAAACCTAAAGGATCCATCAGGAATAACTTGTAGAATGAGTCTTACAATTTCCTCATGGAAGAATGGATAACCTTGCTGAAAAGGAAACTATAACAATAGGTCCTCTGGCCAGGGGTGTTAAGCATGACATCATCTTACCGGGTCATATAAAGACCAATGTTATAACTCATGGAGATAATATCCAACCATCATATCTGACCGAGATTCAGGTCTGATGGGTGTCAGGATACCTCAGACTCAGGATGCCTGAGAAGAAAAAGGCGCAACTCAATTTGATGAGATAGCATTGCAAGATTCTCGGAAATGAACTATGGAAGCAAGTTCTGGAATAAGAGACCAAGGAGAAGACGAGGATGTGGCTGATGGACTCAGCGACAATTTATCAAGAATTCCAACAAGATGGATTTCCACAATTGCGTGAACACAGAGATATCATTTGTCAAATCAACTGACTTAATGATGTATGCTCGAGGAAAACACACACTATTAATCATTGGTTGAAAAGCGCACCCGAGATATGGGCTTAGGTAGTACGATCAATGTTAGAACGGTGATTCGATAACCAATGGTCTAAGAATGAAATATCGACCATTAACTTGAAAGCAATAGGGTTGCTAGAAGTTTTGAAGTCGCACATCATAGTTCAATTGTCGGTTTTCTGATTAGAAACAACACGGGGACCAAGGAGTGAACGGATATGGCAAGGAGTAGCACTTGTATCAAGAATTCTTAAGAGGTGGTAAAATTCTCATGACATTCTTGACATAAAAGATGGTAATACTCCAACGTAAAGAACAAATGCTGGATAGCAAGGATCTCAAGGTATATCACGAAACACGAACAAGTTTGTGTTGAACGGAAGGCAATAAAGTGGTCGATGATAACACAAAACATCAAGGGCAAGGATGGTACTTCTCATCATGAATTCAATTGACATCCTGGAAGAGCTCAGAATGCCGATGATGATCACGACACAATTGTTGAGAGATTTCATGAAGATGTAATCGGTCGGTGATGACATCAAGCCAAAGGAATGATGAAGCGAAAGGTTACTAAAACCAAGGGTATGACACAAACTCGAAACAAGCTCGTAGTTCAAGGCGAAGTGTTATGACGAGGAAGATCGACGTAAGCTTAGCTCATCATCGAAGATTTTGCTCCGGGAAGAAGGACCAGGTAGCACAGTTAAATTTTTGCACGATAATGATATGGCCAATCAGGCTAGGAATGACTTGAAGGGTTATGAAACTCGTAAGCAATGAAAATTACTTAGGAGTTATTGAATCGGAGTACAGACTCGATTCACTATTCGGTGTTCTCGGTTGATGACAACCCAGATCCCAAGAAAAATTGGATTAGGGGAGAAATAACATTTGATAAAGAACCCATAAGAAGTTATGTAGTACCATGACATTATCAAGATATCATAGTGTAATACTCGACGGTAGATCAAAGTAAAGGTTGGACAAGTGCAATGATCTGCACAAGACAAGTACTTCAACTTATCCGAGAAATGGTATTAAGGGAAAATATGGTCGGAACCATGATTGTAAAGGACCAAACATAGATACAGGACGAACTTATAACAGGGGGATTATTATCATTTACAAGAAGCTTCAAAGAAAAGTTCCACATCGGGTCCATGGGCATGAACGCAAGGGCTCAAGGTCGACTCCCACTTCTTCAATGCATAACCTTTCATTTTACTTCTCGCTTTTGATGAGGCTGTAGTGTAGAAATTTTATCTGGCGGAGCAACAGAAGAGTATGACTCGCAAAAACTTTCGGGTTCATACCGTTTGGGGAAGGCATAGGTTCAACCCATCAGGGCATCTTAGGAGTATATACCACAAATTTCAAGAATAAATAACACAAGCTCGATAGTAGAGCATGCTTGAGAAAGCAGATGATACAATTTACCAAAGGCATTATGTATCCGAGGAAAGGCTCACAGACTTATTGAATATGAAGGAGGCTGTCGGATAAAATCCAACAAAGGATCTGGTGGTCCTCAAGGGATCTGGTGTGAGCATCGGTACTCAACCAGAGGGAGAAACAATGCAAGGAGATCAGACTTTAGAAACAACTCACTAATTCAAGGCTCAAATGCAAAGGAATTATCAATTCCAAGACAAGGGATCAGAAGTAATGCTCTGATCAGGGATGGATAAGTTGAATAACCTTAGGGGTACAATCGATGGTCAATTGATTGGTCGAGATCCAGCTCATGTTTAAACTGGCGTCTGAGCCGGAAGGATGAATTCTAGGATCCGACTGATGATTGCGTGCATTCGCACTCATGTTGAATCAATAGGATCAAAATGACGGTGGCAAAGAATGCCAATAAGATTACTATACTTATGGGATTAACCATAACGCAAGCAAGCAAAGAATTTCAAGAGCAATAAGCTGCTGAGGATTTTTGGAAGATCGAATAGTATTTCGAAGACCATTGTGAAACACATGAACAACTGGGGGGTGAGCGCATACTCGATAAGTGCGAGAATTATCCATAGGGGTATTCAGGTGACAAGGAACAGCAAGGCAGTAAGCTCAAAGGATTATCGAAACAACGACAAGTATTACGGGGTATCTTGTAATAACAAGACCAACTGGGGATGAATGTAAGAATAACAACTGCAAGTAGTTATCCATAATGGTTGACGATGGAAGGGGAATTGCAAACGCGATGAACACAAGTTCTCGGGTTAATAGCAGAGAGTATCTTCAGGGTCTTCACGTACAGCAGACGATCATCAGTAATAAGGGGCTCTCCGGGTGAAAGTGATAACGAGATCCTAATGTTAGATTTAGCAAAATTCATTTAACCCAAATAGAAGAGAGTTCAGAGTCCCAGAGTAAGGATCGAGGAGTAAAAGATCCTAATACCACCCAGATGGCGACGTGGGCCCGTAAGGCACACAGCCATGTTAGTAAAAGTTTTTGAAATGTCTAGACTCGACTTCGGCCAAGGAGTTGGAAAGGGGGATTCCTACAGGCAGTCGGCTCTGATACCAACTTGTGACGCCCCCGATTTGACCGTACACTAATCATACACGCAAACATGTACGATCAAGATCAGGGACTCATGGGAAGATATCACAACACAACTCTACAAATAAAATAAGTCATACAAGCATCATATTACAAGCCAGGGGCCCCGAAGGCTCGAATACAAGAGCTCGATCATAGACGAGTCAGCGGAAGCAACAATATCAAAGTACAGACATAAGTTAAACAAGTTTGCCTTAAGAAGGCTAGCACAAACTGGGATACAGATCGAAAGAGGCGCAGGCCTCCTGCCTGGGATCCTCCTAAACTACTCCTGGTCGTCGTCAGCGGGCTGCACGTAGTAGTAGGCACCTCCCGAGTAGTAGTAGTCGTCATCGATAGTGGCGTCTGGCTCCTGGGCTCCATCTCTGGTCGCAGCAATCGAGTATAGGAAGGGGGAAAAGGGGGAGCAAAGCAACCGTGAGTACTCACCCAAAGTACTCCCAAGCAAGGAGCTACACTACATATGTATGCATTGGTATCAAATGGAATAAGGGTATCATATGTGGACTGAACTGCAGAAAGACGGAATAAGAGGGGGATAGCTAATCCTGTCGAGGACTACGCTTCTGGCCACCTCCATCTTGCAGCATGGAGAAGAGAGTAGATGGTAAGCTCACCAAGTAGCATCGCATAGCATAAACCTAACCGATGATCCTCCCCTCGTCGCCCTGTGAGAGAGCGACCACCGGTTGTATCTGGCACTTGGAAGGGTGTGTTTTATTAAGTATCCGATTCTAGTTGTCATAAGGTCAAGGTACAACTCCAAGTTGTCCTGTTACCGAAGATCACGGCTATTCGAATAGATTAACTTCCCTGCAGGGGTGCACCACATAACCCAACACGCTCGATCCCATTTGGCCGGACACACTTTCCTGGGTCATGCCCGGCCTCGGAAGATCAACACGTTGCAGCCCTACCTAGGCATAACAGAGAGGTCAGCACGCCGGTCTAAATCCTATGGCGCAGGAGTCTGGGCCCATCGCCCATTGCACACCTGCATGTTGCGAGGGCGGCCGGAAGCAGACCTAGCCTAGCAGGCGTTCCAGTCCAATCCGGCGCGTGTCGCTCAGTCGCTGACGTCACGAAGGCTTTGGCTGATACCACGACGTCGAGTGCCCATAACTGTCCCCGCTAGATGGTTAGTGCGTATAGGCCAGTAGCCAGACTCAAATCAAATACCAAGATCTCATTAAACGTGTTAAGTATCCGTGAACGCCGACCAGGGCCAGGCCCACCTCTCTCCTAGGTGGTCTCAACCTGCCCTGTCGCTCCACCACAAAGTAACAGTCGAGGGCCGTCGGGAACCCAGGCCCACCTCTACCGGGATGGAGCCACCTGCCCCTTCAGCCCCCAACTCCGAACAGTACCACAGGTAATGTAACAGTGCAAAGTATATAGTATATGCCCGTGATCACCTCCCGAAGTGATCATGGCCCAGTAGTATAACATGGCAGATGGACAAGAGTGTAGGGCCACTGATGATAATCTAGCATCCTATACTAAGCATTAGGATTGCAGGTAAAGGTAACAACAGTAGTAGCAAGGACAGGCTATGCATCAGGATAGGATTAACGGAAAGCAGTAACATGCTACACTACTCTAATGCAAGCAGTATAGAGAAGAGTAGGCGATATCTGGTGATCAAGGGGGGGGCTTGCTTGGTTGCTCTGGCAAGAGAGAGGGGTCGTCAACTCCGTAGTCGTACTGGGGGTCTCCGGCAGTCTCGGGGTCTACCGGAAAGAAGTAACGGAGGGGGAACACAATAAATAACAGAGCAATCAATGTAACAAAAATCAAGATGCGGCATTACGTTGTACTAGGGGTGACCTGACGCGGTACGAGGTGATACCGGTGAAGGGGGGAAACATCCGGGAAAATATCCCCGGTGTTTCGCGTTTTCGGACAGATGAACCGAAGGGGAAAGTTGCGTGTTCGCTATGCTAGGGATGTGTGGCGGACGAACGGGCTGCGTATCCGAATTCGTCTCATCGTTCTGAGCAACTTTCATATACAACGTTTTTCCATCCGAGCTACGGTTTAATTTATATTAATTTTCAAAGTTTACAATCATTTTTGGGATTAACAGAATTAAATTAATTTGGAAATGCCATTATGATGTCAGCATGACATCAGGGTGATGTCAGCAGTCAACAGTCAGTTGACTTGGTCAAACTAACGCGTGGGCCCCATTTGTCATCGTCTCAGACTAACTAAACATGTTGATTAGACTAACTAAGTGATTAGATTAATTCATTTTAGTTAGATTAGTTAAGCAGGATTAATTAACTTAATTAACTTAATTAATTTATTAATTAATTAATTAATTAATTACTAATTTATTTATTTATTTTATTTTATTATTATTTCTTTTAAACCTCTTTTTTAATAACGTTCTGGGCTGGGCCCCACTTGTCATAGGGCCAGTGGGCCTTAGCGGGGGCGGGCGCCGGGCACAGCCCGAGCGGGCGCGGTGGTTAGCGGGCGAAGGGGGCGGCGTAGCGGGGCGGACCTGGCGCGGTCAGCGGGCTAACGGGCGGCGGCTCCGGCGCTGCCAGAGTGGCCGGGCCGGACGACGCAGGCAGGGCATGGGGGGTTCACGGCCGCGGGCCGCCGAGGCAGGAGCACGCGGGGTCGGTCAGGCAGCGGCGCAGAGGATCGTGGGGCGCAAGGGAAAGGCGAGCGGAGCGCCGGCGCAGGGAGCAGCAACATGGAAGGTTCGGGGCCGGCGCGTGCGGCGTGCATTACGGTGACGACGAGCAGCCGAGGTGGGGGGAATCGATGAAGCGGCCAGCGCGGTCGTGGGCGCGCGAGCGCAGGCGTGCGCGGTCCACGGCAACCGCGGGCGGGGCGCAGGGCAGATCGGTTCCGGGCAATGGCCACGGCGAGGGGCGAAGCGCGAGCGTACGACGGTGACCACGGGGCAGGAGGGAAGGAGGGAGGGTCCTGCTCACGTTCGTTGCAGGGGTACAGGGGCGGCGAGGCTCAGTGGAGCCGGTGAGGAGGAGGTTGGGGACGACGCGAGGTGGAGAGGAGACGAGGTCGAGGTGGCGTGGCGACGGCGGAGTGGTGGCGAGCGCTGGCACCGGGGATTGGCTCGGGTGCCGATCCAGATCCAGCGGGAGGTAAGCTCCGGCGAGGTGGTCCTCCGTGCGGCGGCGACAGAGGCGACGGGCAGCGAACGATGAGGCACCAGGGCGCCGGTTGCCTGCCCCGATCCAGATCGAGACCGAGTGGAGGGGTGCGAGGGAAGAGTGGGGGGTGGAGGGAATCGTGCGAGGGGGGAGTGGGGTTCGGTTGGGCTAGGGTTTGGTCACCCCAGGGGTGTTGTAGGAGCCGGCTGGGCCGACCTAATTGGCCCCGAGGCCATCTGGGCCGTGGCCCAGCGCGGGGGTGGGGGGCTTCTCTTTTATCTTTTTTTTGTATTTTTGTTTTTCTTTTATTTCCCTTTCTGTTTTATTTCATTTCCTTAATTGTTTTAGTTTTGTAAAACATATAGTTAGCACCTAAATTACTAATAGTAATTATATCACCGCCACAATTATTCTTGTAGTTATAAAAAGTAGTTTTTAATAATGTAATTATTTAAGAGACATTTAAATAATTGTTTCAACGACTGTTCCTATTATCTAGTGCGTTTAATCATTGTATGTTAATTTGGATCCACCACCATAATCATCTATGATTTATTTGCTACACTTTGAGCATTTTAGATTTGACTTTTGAAAACTTTAATTGTTTGACATTAATTTAATTTTGAATGTGAATCGGTTTTGATCTAACTTGAGACTAACTACAGTGATTGAGGTGACGTGGCATCATTAACAGGGATTTACTGTAGCTTAATTATCCGGGCGTCACACAAACCTACCACCCTTAAAATGAATCTCGTCCTCGAGATTCGGAGAGGCTAGTAAGAAATAGGTTAGGTTCGGGGTCTCCTCAAAATCCATTGACTGTCACAGGGGGTGTGGGGTGCTACCACCCTTAGAAACATGGTTACGGTTCCATCAAAACTCATATACTCTGTCCTTATTGTTGACAGGGTCAGTCTTCTCAGATTCTCAGGAAAATTCCTACTCTGGGATCTTCCGGTAGTGGCATAACCTTTTTCTTAATACTTCTATCCCTTCATCTTGGTGCGGTTCTTTTGTGACTGGGTCTTCTTAGCTGACGGGTCTGGCGCCAATACTAAACAACTATCGATATCTCATGGTGGTCAACAATTTTGGTTTCTCCTGTAGGAAATGAGTCTGGGCTTTATTCTCACCGTATGACCTACGATTGGCAACAGCTACCTTGTACAAGGGAAAATTCTTATACCATTCTAAGGTTCAAACAAGGTTTTGGTCGTCGTCGCTCTACTATGGGTAAGTCACTTAGATTTACCATCCCATATAGCAAGGCGAATAATAAGAGTAAGTCAGTATGGTGATCAATCCATCCCACACCCAAATCATTACCGTGTATATGGTTCAGCGAATATCGCATTCTAACACTCGGTCATCCTCACAAGCATCGCAGAATTTCTCTCGTCCATGAACTGCGTTCGGAATAATCCATTGATTCTGCAAGTCAAACAAACATCTATCATTTCTTCACAACTCTCAGGTTTTGAGTTACTCATATAAGATCGTCTATTGATAAAGGCATATCCTCTTCCAGGGTTTTTCCTTCGGCAAGAATGTGCTTGCTTCTTGGCAGGTCCTGGGGCTTGTGGGTTATGGCCCATCTCATCACTTGTAAACCTTGAACTCATCATCGGGGCAACTGCTCGTTATTCTAACTTCTAGCTTCCTAGCATTCTTAATTCCATCCAATTGTACTTTCCTTCTTCCTTCTATTGGCACCAAACTAAGATGTGATTACTCAACTCATCATGGAGTTACAATTGCTCCATATTACCAACATTATTCCTCCTTTATATCTAGTAGTACGTCACCCCTTCTTACTCTTGGGATATCCCACATATCGAAACAAAACTCATACTTATTTGTCTGAAGTTCACTTCGTGGAATATCATTATCCTTTCCAGGGGTCAAGGGTTCTCATAGGGTACTACCACCCTTAAAATGCACAATTTTTCCATAGACCATATTTCTCATATCCTCTAAAAATGGTCAAAATCTTCCTTCATAGAATAACTACTCATAAAATCCAAATCAGTACCAACGATGCTAACTTTATTGATTCTCAAATTCTTACAATCTCCTGCATTTCCATTACATGCCTCAACTCAACACCTCAATATAAAAGAAAATGTTCTCACTACTACTACTATACTTCTCACAAACACAACTAATTATCACAAGTCTCCTTCTCCTTGGGACAATCTCTGGCAAAGTGCCCTGCTTCATTACAACGAAAACATATTACTTCTGACATGTCTCGAGGTTTCCTTTTTGGGCAACTACTGAAGTAGTGCCCCGACTCCTTGCACCTGAAACAGGTGATATGTCTCAAGTCCTTCCTGAAATCCAATCTTCTTCTCTTCCTAGACTTTTCCGTTCCAATCAGGGATTCTATTTCCTGTGGGTCATACTCTACTTCCTCTGTCGGGAATTCTACTAGATCCCCATTCATACAATTCTGGGAGATGTGTCCTTCTTCTCCACATGAATAGCATGACTTGGTGCAGGGTTTAATTGGGTCTTCTTCGGGTGTGTCCTCCACCTCTTCCTTCATCACATGTTCTTCTAAAATTTCCATAAGGGCTCCTTTCGTTGCTTCTTTCTTCTGTTGGATAGTTCGTTGTACCATGGGGGAAATGTGACACTGAGCAGGGTAGTGGGTAGTCCCTTCACATAAGAAACCAGTAATCTGCCTAGTTGGGCATTCTTCAGCTAGGTGACTTTCTTCACAATGAGGGCATTCATCCTTGTGCTCCTCCTAGGTGTGTCCTATCTCTCCACAAAGTTTGCATGCACAAGGCTTCTTCATATCATTTCCATAAGGCTTCAACTTCTGGGACATGATACGTCCATTTTGCATCATGCTTTTATATCGATATGTATTGCATTATGGGCTGTTATTACACATTATGTCACAATACTTATGCCTATTCTCTCTTATTTTACAAGGTTTACATAAAGAGGGAGAATGCCGACGGCTAGGATTCTGGGCTGGAAGAGATGCAAATATTAGAGACCTATTCTGCACAGCTCCAAAAGTCATGAAACTTCACGGAAGATGTTTTCAGAATATATAAAAAATACTCAGCGGAAGAAGTTCACCAGGGGGGCACTCCCTGCCCACGAGGGTGGGGGGCGCCCTGGGCGCGCCCCCTACCTCGTGGGCCCCCTGGTGGCCCTCCGGTGGCCATCTTCTGCTATATGAAGTCTTTCGATGGGAAAAAAATCATAAGCCATCTTCTCGGACGAAACTCCGCTGCCACGAGGCGGAACCTTGGCGGAACCATTCTAGGGCTCTGGCGGAGCTGTTCTGCCGGGGAAACTTCCCTCCGGGAGGGGGAAATCATCGCCATCGTCATCACCAACGCTCCTCTCATCGGGAGAGGGCAATCTCCATCAACATCTTCATCAACACCATCTCCTCTCAAAACCCTAGTTCATCTCTTGTATCCAATTCTTGTCTCCAAGTCCGGGATTGGTGCAAGTAGGTTGCTAGTAGTGTTAATTACTCCTTGTAGTTGATGCTAGTTGGTTTATTTGGTGGAAGATCATATGTTCAGATCCTATATACATATTAATACTCCTCTGATTATGAACATGTTTATGCTTTGTGACTAGTTACGTTTGTTCCTGAGGACATGGGAGAAGTCTTTCTATTAGTAGTCATGTGAATTTGGTATTCGTTCGATATTTTGATGAGATGTATGTTGTCTCTCCTCTAGTGGTGTTATGTGAACGTCGACTACATAACACTTCGCCATTAGTTGGTCCTAGAGGAAGGCATTGGGGAGTAATAAGTAGATGATGGGTTGCTAGAGTGACAGAAGCTTAAACCCTAGTTTATGCGTTGCTTCGTAAGGGGCTGATTTGGATCCATATGTTTCATGCTATGGTTAGGTTTACCTTAATACTTTTGTTGTAGTTGCGGATGCTTGCAATAGAGGTTAATCATAAGTGGGATGCTTGTCCAAGTAAGGACAATACCCAAGCACCGGTCCACCCACATATCAGATTATCAAAGTACCGAACGTGAATCTTATGAACGTGATGAAAACTAGCTTGACGATATTCCCATGTGTCCTCGGGAGCACTTTTCTCTATATAAGAGTTTGTCCAGGCTTGTCATTTGCTACAAATAGGATTGGGCCACCTTGCCGCACTTTATTTACTTTTGTTACTTGTTGCTCGTTACAAATTATCCTATCACAAAACTATCTGTTACCACTTATTTTAGTACTTGCGGAGAATACCTTGCTGGAAACCGCTTATCATTTCCTTCTGCTCCTCGTTGGGTTTGACACTCTTTCTTATCGAAAGGACTATGGTAGATCCCCTATACTTGTGGGTCATCAGGACACAAGCCGAGACTTTAGCCGAGTCAACTTAAATTCTTTCCAAGTGGTTAGTCCTTGCCATCCATTGATGGTTTGGTACATCCTCCACCAAGTAGCAACACCTCTTTCAAAGCACTGAAGAGCATGTTGGGCCATATCCTTTCTGGCTATAGTGTCATTCTCCATATGATCTTCCATGTTCTGAATCCATAGGTTTGTCTCCAATTGACTTATCAGTCCAGAAAATATGAGTTCATCTCCATTCATCCTCTATTGGGTCCAAGGATTTTGGGGTGAGAGAGAGAGATAGGGAGGGATACACACAATACAAACAATAGTTTTGAAAAGACAGATTTTTTGTGGCTGTCGGAAAAACATCAAACAAATGTAAGCTCACAAACGTCGCATCTAACGTAGGTATATAATAGTGGTTTAGTCTTCTAACGGTCAAATAATCTTCAAAGTCGCCAAACTCTTCAAGTCTTGTTCATGTCTCCGATGGCTTCTTCCGATCGTGTTTCTCCTTCTCAAGTTCTTTTGCCAGATCCTCTCTGTTGACAAAAAGTTTCTCGTGACGTCCTTTAATATTCTGGAGTTGCATTCCAAACTTCTGGGTTTCAACATCATTGGCATGAACATTGGTCTTACTGTCCTTTAGTTACTGACGAATCTCCTGGTATCTTGAGGTTTTGCTCCCCCAGCTTGGGTACTTTCAGCTTCTCGATCATGAGTTCTTCACGAAATGCTTCCTGGTCAAGTACGGCTTCCTGCAGGTCCATCTTAAACTTCTTGATGTAATACTCCAGATCCCGGTGATACACCAGCTAAGGTTAAAACTTCATATTTTGCTGATAGGTGCTCCATTAGCCCTTTTGTCATCCAATCCTTCTGAAGAAACGTATGCTTAACTCAGCACGGTGACAATAGCACAGGTGAACGATAACATCATGAATATCCATGTTTCCGCTCTTGTCATTTCCATGAGCTATCATTCCATAGTTGATATCTCCTGCCTTAGGGCTTTCTTGACAAAACTTTGAGTTCTAATGCTCCATGTTCCTTTCTTTCTCCGACACACCTTGATCTCGGGTATTGACAGCTTCCATAGTCTGGCTAATTCCATACGGGTAACTTTCCTAGGTCATACCACTCTGGAAATTCTTCAGAGCCTTCAAAATCTCCTAGTCTTCGGAGTCTTCAATGGTTGTAGTTTCCATTGTTATAATGCACGGTAAAATCCTCTTCATTTCGAAGTGGTCTTCGTTGCCCGATATCTTGTACTTCTTGGAGTGGTCTCATCAGTCGAATCTTCGTGTGGTCAAAAGGGGGAAAGGAGGTATAGTCTAACTAAAAGGGAATATTTGATAAAGCTCAAAAAAGAAGAGAGGTAGATCCTTTTGAAAATAAGGTTTAGAGAAAATCTTTCCTATGGGCTTGCCAGTTTCTAGGGCCACATCCTACAGTCAACATGTGCTCCGATACCATCTTGTAGCGACCGACCCGAATGGATCTAGTCTCTGTGCTTAAGTGTCATCCCTGGATCGGTATGTGATAACCCACAAGTATAGGGGATCGCAACAGTTTTCGATGGTAAAGTATTCAACGCAAATTTATTGATTCGACACAAGGGGAGCCAAAGAATACTCTCAAGTATTAGCAGCTGAGTTGTCAATTCAACCACACCTGGAAACTTAATATCTGCAGCAAAGTGTTTAGTAGCAAAGTAATATGATAGTAGTGATAATGGTAGCAAAAGGTAACAGTAGTAAAAGAAATGTTTTTGGTATTTTGTAGTGATGATAGCAATAGCAACGGAAAAGTAAATAGGCGAAGAAACAATATGTGGAAAGCTCGTAGGCAATGGATCAATGATGGGGAATTATGCCGAATGCGGTTCATCATGTAACAGTCATAACCTAGGGTGACACGGAACTAGCTCCAGTTCATTGATATAATGTAGGCATGTATTCCAAACATAGTCATACGTGCTTATGGAAAAGAACTTGCATGACATCTTTTGTCCTACCCTCCCGTGGCAGCGGGGTCCTTACGGAAACTAAGGGATATTAAGGCCCCCTTTTAATAGAGAACCGGAACAAAGCATTAACACATAGTGAATACATGAACTCCTCAAGCTACGGTCATCACCGGTAAGTATCCCGATTATTGTCACTTCGAGGTTAACGGATCATAACACATAATAGGTGACTATAGACTTGCAAGATAGGATCAAGAACACTCACATATTGATGAAAACATAATAGGTTCAGATCTGAAAACATGGCACTCGGGCCCTAGTGACAAGCATTAAGCATAGCAAAGTCATAGCAACATCAATCTCAGAACATAGTGGACACTAGGGATCAAACCCTAACAAAACTAACTCGATTACATGATAGATCCCATCCAACCCATCACCATCCAGCAAGCCTACGATGGAATTACTCACGCACGGCGGTGAGCATCATGAAATTGGTGATGGAGGATGGTTGATGATGACGATGGCGACGGATTCCCCTCTCCGGAGCCCCTAACGGACATCAGATCAGCCCTCCCGAGAGGTTTTAGGGCTTGGCGACGGCTTTGTATCGTAAAACGTGATGATTTCTTCTCTCTGATTTTTTATCCCCGAAACTCAATATATGGAGTTGGAGTTGGAGTCGGAGACGCAACAGGGGGCCCACGAGGTAGGGGGGGTGCGCCCCCCACCCTCGTGGCAAGGTGGGGGCCCCCCTGGCCTTCATCTTTTGCTTGTATTTTTCTTATTTTCTGAAAAGTGGCTCCGTGAAGTTTCAGGTCATTCCGAGAACGTTTGCTCCTCCACATAAATAACACCATGGTAATTCTGCTGAAAACAGCGTCAGTCCAGGTTAGTTCCATTCAAATCATGCAAGTTAGAGTCCAAAACAAGGGCAAAAGTGTTTGGAAAAGTAGATACGTTGGAGACGTATCAACTCCCCCAAGCTTAAACCTTTGCTTGTCCTCAAGCAATTCAGTTGACAAACTGAAAGTGATAAAGAAAAACTTTTACAAACTCTGTTTGCTCTTGTTGTTGTAAATATGTAAAGCCAGCATTCAAGTTTTCAGCAAAGATTATAACTAACCACATTTGCAATAACGCTCAGGTCTCAAGTTTACTCATATCAATAGCATAATCAACTAGCGAGCCATAATAATAAATCTCGGATGACAACACTTTCTCAAAACAATCCTAATATGATATAACAGGATGGTATCTCGCTAGCCCTTTCTGAGACCGCAAAACATAAATGCAGAGCACCTTTAAAGACCAAGGACTGACTAGACATTGTAATTCATGGTAAAAGAGATCCAGTAAAGTCATACTCAATGTAAACTAATAGTAATGAATGCAAATGACAGCAGTGCTCTCCAACTGGTGCTTTTTAATAAGAGGATGATGACTCAGCATAAAAGTAAATAGATAGGCCCTTCGTAGAGGGAAGCAGGGATTTGTAGAGGTGCCAGAGCTCGGTTTTGAAACAGAGGTGAATAATATTTTGAGCGGTATACTTTCATTGTCAACATAACAACCAAGAGATGGCGATATCTTCCATGCTACACACATTATAGGCGGTTCCCAAACAGAATGGTAAAGTTTATACTCCCCCTTCCACCAACAAGCATCAATCCATGGCTTGCTCGAAACAACGAGTGCCTCCAACTAACAAGAGTCCCAGGGGGAGTTTGTTTGCAATTATTTTGATTTAGTTTGCATAAATCATGGGACGGGGCATCCCGGTGACCAGCCATTTATCTCGTGAGTGAGGAGCGGAGTCCACTCCTCTTGAGAATAACCTGCCTAACATGGAAGATACAGACAACCCTAGTTGATACATGAGTTATTCGAGCATACAAAACAGGATATTTATTTGAAGGTTTAGAGTTTGGCACATACAAATTTACTTGGAACGGCAGGTAGATACCGTATATAGGTAGGTATAGTGGACTCATGTGGAATAACTTTGGGGTTTAAAGGATTTGGATGCACAAGCAGTATTCCTGCTTAGTACAAATGAAGGCTAGCAAAAGACTGGGAAGCAACCAGCTAGAGAGCGACAACAGTCATGAACATGCATTAAAATTAATCAACACCGAATGCAAGCATGAGTAGGATATAATCCACCGTGAACATAAATATCGTGAAGGCTATGTTGATTTTGTTTCAACTACATGCATGAACATGCGCCAAGTCAAGTCACTTAAATCATTCAGAGGAGGATACCACCCTATCATACCACATCATAACCATCTCAATAGCATGTTGGCACTCAAGGTAAACCATTATAACTCATAGCTAATCAAGCATGGCACAAGAAACTATGATCTCTAATTGTCATTGCAAACATGTTTATTCATAATAGGCTGAATCAGGAACGATGAACTAATCATATTTACAAAAACAAAAGAGGTCGAGTTCATACCAGCTTTTCTCATCTCAATAAGTCCATCATATATCATCATAATTGTCTTTCACTTGCACGACCGAATGGTGTGAATAATAATAATAGTGCACGTGCATTGGACTAAGCTGGAATCTGCCGGCATTCAATAAACAGGAGAAGACAAGGCAATATGGGCTCTTTTGTCAGATAGATAAACAATAATGCATATAAGAGCCATTTCAACAATTTAATCATGGTCTTCTCCTATCGACCCCCAAAGGAAAGAAAAGGAATAAAACTATTTACACGGGAAAGCTCCCAACAAGCAAAAGAAGAACAGGAAATATTTTTGGGTTTTCTTTTTAATTACTACTACAAGCATGGAAATTAAACTGATTAAAATCTACAACTGATTTTTTTTGGTTTTTCTTAAGGTTTATTAAACACACAAGAAGAAAGCATAAAAATGAAATAAACTAGCATGGATGATACAATGAAAAAGTATGAGCACCGACATCTAGCAATGAGTGTGTGAACATAAATGTAATGTCGGTGAGAAATACGTACTCCCCCAAGATTAGGCTTTTGGCCTAAGTTGGTCTATGGCCATGGCTGGCCTGGCGGATATCCATAATAGTAGTTGGGGTCGTACTGCGATGCAGTGGCTATCGCCTGCTGGGCTACGGCGTGACGACGAGCGGCCTCCTCTCTCCTCTCGTACTCATCTACCTCCTCTTTGGTAATAGTATATCTTCCTCTTGCCTGATAATCAAAGAAGGCAGAAGCAGGGAGAGTAATATGGACAGCACGACGTCTGTCAAAGATTAGTCGATACTGGAGAGGTGATTCATTCCTCTCGACAAACTGATGGTGAACCATAGCATTAAAGTCTAGGTAAGCAGGAGGTGATTCAATATCATCTTCGTGTATGTCTATACCAAGAAAATTAGCTATGCGGGTTGCATAAATTCCTCCAAAGAAATCTCCATTATATCTATTAAGGTGCAACCTACGTGCAACAATGGCTCCCAAATTATAAGATTGGTCTCCTAACACAGCACTCCTAAGAATTCTGAGATCGGGGACACACATGTGACATGCCTCATCTTTACCATTGATGCATCTACATAACAAGAGAGCAAAATAATGTATAGCAGGAAAGTGAATGCTCCCTATGGTGGCTTTTGTGATATCTCTAGATTCTCCCACAGTTATGCTAGCAAGAAAATCTCTAAATTCAGATTTGTGAGGATCCCTTATACTACCCCATTGTGGAAGTTTGCATGCAGTGGTGAAATCCTCTAAGTCCATAGTGTAAGATTTATCATAAAGATCAAACGGGACAGTTGGAGAATTACGTGAAGTTGAAAATTCAAACCTCCTCACAAAGGTACTGGTGAGGTTGTGATACTAGCTGCACTTCTCTTCCTCGAAGCTCACAAGATCAACGTTACGCAAATATGCGTTAAATTCTTCTTTAATTCCCGCTCGATCCATAAAGTTCTCAGAAGGCCATTCACAAGGACGCACTGGAGCGTTTCTTGGTGGCTCTTCATCAACATCACGCATTGCAAGCCTGGGTCCTTGCTTCCTTGAGGAACCACCTTGGAACATTTTCCTAAGCATATTTCTTCCTCTGAAAAATTCTGAAATTTTTTAGTAACTTCAAAATAAAAGTAAACCAAACTCAATAATATTGATAGCAACTACTCCTACAAGTGCCTAGGGCCTATATCATGCATCAAAACTACTTTTGACCATATAAATTTGACATGCAAGCTCAAGAACAGGGTCACCTAAGCAGCAAAAATTTGCAATGAATAAAGCACTAGAACAAAAACTAATTAGACCAATGGAGGAGTCACATACCAAGGAACAATCTCCCCAAGCAGTTTTGTGTGAGGTGCTTTGAGCAAGGAGATCGAAAATGGCAGCAAGATGAGCTAGAACTCGTGCTTGAGCTGGATATTCGTGTTTGTGGGAGGAAGAAGAAGTGTGTGGGTGCAGGAATAAGTGGAGGAGTGCCACCATGGGCCCATGAGGCAGGGGGGCGCCTAGGGGGTAGGGCGCGCCCTCCACCCTCGTGGGCTGGTGGTTGACTCCCCTGCTGTGTTCTCAGTGCCAAATATTCTCAAATATTCTAGAAAAAATCATATTTAAATTTCAGGGCATTTGGAGAACTTTAATTTTCGAGGTATTTTTATATTGCACGGATAATCAGATAACAGACAGAAAAATACTTATTTTTATTTTATCTAATATAAATAACAGAAAGTAAAAGTGGGGTACAGAAGGTTGTGCCTTCTAGTTTCATCCATCTCATGGTCATCAAAAGGAATCCACTAACAAGGTTGATCAAGTCTTGTTAATGAACTCATTCCGAATAACATGGAACCGGAGAAATTCCGAATAACACTATGTTACCTCAATGGGAATATGCACATCTCCAATAATAAGAATATCATATTTCTTCTTGACAGTAGGAAGAGGAAATTCAAAACCTCCAAATATAATCGATGGAATTTTTCCAATAGAGTTGATACTATGTACTTGAGGTTGTTTCCTCGGAAAGTGTACCGTATGCTCATTACCATTAACATGAAAAGTGACATTGCCTTTATTGCCTTTAGTGCAATCAATAACAGCCCCTGCAGTATTCAAAAAAGGATCTTCCAAGAATAATAGACATACTATCGTCCTCGGGAATATAAAGAATAACAAAGTCCGTTAAAATAGTAACGTTTGCAACTACAACAGGCACATCCTCACAAATACTGACAGGTATAGTAGTTGATTTATCAGCCATTTGCAAAGATATTTCAGTAGGTGTCAACTTATTCAAATCAAGTCTACGATATAAAGAGAGAGGCATAACACTAACACCGGCTCCAAGATCACATAAAGCAGTTTTAACATAATTTCTTTTAATGGAGCATGGTATTGTTGGTACACCTAGATCTCCAAGTTTCTTTGGTATTCCACCCTTCAAAGTATAATTAGCAAGCATGGTGGAAATTTCAGCTTCTGGTATCTTTCTTTTATTAGTAATAATATCTTTCATGTACTTAGCATAAGGATTGGTTTTGAGCATGTCAGTTAATCACATACGCAAAAAGATAGGTCTAATCATTTCAGCAAAGCGCTCAAAATCCTCATCATCCTTTTTCTTGGATGGTTTGGGTCGAAAAGGCATGGGTTTCTGAACCCATGGTTCTCTTTCTTTACCATGTTTCCTAGCAACAAAGTCTTTCTTATCATAATGTTGATTCTTTGATTGTGGGTTATCAAGATCAACAGCAGGTTCAATTTCTATATCATTATCATTACTAGGTTGAGCATCATCTTGAGCTTATCATTAACATTATGTAGCGACCAGACCTCAAACGGTCTAATCTCTATGCTCAGGTGTCATCCCTGGATCAGTAATGCTGACACCACACGGTACTTGAAGTATTTATAACAAAGTAGCAATCACACACTTATTACATCGAGTGTCTCAAAAGTGAACTTATTACAATAAATATGGCTTAAGGCCATCTAATAACGATAACAACGGAAGGCTTGGAAGATAAGTGAGTCCATCAACTCCAACATCATCACTGAGTATAGAACCATGACCTAAAAACACCTTAATCATCGTCTGAAAAGTCTGCAACATTAACGTTGCAGCCCGAAAACGGGTCAGCACATGGAATATGCTGGCAAAATAACACATATAGAGTAATGGAATGAAATAGGCTATTCTATATGCATATTTGGCTGGTGGAAAGCTCTATGGTTATAGTTTTGCGTAAAGCCAATTTTTCCCTACTGCAAAGGAATAAATTTTATTTAACTATCATGATAGTTGTTAAACATTGAGAATGGTTGACAGCATTCTCAATCCCAATTAAGCATCATCATTAAACAAAACCCAACAAAATTAAATTTTAGAGTAACATGTTGAGATTCACATGATAATCCAGGTACTAGATACTCAAGATGTCTATAACCGGGGACACGGCTAATCATGATTAGTTTATACACTCTGCAGAGGTTTGCACACTTTTCCCCACAAGACTCGATCGCCTCCGTTTGGTTTCTCGCACTACATGGTGTTTGAGAAAACGGATGACCGAGACATAGTCTTTCAGAAGCGCTAGCACCTTACGATCGGGTAGACCGTTACACCTACTTTCCCCTACATCTGCTAGTCTACCACTTTAAGAGTTCGCACAACTTAATCAACTATGCTAGAGCCCATAATAGCTTGTGGCTGCATACGGAAGTTTCTAGCATGAATAATCTCATGATCCCTTTGAGCCTGGGTGGCGGTCCAAAAGAAAACAGGCAATCGCTGGAATACCCAGGTGCCTCAATCCACCCAGATGTGTATTTAAGTTGCCACCTTAAATAAACCATTAATTAACAATCTCACATCTGTCATGGATACACTCACCCAATCCACGTCTACTAGCATAGCATGGCATGATAGGCAAACATAGAAGTAACTCCCAAAGGTTTGATAATAACAGGTAATAGGTACTACCTCAGCTACTCCCCAAACCCACAATTTAATTAGATCCTAATCATGCAATGTGTGAGGATTGATCTAATGCAATAAAACTAGATAGAGGGAAAGCATGATCAAAGTGTTACTTGCCTTGTTGATGATCCGGGAAACCTAGCGATTCGAAGTAGCAAGCGGCGCACTCCGGGTACTCTATCGCAAACAAACAAGCATTCAATAAGTACTCAACTAATGCACAGGTAAATCTCAAATAAGAGATCTAACCAGAAAGTTCAACTTAAGAACTTCGATTGGCAAAAAGAATCAAATCGAACGAAGCAACGAAAGACAAACGCAAAAGAAACAGGCTTCGCTTACTATTCTGGACCTAAGGCAATTTTTAGAGTGGCAAAAACTTGTTTGAGTTGGTTAAACGGAAAGAGGGTTTCGAGACAAAACTCCAGGCGCTTGAATCGCCTGATTCCGATAAACGAGCGAAAAGTTAGACTAAAACGAAAATCGGATCAGAAATCGCGATCAGAAAAACCGCGGATTTAATCCAAGAAAAAAAACGACGAACGTTCGCTAAAACGAGCGAACGGACGAATGCTCGCTAATTAAATAAATCTAAAAAACCGATCTATTTTAAAAAAATGAAACTAAAAAAACAACAAAACTGACGGAAAACCAATCGGTTTTCTAAAAAAACCGGCGGCGCGAGGTCTACCTCCGGCGACTTCGGCGAACGGCGGTGGCGGGCGGCTAGGGTTAGGGTTTCGGGCGCGGCGTGGCTGGGCTTGGCGGGGGCCTCGGGGCGCTTATAAGAAGGCCCGGCCAGGCGGAGTCCTGGCCGGTTACGGCCCAAGGTCGGTTCGGACTTTTTTTTAATAATTACGCTCGGGAAAAAAACAAAAGGAATACTAAACAGACTCCAAAAATCCCAAAATAAATTTTCCCCGGCTTCTAAAATCAAGCCGCACAGGATGAACATTTATTTGGGGCCTAAATGCAATTTTGAAAAACGCGCATTTTCCTAAATTCAAATAAAATAGCAAATAAAACCAAATAAAATCTTATTTGATTTTTTTATTAAATCCCCAATATTTCTTTATTTTGGGAAAGTCATTTTATTCCCTCTCTCATAATTTTGTTAATAGAAATAATTGAAGATAAAATAAATAAAATCAAATGATCCTATTTTCAAAATTTGAGACAACTCAAATATGAAAATAACGAAATCCCCAACTCTCTCCGAGGGTCCTTGAGTTGCATGAAATTTCTAGGATCAACCAAAATGCAATAAATATGATATGCAATGATGATCTAGTGTATAACATTCCAAATTGAAAATTTGGGATGTTACAAACCTACCCCCCCTTAAGATGAATCTCGCCCTCGAGATTCGGGTTGACTAGAAAATAGGTGAGGGTGGTCCTTCAGCAAATCTTCCTCTCGTTCCCAGGTGGCTTCATCCTCCGTGTGGTGGCTCCACTGAACCTTGCAAAACTTGATAACCTTGCTGCGGGTGACTCGACTGGCATACTCTAAAATCTTAACTAGTTTCTCCTCATAGGTCAAATCACTGTCCAACTGAATCGCTTCCAGTGGTACCGTATCTCTCAGTGGTATGTCAACCATCTCTGCGTGGCACTTCTTCAACCGGGATACATGGAACACGTCGTGAGCTCCTGACAATCCTTCGGGCAATTCCAACTTATAGGCAACTTCTACCATATGGTCCAAAACTTTCTATGGGCCTACAAAACGTGGCGCTAACTTTCCCTTAACTCCAAAGCGCTTAAGTCCTTGAAGTGGTGATACTCGAAGATAAACTCGGTCTCCGACTTCGTAAACTGTCTCCTTGCGTTTAGAATCTGCATAACTCTTCTGCCTGGATTGAGCTACCTTGAGCCTATCGCGAATCAATTTCACTTTCTGTTCAGACTCCTTTATCAGATCCGGTCCAAACAACTGGCGATCTCCAACTTCATCCCAAGACAATGGGGTCCTGCACTTTCTTCCGTACAAGGCTTCGAAAGGGGCCATCTTCAAACTGGATTGATAGCTGTTGTTGTAAGAGAACTCTGCATACGGCAAATTCTCGTCCCAGCTAGATCCGTAATCTAGTGCACAAGCTCTTAGCATGTCCTCCAAAATCTGATTGACTCTCTCAGTCTGTCCATCTGTCTGCGGGTGGAAAGCTGTGCTAAACTCCAGTCTGGTACCCAAAGTTTCATGCAACTGATTTCAGAACTTTGAGGTAAATTGGGTTCCTCTATCTGAGACTATGCTCCTTGGAACTCCATGCAGACAAACGATTCTAGTCATGTATATCTTTGACAACTTTGCACTGGTATAGGTAGTCTTCACTAGAATGAAATGAGCTACCTTTGTCAAACGATCGACTACAACCCATATCGAGTCATAGCTTGCACGTGTTCTGGGCAATCCTGTAATAAAATCCATGCCTATCTTATCCCACTTCCATTCGGGTATCGGCAATGGCTGTAGCAATCCGACTGGCTTCTGATGCTCTGCCTTTACTCTCTGACATACATCACAAACTGCTACATATTCCGCGATATCCTTCTTCATTCTTGTAACATCCCAAAATTTCAATTTGGAATGTTATACATTAGATCATCATGCATATCATATTTTATTTTGCTTTTGGTTTTGATCCTAGAAAATCCTAAGCAACTCAAGGACCCACGGAGAGAGTTGGGGATTTCGTTATTTTCATATTTGAGTTTTCTCAAATTTTGAGAATAGGATCATTTGATTTTATTTATTTTATCATCAATTATTTCTATTACAAAAATATGAGAGAGGGAATAAAATGACTTTCCCAAAATATAGAAATATTGAGGATTTAATAAAAAATCAAATAAGATTTATTTCGGAGTTTTTCGGTATTTTTATTTGAATTTAGGAAAAATGCGCGTTTTTCAAAATTGCATTTAGGGCCCAAATAAATATTCACTTTATCGGGCTTGATTTTAGAAACCCGGGAAAATTTATTTCAGGATTTTTGGAGTCCGTTTAGTATTTCTTTTTATTTTTTTTCCGAGCGTAATTATTTAAAAATAAAGAGCGGAACCGACTATGGGCCGTACTCGGCCAGGACTCCCCTGGCCGGGGCCTTTATAAGCCGGGGCAAGCCAGCCCGAAGGCCAGCCGCCCCGAAACCCTAGGCCCATCCGCCGCCAGCCCAGCCGCCGCCAGCCGCCGCCGCCGCCGCCAGCCACCGCCGATACGCCGGAGCCGTGCGTCGCCCGAGGTTCGCCGTCCTCGAAATCCGTGCTGTTTTTTAGGAAAAAAAATTCCGTTCGTCGTTTTCTTTTTCGTTGGATTTTTCCGTGATTATTTTCTAATCGCGATTTCTGATCCGATTTTCGTTTTAGTATAACTTTTCGCTCGTTTATCGGAATCAGGCGATTCAAGCGCCTGGAGTTTCGTCTCGAAGCCCTCTTTCCGAATAATCAACTTAAACAATTTTTTCTACTGTAAAATTTGACTTAGATCCAAATTACTAGAACGAAGTAGTTTCCTTTCGCCGTTTGATTTTCTTTTGCTTCGTTCGATTTGATTCTTTTTGCAAACCAGGGTTCTTAAGTTGAACTTTCTGGTTAGATCTTCTATTTGAGTTTTACCTGTGCATTAGATGAGTACTTATTGTATGCTTGTTTGTTTGTCTACGATAGAATACCCGGAGTGCGCCGCCTGTTACTTTGAATCTCTGGGTTTCGCGGATCATCAGCAAGGCAAGTAACACTTTGATCATACCTTTTTCTACAACCCAGTTTTATTGCATTAGATCAATCCTCACACATTGCATGATTAGGATCTAATTAAATTTTGGGATGGGAAGTAGATGAGGTAGTACCTATTACCTGTTTATTATCAAACCTTTGGGAGTTACTTCTACGTTTGCTTATTATGCCATGCTATGCTAGTAGACGTGGATTGGGTGAGTGATATCCATGACAGATGTGAGATTGTTAATTAATGGTTTATCTAAGGTGGCAACCTAAACACACATCTGGGTGGATTGAGGCACCTGGGTATTCCAGGACTTGCCTGTTTTTCTTTTGGACCGCCACCCAGGCTCAAAGGGATCATGAGATTATTCATACTAGAAACTTCCGTGTGCAGCCACAAGCCATTATGGGCTCTGGCATAGTTGATTAAGTCGTGCGAACTCTTACAGGGTAGACTAGCAGATGTAGGGGATGTAGGTGGTACGGTCTACCCGATCGTAAGGTGCTAGCGCTTCTGAAAGACTATGTCTCGGTCATCCGTTTCTCAAACACCATGTAGTGCGAGAAATCCAACGGAGGCGATCGAGTCTTGTGGGGAAAAGTGCGCAAACCTCTGCAGAGTGTAACAAACTAATCATGGTTAGCCGTGTCCCCGGTTATGGACATCTTGAGTATCTAGTACCTGGATTATCATGTGAATCTCAACATGTTACTCTAAAGTAATTTTGTTGGGTTTAATGATGTTACTTTAATTGGGATTGAGAATGCTGTCAACCATTCTCAATGTTTAACAACCACCATGATAGTAATTAAATTTATTCCTTTGAAGTAGGGAAAAATTGGCTTTACGCAAAAACTGTAACCATAGAGCTTTCCACCAGCCAAATATGCATATAGTATAGCTGTTGCATTCCATTACTCTCTATGTGTTACCTTGCCAGCATATTCCATGTGCTGACCCGTTTTCGGGCTGCAACGTTAATGTTGCAGACTTTTCAGACGACGATTAAGGAGTTTTTAGGTCGTGGTTCTATACTCAGTGATGCCGTTGGAGTTGATGGACTCACTTATCTTCCAAGCCTTCCGCTGTTATCGTTATTAGATGGCCTTAAGCCATATTTATTGTAATAAGTTCTCTTTTGAGACACTCGATGTAATAAGTGTGTGATTGCTACTCTGCTATAAATCCTTCGAGTACTGTGTGGTGTCAGCATTACTGATCCAGGGATGACACCGGAGCACAGAGATCAGACTGTTTGAGGTCTGGTCGCTACAGAGATGGTATCAGAGCACACGCTGACTGTAGGACACGACCACTAAGCTAAAGACCTAGATCACTACTCACTCTCTTCTCTTCTGACCTCTCATCTTTTCTACTCTTTAGGATGGCGGATGCAAGGAACAAGTTCACCCAACCAGATGAAGATACACCCTTTGGACGCCACTTGAAGGAAGTCACTAGATACCTGAACATAGTAATACCAAGCTTCACGGAAACCTACAACGCCACTTTACCTGAAGAAGGGCGCTGGATGATTCAAGTTCAAGTTCCAGGAAGGACGTTCATGCCAGTCACTGAGCCCATAGAGTTTTCTTTTGATGCACCAACTTGGAGTCTAGGAAAGAGTATGGCAGCTCACATCGCCATGGGACACATTGGCGAAGTCTACCGCAAGGATCTCAAGGATACTATCTACCAGATTTGTGGGTGCCGAGATGAACACTGGGAGATGATCAGCACCAGGAGAGATAGATCAATTGCAGCTTTTATCCAGGAGTTAAACCATCACATTCGATGACAGGAGAATCAGATGTGCGCCGACATGATAGATCTGAAGAAGGCTAAGACTAGAATCAAGGAACTGGAGGAAGAACTCAAGGCTACACGCGAAGATTATGAAAAAGAAATTGAAGTATTGGTGGATAAGAATGCCGACCTAACTATGAAGCTAGCAGTATTTATGGGAGGCCCTAAGCCCATAGATGAAGATGAAGAACCCAAGGAGATTAGCCCGGAAGACTACATCATCATCAACGGCACCGACTCGGAAGCAAATAGTAGCGATAAGGACTATGTTGATGAAGCAGGAGCAGATATCATGGAGTCTACAACCGTAGAATATTTCTAGTAGACCACCTCATCAGTAGTAGTAGTCCACCATGTAAATTTAGTAGTCCGAGCACTTTTGCGATAGCTAGATCGATTGTATGTCCTTGTTTGATTGAATGAAGTGAATTGTTTGTTTTTGCCTCATGTGCATATGGGTAGTGTTTTCTCTTTAGACCCCCTCTATTCTTATATCTCATCTTTTCTAAACCCTCAGATGCCTCCGAGACGTGACCCCGGATTTGCCTTTCCGCCGGAGCTCACCCAGTTGATCCAGCAGCAGAACACCTTGATGCAGTTGCTAGTTCAGAATCAGAATCAGGGGAACAACAACAACAACCCACCACCACCACCACCACCTGTTGACCACTTAGCCCGTTTTCTTAGGCTAAATCCGCCGGTGTTTTCCAGTAGCACCGAGCCGATAGTAGCAGATGATTGGCTCCGCAAGATAGCTAGGGAGTTGACCACAGCAGGATGCACAGATGCGGAGAAGGTGAAGTTTGCCGCACATCAGTTAGAAGGACCCGCAGCATCCTGGTGGGAGAATTTCACAGCCACCTTCCCAGTCGACACTGTCACATGGGACCAGTTTCAGCAGGCTTTTCGTACTGCCCATGTTTCAGCAGGAGCAATGGCCATGAAGAAGCGTGAGTTTCGTAACTTGCGCCAAGGAGGACGGACAGTTGGCCAGTATGTGGAGGAGTTTAGTAAGCTAGCACGTTATGCCCCAGATGACGTTGCTACGGATGCAGCTAAGCAGGAGAAATTCCTGGAAGGACTGAATGATGAGTTGAGTATGCAGTTGATGGTAGCCACCTTCAACAACTACCAGGAGTTGGTAGATCGTGCTCTTATGATTGAAGGGAAGCAGCAGCAAATTGAGAACCGCAAGAGGAAGTATGGACAAGGAAAGTATAATTCAGGAGCTCAGCAGAAGCCACGTTTTACCCCTAGACCGGGAGGACATTTTCAGCATACCCATGGAGTAGGTAGCTCGCACAATCACAATTGCACCAAGAATGGTAATGGGAATGGAGGAAGCAATGGCCAGAACCACAGCACCCCATCAACCCCAGCCAAGAGAGATCTGAGTCAAGTCACCTGTTTCAAGTGTTCCAAGACCGGACATTATGCCAATGAATGTCCTGAAGGCCAAAATGGCAATGGAAGCTCTGGAAAGAAGCCGAACCCTTTCAATAGGGGACAGGTGAACCACGTTAATGTGGAGGAGGTTGAAACTCAGCCCGATGCAGTAATAGGTAAGTTTTTGGTTAAGTCATTTACTGCACTCGTTCTTTTTGATACTGGTGCATCACATTCATACATCTCAAGGGGATTTGTGGATAAGTATAACCTACCAACCCAAGCCCTTAGGTCACCCATGTTAGTAACCTCGCCAGGAGCAGAGTATGTGGCTAGTCTATGGTGTGATCGGTTACCATTAAGGATTGGTAACTATGTTTTTCACCTAGTAGTATTGGAATCTCAAGGATTGGATGTGATATTAGGCATGGATTGGTTATCAAAGTATGAAGGGAATATTGAGTGTGCTAGTAAGTCAATTTTGCTTACCACACCAGAAGGGAGAAGGATCAAGTATGTATCCCGGCATATGCCAAAGAGGACCCAAGTAAATTGCCTAACAGGAGTTGTGCAGGAGGAAGTACCAGTGGTAAGGGATTTTCCTGATGTATTTCCCAGAAGAGTTGCCAGGCATGCCACCGGATAGAGATATTGAGTTTTTGATTGAGCTATTGCCAGGCACTGGGCCAATATCAAAGAGACCATATAGGATGCCAGCAAAAGATTTGGTGGAAATTAAGAAGCAGATTAAGGAGTTACTGGATAAAGGTTACATTCGCCCAAGTTCTTCGCCTTGGGGATCACCAGTACTTCTAGTGGAGAAGAAGGATGGATCGTTAAGGATGGTTGTTGATTATCGAGGATTGAACGAAGTAACGATCAAGAACAAGTACCCACTACCAATGATCAACGATCTGTTTGATCGATTGCAAGGAGCTAAAGTGTTTTCCAAGATCGATTTGCGATCAGGATACCACCAGTTGAAGATTCGAGAATAGGATATTCCAAAGACAGCTTTTACCACCAGGTATGGGCTGTATGAGTATACCGTTATGTCATTTGGTCTGACTAACGCGCCTGCCTATTTTATGAACATGATGAACAAAGTGTTTATGGAGTTTTTGGATAAGTTCGTCGTAGTGTTCATTGATGATATCCTGGTATATTCGAAGAATGAAGAGGAGCATAAGGAGCATTTGCGTTTGGTACTTGGAAAGCTCAGAGAACATCAATTATATGCCAAGTTCAGCAAATGTGAGTTTTGGTTGAAGGAAGTAGGATTCCTCGGACACGTTATATCTGGAGAAGGTATAGCAGTAGATCCCGCTAAAGTTGAAACCGTGACCAAGTGGGAAGCCCCAACAACAGTTGGAGAGATCCGGAGTTTTCTTGGACTCGCAGGATACTACCGGAGATTTATTGAGAATTTCTCAAAGATTGCGAAGCCTATGACGGAGTTGTTGAAGAAGGATACTAAGTTCAAATGGACTGAGGAGTGTGAGGCAAGTTTTCAGCAATTGAAGAACCATTTGGTTACCTCACCAGTGTTGATTTTGCCAGATCAGACCAAGGATTATGAGGTGTATTGTGACGCTTCACGTCGAGGACTTGGAGCAGTGCTTATGCAGGAAGGGAGAGTTGTTTCGTATGCTTCACGACAACTGAAGCCTCACGAATTGAATTATGCCACGCATGATTTGGAGTTAGCAGCCGTAGTGCATGCCTTGAAGACATGGAGACATTTCCTCATTGGAAACCATTGTGAGGTGTACACGGATCACAAGAGTTTGAAGTACATTTTCACGCAGAAGGAGTTGAACCTCAGACAAAGGAGATGGTTGGAGCTCATCAAGGATTATGATATGAGATTGCATTATCATCCCGGGAAGGCTAATGTAGTAGCTGATGCATTAAGCCGCAAGAGCCATGTCAATACGTTAATGACGGGAGAAATACCCAAGGAGTTAGCAGAAAATCTTCGTGAACTATGTGTGGAAATAGTTCCGAGAGGCTATGTAGCAGCACTAGAGATTCAGTCAACTTTGATGGATAGAATCAGAGAAGCTCAGAAAACTGACAAAGAGATTGCCGCTATAAAGGAGAAACTGAGCAAAGGAAAAGCTAAAGGATTTCGTGAGGATGAGCACGACACCCTATGGTTTGAAGACCGTGTTTATGTACCCAATGACCCGGAGATCAGAAAGTTGATTCTGCAAGAGGCACATGATTCACCGTATTCGATTCACCCAGGAAATACCAAGATGTATTTGGATTTGAAGGATATTTTCTGGTGGACCGGAATGAAGAAGGATATTGCGGAGTATGTAGCAGTTTGTGACGTATGTCAGAGAGTAAAGGCAGAGCATCAGAAGCCAGCAGGATTGTTGCAACCATTGCCGATACCCGAATGGAAGTGGGATAAGCTAGGCATGGATTTTATCACGGGATTACCAAGGACTCGTTCAGGCTATGACTCGATTTGGGTTGTAGTTGATCGATTGACGAAGGTAGCTCATTTCATCCCAGTAAAGACCACTTACACCAGTGCTAAGTTGGCAAAGATATACATGACCAGGATCGTATGTTTGCATGGAGTTCCGAGGAGCATCGTATCAGATAGAGGAACCCAGTTTACCTCAAAGTTCTGGAAGCAGTTGCATGAGACTTTGGGTACTAGGCTAGAATTTAGTACAGCTTTTCATCCGCAGACAGATGGACAGACCGAGAGAGTCAATCAGATTTTGGAGGATATGCTGAGAGCTTGTGCGCTAGATTATGGATCTAGTTGGGACGATAATTTGCCATATGCAGAGTTCTCTTACAATAATAGCTATCAGACCAGTTTGAAGATGGCCCCTTTCGAAGCTCTGTACGGAAGGAGGTGCAGGACACCGTTGTCATGGGACGAAGTTGGAGACCGCCAGTTGTTTGGACCAGATTGATTAAAGAGTCTGAACAGAAGGTGAAGTTGATTCGCGATAGGCTCAAGGTAGCCCAGTCCAGGCAGAAGAGCTACGCAGATTCTAAACGCAAAGAGACAGTTTACGAAGTCGGAGACAGAGCTTATCTTCGAGTATCCCCACTTCGAGGGATTAAGCGCTTTGGAGTTAAGGGGAAGTTAGCGCCACGATTTGTAGGGCCATATCGAGTTTTGGAGCGTATGGGAGAAGTGGCCTACAAGTTGGAATTGCCAGAAGGATTGACAGGAGTTCATGATGTGTTCCACGTTTCTCAGTTGAAGAAGTGTCACGCGGAGATGGCTGACATACCTTTGAGAGACACAGTGCCATTAGAAGCAATTCAGTTGGATAACAATTTGACCTATGAGGAGAAACCAGTCAAGATTCTCGAGTTTGCCAGCCGAGTCACTCGCAGCAAGGTTATCAAGTTTTGCAAAGTTCAGTGGAGCCACCACACGGAGGATGAAGCCACCTGGGAGCGAGAGGAAGATTTGCTCAAGGACCACCCTCACCTATTTTCTAGCCAACCCGAATCTCGAGGGCGAGATTCATCTTAAGGGGGGTAGGTTTGTAACATCCCAAATTTTCAATTTGGAATGTTATACATTAGATCATCATGCATATCATATTTTATTTTGCTTTTGGTTTTGATCCTAGAAAATCCTAAGCAACTCAAGGACCCACGGAGAGAGTTGGGGATTTCGTTATTTACATATTTGAGTTTTCTCAAATTTTGTAAACAGGATCATTTGATTTTATTTATTTTATCATCAATTATTTCTATTACAAAAATATGAGAGAGGGAATAAAATGACTTTCCCAAAATATAGAAATATTGAGGATTTAATAAAAAAAATCAAATAAGATTTATTTCGGAGTTTTTCGGTATTTTTATTTGAATTTAGGAAAAATGCGCGTTTTTCAAAATTGCATTTAGGGCCCAAATAAATGTTCACTTTATCGGGCTTGCTTTTAGAAACCCGGGAAAATTTATTTCAGGATTTTTGGAGTCCGCTTAGTATTTATTTTTATTTTTTTCCGAGCGTAATTATTTTTTTTAAAAAAAGAGCGGAACCGACTATGGACCGTACTCGGCCAGGACTCCCCTGGCTGAGGCCTTTATAAGCCGGGGCAAGCCAGCCCGAAGGCCAGTCGCCCCGAAACCCTAGGCCCAGCCGCCGCCAGCCCAGCCGCCGCCGCCCCGCCGCCGATCCGCCCGAGCCGCGCATCGCCTGCGGTTCGCCGCCCTCGAAATCCGTGCCGTTTTTTAGGAAAAAAATCCGTTTGTCGTTTTCTTTTTCGTCGGATTTTCCCGCGATTATTTTCTGATCGTGATTTCTGATCCGATTTTCGTTTTAGTATAACTTTTCGCTCGTTTATTGGAATCAGGCGATTCAAGCGCCTGGAGTTTCGTCTCGAAACCCTCTTTCCGAATAATCAACTTAAACAAGTTTTTGCTACTGTAAAATTTGACTTAGATCCAGATTACTAGAACGAAGTTGCTTTCTTTCGCCGTTTGATTTTCTTTTGCCTCATTTGATTTGATTCTTTTTGCAAACCAGGGTTCTTAAGTTGAACTTTCTGGTTAGATCTTCTATTTGAGTTTTACCTGTGCATTAGATGAGTACTTATTGTATGCTTGTTTGTTTGCCTGCGATAGAATACCCGGAGTGCGCCGCCTGTTACTTTGAATCTCTAGGTTTCGCGGATCATCAGCAAGGCAAGTAACGCTTTAATCATACCTTTTTCTACAACCCAGTTTTATTGCATTAGATTAATCCTCACACATTGCATGATTAGGATCTAATTAAATTGTGGGATGGGAAGTAGATGAGGTAGTACCTATTACCTGTTTATTATCAAACCTTTGGGAGTTACTTCTACGTTTGCTTATTATGCCATGCTATGCTAGTAGACGTGGATTGGGTGAGTGATATCCATGACAGATGTGAGATTGTTAATTAATGGTTTATCTAAGGTGGCAACCTAAACACACATCTGGGTGGATTGAGGCACCTGGGTATTCCAGGACTTGCCTGTTTTTCTTTTGGACCGCCACCCAGGCTCAAAGGGATCATGAGATTATTCATACTAGAAACTTCCGTGTGCAGCCACAAGCCATTATGGGCTCTGGCATAGTTGATTAAGTCGTGCGAACTCTTACAGGGTAGACTAGCAGATGTAGGGGATGTAGGTGGTACGGTCTACCCGATCGTAAGGTGCTAGCGCTTCTGAAAGACTATGTCTCGGTCATCCGTTTCTCAAACACCATGTAGTGCGAGAAATCCAACGGAGGCGATCGAGTCTTGTGGGGAAAAGTGCGCAAACCTCTGCAGAGTGTAACAAACTAATCATGGTTAGCCGTGTCCCCGGTTATGGACATCTTGAGTATCTAGTACCTAGGTTACATGTGAATCTCAACATGTTACTCTAAAGTAAATTTTGTTGGGTTTAATGATGTTACTTTAATTGGGATTGAGAATGCTGTCAACCATTCTCAATGTTTAACAACCACCATGATAGTAATTAAATTTATTCCTTTGAAGTAGGGAAAAATTGGCTTTACGCAAAAACTGTAACCATAGAGCTTTCCACCAGCCAAATATGCATATAGTATAGCTGTTGCATTCCTTTACTCTCTATGTGTTACCTTGCCAGCATATTCCATGTGCTGACCCGTTTTCGGGCTGCAACGTTAATGTTGTAGACTTTTCAGACGACGATTAAGGAGTTTTTAGGTCGTGGTTCTATACTCAGTGATGCCGTTGGAGTTGATGGACTCACTTATATTCTAAGCCTTCCGCTGTTATCGTTATTAGATGGCCTTAAGCCATGTTTATTGTAATAAGTTCTCTTTTGAGACACTCGATGTAATAAGTGTGTGATTGCTACTCTGCTATAAATCCTTCGAGTACTGTGTGGTGTCAGCATTACTGATCCAGGGATGACACCGGAGCACAGAGATCAGACTGTTTGAGGTCTGGTCGCTACAATTCTGGTGCACCAAAAAATATCCTTCAAATCCAAATACATCTTGGTATTTCCTGGGTGAATCGAATTCGGTGTATCATGGGCCTCTTGTAAAATTAACTTCCTGATCTCCGAATTGTTTGGTACATAGACACGGTCTTCAAACCATAAGGTGTCGTGCTCATCCTCACGAAATCCCTTAGCTTTTCCTTTGCTCATTTTCTCCTTAATAGAGGCAATCTCCTTGTCAGTCTTTTGGGATTCTCTAATCTTATCCATCAAAGTAGACTGAATCTCCAATGCTGCTACATAGCCTCTTGGAACTATTTCCAAACATAGCTCTCGAAGATTTTTGGCTAACTCCCTTGGTAAATCTTCCGTCATTAGGGTGTTGACATGGCTCTTACGGCTCAACGTGTCAGCTACTATGTTAGCCTTTCCGGGGTGATAATGCAATTTCATATCATAATCCTTGATGAGCTCCAACCATCTCCTTTGTCTGAGGTTCAACTCCTTTTGTGTGAAAATATACTTCAAACTCTTGTGATCCATGTACACCTCGCAATGGTTTCCAATCAGAAAATGTCTCCAAGTCTTCAATGTATGCACTACGGCTGCTAACTCCAAATCATGCGTAGCATAATTCAACTCATGGGGCTTAAGCTGTCGTGAGGCATATGAAACAACTCTTCCTTCCTGCATAAGAACTGCCCCAAGTCCTCGACATGAAGCGTCACAATACACCTCATAATCCTTGGTCTGATCCGGTAAAATCAACACTGGTGAGGTAACCAAACGTTTCTTCAACTCCTAGAAACTAGCCTCACATTCCTCAGTCCATATGAACTTGGTATCCTTCTTCAACAATTCCGTCATAGGCTTCGCAATCTTTGAGAAATTCTCAATAAACCTTTGGTAGTATCCTGCAAGTCCAAGAAAACTCCGGACCTCTCCAACTGTGATTGGCGCTTCCCACTTGGTCACAGTATCAACTTTAGTGGGATCTACTGCTATACCTTCTCCGGATATAACATGTCCGAGAAATCCAACTTCTTTCAACCAAAACTCACATTTGCTAAACTTGGCATATAATTGATGTTCTCTGAGCTTTCCAAGAACCAAACGCAAATGGTCCTTATGCTCCTCTTCATTCTTCGAGTAAAGCAGGATATCATCAATGAACACTACGACGAACTTATCCAAGAACTCCATAAACACTTTGTTCATCATGTTCATAAAATATGTAGGTGCGTTAGTCAGACCAAATGACATAACGGTATACTCGTACAGCCCATACCTGGTGGTAAAAGCCGTCTTAGGTATATCCTGTTCTCGAATCTTCAACTGGTGGTATCCTGATCGCAGATCGATCTTGGAAAATACCTTAGCTCCTTGCAATCGATCAAACAGATCATTGATCATCGGTAGTGGGTACTTGTTCTTGATGGTTACTTCATTCAATCCTCGATAATCAACAACCATCCTTAACGATCCATCCTTCTTCTCCACTAGAAGTACTGACGATCCCCAAGGCGATGAACTTGGGTGAATGTATCCTTTATCCAGTAACTCCTTAATCTGCTTCTTAATTTCCACCAAATCCTTTGCGGGCATCCTATATGGTCTCTTTGATATTGTCCCTGTGCCTGGCAAAAGCTCAATCAAAAACTCAATATCCCTATCCGGTGGCATGCCTGGCAATTCTTCTGAAAATACATCGAAGAAATCCTTCACTACTGGTACTTCCTCCTGCACAACTCTTGTTAAACAATTTACTTGAGTCCTCTTCGGTACATGCCGGGATACATACTTGATCCTTCTCCCTTCTGGGGTGGTAAGCAAGATCGACTTACTGGCACAATCGATGTTTCCTCCATACATCGACAACCAATCCATACCCAGAATTACATCTAAACCTTGTGATTCCAATATTATCAAATCCGAGGGGAACACATGCCTACCTATACTTAATGGCACTTGAAAACATCCTTGGCTAGCCATATACTCCGCTCCTGGTGAGCTTACTAACATAGGTGTTCTAAGAACTTTGGTGGGCAGGTTATACTTATCCACAAATCCCCTTGATATGTATCAATGCGATGCACCAGTATCGAAAAGAACGAGTGCAGTAAATGACTTAACCAAAACTTACCGATTACTGCATCCGGCTGCTCTTCAACCTCCTCCACATTAACGTGGTTCACCTGTCCCCTGTTGAAAGGGTTCGGCTTCTTCCTAGAGCTTCCATTGCCATTACCATTCTGTGATTCAGGACATTCTGTGACGCCCCCGATTTGACCATACACTAATCATACACGCAAACGTGTACGATCAAGATCAGGGACTCACGAGAAGATATCACAACACAACTCTACAAATAAAATAAGTCATACAAGCATCATATTACAAGCCAGGGGCCTCGAAGGCTCGAATACAAGAGCTCGATCATAGACGAGTCAGCGGAAGCAACAATATCTGAGTACAGACATAAGTTAAACAAGTTTGCCTTAAGAAGGCTAGCACAAACTGGGATAGAGATCGAAAGAGGCGCATGCCTCCTGCCTGGGATCCTCCTAAACTACTCCTGGTCGTCGTCAGCGGGCTGCACGTAGTAGTAGGCACCCCCCGAGTAGTAGTAGTCGTCATCGACGGTGGCGTCTGGCTCCTGGGCTCCATCGTCTGGTCGTAGCAATCAAGTATAGGAAGGGGAAAAAGGGGGAGCAAAGCAACCGTGAGTACTCATCCAAAGTACACACAAGCAAGGAGCTACACTACATATGTATGCATTGGAATCAAAAGGAATAAGGGTATCATATGTGGACTGAACTGCGGAATGTCGGAATAAGAGGGGGATAGCTAGTCCTTTCGAAGACTATGCTTCTGGTAACCTCCATATTGCAGTAGGAGAAGAGAGTAGATGGTAAGTTCACCAAGTAGCATCGCATAGCATAATCCTAACCGATGATCCTCCCCTCGTCTCCCTGTGAGAGAGTGACCACCGGTTGTATATGGCACTTGGAAGGGTGTGTTTTATTAAGTATCCGGTTCTAGTTGTCATAAGGCCAAGGTACAACTCCAAGTCGTCCTGTTACCGAAGATCATGGCTATTCGAATAGATTAACTTCCCTGCAGGGGTGCACCACATAACCCAACGCGCTCGATCCCATTTGGCCGGACACACTTTCCTGGGTCATGCCCGGCCTCGGAAGATCAACACTTCGTAGCCCTACCTAGGCACAACAGAGAGGTCAGCACGCCGGTCTAAATCCTATGGCGCAGGGGTCTGGGCCCATCGCCCTTTGCTCACCTGCATGTTGCGAACGCGGCCGGTGAGCAGACCTAGCCTCCCTTATACAAGAGTAGGCGTTCCAGTCCAACCTGGCGTGCGCCACTCAGTCGCTGACGTCACGAAGGCTTTGGCTGATACCACGATGTCGAGTGCCCATAACTGTCCCCGCGTAGATGGTTAGTGCGTATAGGCCAGTAGCCAGACTCAGATCAAATACCAAGATCTCGTTAAGCGTGTTATTTTGAAATAACCGTGAACACCGACCAGGGCCAGGCCCACCTCTCTCCTAGGTGGTCTCAACCTGCCCTGTCGCTTCGCCACAAAGATCCACACAGAGGGCCGTTGGGACAAAGGTCCTTTCAGCCCCCAATCCGTGAATCACTCACGGGTGCTCCACCAGCCGACCCGTCTTTAGTCACCACATGTATCATGTATAAAGTACATAGTATATACCCGTGATCACCTCCCGAGTGATCACGGCCCGATAGTACAGCATGGCAGACGGACATGAATATAGGGCCACTGATGATAAACTAGCATCCTATACTAAGCATTAGGATTGCAGGTAAAGGTAACAACAGTAGTAGCAAGGACAAGCTATGCATTAGGATAGGTTTAACGGAAAGCAGAAACATGCTACACTACTCTAATGCAAGCAGTATAGAGAAGAGTAGGCGATATCTGGTGATCAAGGGGGGGGCTTGCTTGGTTGCTCTGGCAAGAGAGAGGGGTCGTCAACACTGTAGTCGTACTGGGTAGCAGCGGCGTCGGTCTCGATGTCTAGCGAGAGAAGAGGGGGAAGAAACCATAAATATAACGCAAACAACTGCATACGGATGCATGACATGACAAGTAGCGGTGCTAGGGGTGCCCTAACGCGGTATGAGGTGGTACCGGTGAAGGGGGGAAACATCCGGGAAAATATCCCCAGTGTTTTGCATTTTCGGATAGATGGGCCGGGGGGAAAGTTGCGTGTTTGCTATGCTAGGAATGTGTGGCGGACGAACGGGCTGCGTATCCGGAATCGTCTCGTCGTTCTGAGCAACTTTCATGTACAAAGTTTTTCCATCCGAGTTACGGATTATTTTATATTAATTTTAAAGATTTAATTCATTTTTAGAATTAACAGAATTAATTTAATTGAAAATGTAATTATGATGTCAGCGTGATGTTAGCATGATGTCATTAGTCAACTGTCTGTTGACTGGGTCAACAAACGTGTGGGTCCCATTCGTCATTGACTAAGACTAATTAACAGTAGTTAGGTTATCTTAGTAGGTTAATTAGGTTTAATTAGTTAATTAACAGAATTATTTTAAGTTAATTATTAATTAATTAATATTATTATTCTTTTTATTATTTTCATTTTACGTTCTGGGGCGTGGGGCCCCCCTAGTTAGTGGCAGCGATTCGGGCACCGCTGGTATGCGGGCGCGCGGGTTACCGGCGCACGCACCCGGCCCGATTTGGCAAATGCCCAGATCGACAGGGGGGCGCCGGCCACGGGCACGGCAAGCCCGACCACCTGGGATGACAGCGGCAGCGGCGAGGCCACGTCGGGGTGGCGCCAGGGCTAGGAGCGAAGGCGCGGCGTGGGCAAATGGCGGGACGGCGAGCGGCGTCGGACGCAACAGCGATCGGGGCGAGGGGAGCATTGCGAGCATGGGGGCGGACACGCGCAAGCCGCGGACGGCGCGGGCAGCCGATGGGGGAGCACGGCGCGCGTGGAGCCTCAGCACGGGGCGGCGGCGAGTGTGCAAGTGCATAGGGCACGGCCGGGCGTGAGGAGCGGGTCGAGCAGGCGGGTGCGGCCTTGCGCGCGCAGTCGACGCCGACAATGCACAGGGGCGGGGGTTGGTGGCGCGGTGGCCGGAACGGGCAACGGGGACGGGGAGAGAGGGGGGTGCTCACGGAAGGTGTAGAAGAGTGGCATCGGTTGCTCGGGGTGGATGGCGAGGCGAGGTCGAAGGAGCACGGCGTCGGGCGACGGTCGACGACGGCGCTCGGGTCGGGGGCGGCGAGTGCTGGGGCGCGTCAGGGAGGAGGCATCGAGGACGGCCGGCGAGGAGGGGAAGGTTCGGCGAGGCGGCTCGGGTGAGGTGGCCAGCGGGGCGCTGCCCCGATCCGATTTGGGAAGGGGAGAGCGGCGTGGGGGGAGTGGGGGAGTGGGGCGACGGGTAGCGGGCTACGGTTTCGGGGTCCAGGGATAAGGGGAGTGGGGGTGGGCCGGTTGGGCCTTTTGGCCTGATGGCCTGCTGGCTAGCTGGGCCATTCGGCCCAGGGGGAGGGGGTTCTTTTTTTTGATGTGTTTGTTTTCTTTCTTTTATTTATTCCTTTTCTGTTTTTATTTATTCTTTACTGTTTTCTTTTAGTTTCCTTTTATTTTAGTTTTAGTAAAATACCAAAATGGCGCCATATTTGATATTACCAAAAATGCCACTGCCACATTAACTTGGACAGCTAAATAAAATAGTTAAGTATTTTACAAAATACAAAGGGCATTTAATTAATTTATTTTGCTGCTCTTTTATTCATTTTTGAGTATTAACACATTTATTACAAGTGTGGTCTCTCCACCATTGTTACTTAGGATTTATTTGTCCCATTTTGAACATTTTAGTTTTAATGTTAGAAAACTTTTATTGTTTGCCTTTATTTTAAATTTGAATTTCGAATTGATTTTGAACTAACGCGAGATTAACTAGAGTGACAGTGGTGACATGGCATCATTAGTAGAAGGTTACTGTAGCTTAATTATCCGGGCGTCACAATTCTCCTTCACTACAAGAAATCTCGTCCCGAGATTTAAGAGGGGGTCTAAAGAGAAAAAGGTTTGGTTACGAAATTCTAACGAATCTTCTCGGTCTTGGTTGCTCTTCTCGAAGAGGTCAATCCATAATATGAATGTCTTCATTCCTATGCACCAATGCATCATGATGAAATTGTCGTCCTTCCTTCGGGAACTTCACCGTACTTACGAAAGGATAAGAGGGGAAAAACTCTATAAGGACGGATCCCAACAAGATCAAGCATCAGACGGTTAACTCAGGGAAGAAGCATAAGTATCTCTCGATTTGAAACTTAAGAAGATATCGAGAGCAAAGTAAGAAGGTACCATGAGAAGTTTCAAACGGATAGGCAATCGTACGATGCCTAGTCAAAAGGTGAAAGGGTTTCAGGGCAACGAGGATAGGTATTGCGCCTCATACCAGATTAGATCACTAGACAGGTGGTCCATGAATTACTTACAAAGTCAAGCACGAGGAACAACCTTGGGAACAGGTGGTGTACAGGAGAGTCAGGTTTCGATCCTGTGGAACTGTGGGTTATGGGCCCGCCATGTGGGATAAAAGTAGGAGTGGTGACATCTTGCATGGTCATGATAGCAAGGCATGTCAGAGGGTAGCTAGGCAGTTATGTCGGCAACGATGTCGGTACCAAGGGCGAGGGACGAAGAGAACCATTTTCCTGCTCGTTGAACGAGGCGGACCAATAGGCAAAGTTCTCGTCCATCGGTGGTTACCAGAATGTCAACAACAATAGTAACAGGGTCTTACTGACAGAGTTGTACACTGAGGTGCTTATAAAAGCAGTGACGTATTACTGCTTAGATCATATAAACCTCAAGAAGATTAAATAGAACAATGGAAAGGAAAATGTGATTATCAGATTAACAGATCAATGGGAAGGTAAATGTGTTTAAACACATATTTCAGGGGTATATCCTTCCCAAGAACAAGCAGTGTATGATATCCAAGACCGGATAGAAGGTAGAAAACCACTTAAGTAAGGGGGAGGAAGCTCATGATATTACCCATACAACGGTGTTTGGATAATTGAGCAGGAAACATTTTAGCATTAGCTTCAATGTTCTTGTTGAAAATCAGAATACCATAGACATGCTTCGAGATAGCATTGACATGGTCAATGGGTGAAGATCAGACTCGGAAACACAAAGGATCCATCAGGAATAACTTGAAGAATAGGTCTTACAATTTCCTCATGGAAGAAGGGATAACCTTGCTGAAAAGGAATCTATAACAACAAGTCCTCCGGCCAGGTGTGATAGGCATGACCCCACCTTACCAATATATCAGGACCAATGTAATAACTCTTGGAAATATGTTCCAACCATCATATCTGACCGAGATTCAGATCTTATTGGTGCCAAGATGCCTTAGACTCAGGATGCCTGAGAAGAAAAGGTGCAACACAGTTGACGAGGCAACAATGTAAGATTCTCGGGAAATGTACTATGGAAGCGAGTTCCAAAACAAGAGTTCATCATTAAAACCAAGGGGAGAATGAAGAGGTGGCTGATCAACTCAGCGACGATTCATTGAGATTTTCAAAAGATGGATTTCCACACTTATGTGAACAAGGAGTCAACATTTGTCAGACCAAATGATATAAGGATGTATGCTCGAGGAAAACATACACAATTAAGCATTGGTTGAAAAGTGCACCCAAAATATGGTCTTAGGTAGCATGATCAATGTTAGAAAGGTGATTCAACAACCAATAGTCTAAGAATGAAATATCGACCATTAACTTGAAAGCAATAGGGTGCTAGAGACACGAACAAGTTTGTGTTGAACGGAAGGCAATAAAGTGGTCGATGATAACACAAATCATCGAGGACAAGGAGGGTACTTCTCATCATGAATTCAATTAATATCTTGGAAGGGGTCAAAATGTTGATGATGATCATGACAAATCTTGTCGAGAGGCTCCATGAGGATGCAATCGCTCGGCGATGACATCAAGCCAAGGGAATGGTGAAGGAAAAGGTTATTATAACCATAGATAAGATGCCATCTCAGAATTCAGAGTTGTCTCTCAAGAAAAACAATATGATGGTGAAGGTTTGATGTAATCTTAGAGCACCGTCGGGATTGTGTACCGAGGATGAAGGACATAGGTAGAATGGTCAAGCAGCCAGCCTGACGATGATGATGTAGTCAATCAGCTAGGAATGACACTATCGAGTACAAACTCGTAAGCATTGAAGATTACTAAGAGTTTTTGAATCGCAGTGCAGACTCGATTCAATTATCAATGTCTTTGAGTGTTAAATAACTCAGAGCCCACGAAAAATTGGAATCAATGAGAATGTAGCACTAGATGAAGAACTCGTAAGAAGTTATGCAGTTCCATGATAATCTTGAGATACCAGGGGGGTAATACTCGACGACAAATCAAAGTAGAGGTTGGACTGGGGCATTACTCCGCAGAAGACAAGTGCTTAAACTTGCACGAGAAATGGTATTTAAAGGAGAACATGGTCGGAACCATGATTGCAAAAGGCCAGATCCCAGATATAAGATGAACTTATACCAATGGAATAATTATTTTAACAGAAGCTTTAATGATAAGATCTACATCGTGTCCATGGGCATGAACACAGGGTTCAAGGTCGACTCCCATTTGTTCAATGCATAACCTTTCATTCACCTCTCGTATTTCAAAAATGACATTACTTGTTGAAAGTTTTTACCTGGTGCAATACCAGATAAGTATGACCCGTGAAATCTTTTGGGTTCATACGGTTTTAGAGCAGGTATAGGTTCAACCCATAGGGGCATCTTAGGAACATATACCACAAGCTTCAATCGTAAATACCACCAGCTCGAAAACAAAGCATGGTTGAGAAAACAGAGGATACAATTTACCAAAGGCATTATGTATCCAAGGAAAAGGCTCACAGGCTTATTGAATATGAAGGACGTTGTTGGATAAAATCCGGCAAAGGGTCTGGTGGTCCACAAGGGATCCGACGTGAGCATCGATACTCAACCAGAGGAAGAAAGAAGGCAAGGAGATCAGATTATAGAAACAACTGACTAACTCAAAGCTCAAAGGCAAATGAATTATGAATTCCAAGACAAGGGATCAGAAGCAAGGGCTCTGATTAAGGATGGGTAAGCCGAGTAGGCTTAGGGGAATAATCGATGGCAATTAGATTGGTCGAGATCCAGCTCATGTTTAAAATGCCGTTTGAGCCGGGAAGATTATTTAAAAGGATATCCTGATGATCGCGTGCATACGCACATATTGAATCATTAGGGTCAAAATGGCAAAGTCAAGGGATGTCAACGAAGACTACTAGACATATGGAATTAACCATAATGTAAGAAGACAAGTATTCACAGAGCATTAAGCTACTGAGGATTTTCGGAAGATCGAATAGTATTTCGAAGACCTTCATGAAACACTTGAACAACTAGGGATGAAAAGATACTCGGCAAGTGCGAGGAATTATCCATAGGGGTATTCAGATGACAAAGAACAGCAAGGCAGTAAGCTCAAAGGATTATCGAAACAATGACGAGTATTTCGGGGTATCTTGTGATAACAAGACCAACTAGGGATGTATGTAAGCATAACAACTTCAAGTAGTTATCCATAAGGGTTGACGGTGGAAGGGGAATTGCAAACGCGATGAACACAAGTTCTCGGGTTAACAGCGGAGAGTATCTTCAGGGTCTTCATGTGCAGCAGACGATCATCAGTAATAAGGGGCTCTTCGGGTGAAAGTGATAACGAGATCCTAATGTTAGATTTAGCAAAATTCATTTAACCCGAATAGAAGAGAGATCAGAGTCCCAGAGTATAGATAAGGAGTAAAAGATCCTAATACCACCCAATGGCGACGTGGGCCCGTAAGGCACACAGCCATGTTAGTAAAAGTTTTTGTAATGTCTAGACTCGACTTCGGCCAAGGAGTGTGGAAGGGGGATTCCTACAGGCAGTTGGCTCTGATACCAACTTGTGACGCCCCCGATTTGACCGTACACTAATCATACACGCAAACGTGTATGATCAAGATCAGGGACTCACGGGAAGATATCACGACACAACTCTACAAATAAAATAAGTCATACAAGCATCATATTACAAGCCAGGGGCATCGAAGGCTCGAATACAAGAGCTCGGTCATAGACGAGTCAGCGGAAGCAACAATATCTGAGTACAGACATAAGTTAAACAAGTTTGCCTTAAGAAGGCTAGCACAAACTGGGATATAGATCGAAAGAGGCGCATGCCTCCTGCCTGGGATCCTCCTAAACTACTCCTGGTCGTCGTCACCGGGCTGCACGTAGTATTAGGCACCCCCCGAGTAGTAGTAGTCGTCGTCGACGGTGGCGTCTGGCTCCTGGGCTCCATCGTCTGGTCGCAGCAATCAAGTATAGGAAGGGGGAAAAAGGGGGAGCAAAGCAACCGTGATTACTCATCCAAATTACTCGCAAGCAAGGAACTACACTACATATGTATGCACTGGTATCAAAAGGAATAAGGGTATCATATGTGGACTGAACTGCAGAATGCCGGAATAAGAGGGGGATAGCTAGTCCTTTCGAAGACTACGCTTCTGGTAACCTCCATCTTGCAGCAGGAGAAGAGAGTAGATGGTAAGTTCACCAAGTAGCATCGCATAGCATAATCCTAACCGATGATCCTCCCCTCGTCGCCCTATGAGAGAGCGACCACCGGTTGTATATGGCACTTGGAAGGGTGTGTTTTATTAAGTATCTGGTTCTAGTTGTCATAAGGCCAAGGTACAACTCCAAGTCGTCCTGTTACCGAAGATCACGGCTATTCGAATAGATTAACTTCCCTGCAGGGGTGCACCACATAACCCAACACGCTCGATCCCATTTGGACGGACACACTTTCCTGGGTCATGCCCGGCCTCGGAAGATCAACACGTTGCAGCCCTACCTAGGCACAACAGAGAGGTCAGCACGCCGGTCTAAATCCTATGGCGCAGGGGTCTGGGCCCATCGCCCTTTGCACACTTGCACGTTGAAAACGCGGCCGGTGAGCAGACCTAGCCTCCCTTATACAAGAGTAGGCGTTCCAATCCAACCCGGTGCGCGCTGCTCAGTCGCTGACGTCATGAAGGCTTCGGCTGATACCACGACATCGAGTGCCCATAACTGTCCCCGCGTAGATGGTTAGTGCGTATAGGCCAGTAGCCAGACTCAGATCAAATACCAAGATCTTGTTAAGCGTGTTATTTGGAAATAACCGCGAACGCCGACCAGGGCCAGGCCCACCTCTCTCCCAGGTGGTCTCAACCTGCCCTATCTCTTCGCCATAAAGATCCATACAGAGGGCCGTTGGGACAAAGGTCCTTTCAGCCCCCAATCTGTGAATCACTCGCGGGTGCTCCACCAGCCGACCCGTCTTTAGTCACCACATGTATCATGTATAAAGTATATAATATATACCCGTGATCACCTCCCGAGTGATCATGACACGATAGTATAGCATCGCGGACGGACATGAATGTAGGGCCATTGATGATAAACTAGCATCCTATACTAAGCATTAGGATTGCAGGTAAAGGTAACAACAGTAGTAGCAAGGACAGGCTATGCATCAGGATAGGTTTAACGGAAAGCAGTAACATGTTACACTACTCTAATGTAAGCAGTATAGAGAAGAGTAGGCGATATCTGGTGATCAAGGGGGGGCTTGCCTGGTTGCTCTGGCAAGAGAGAGGGGTCATCAACACCGTAGTCGTACTGGGTAGCAGCGGCGTCGGTCTCGATGTCTAGCAAGAGAAGAGGGGGAAGAAACCATAAATATAACGCAAACATCTGCATAGCAATGCATGACATGACAAGTAGCGGTGCTAGGGGTGCCCTAATCGGTATGAGGTGGTACCGGTGAAGGGGGGAAACATCCGGGAAAATATCCCCGGTGTTTTGCGTTTTTGGACAGATGGACCGGAGGGGGAAAGTTGCGTGTTTTCTATGCTAGGAATGTGTGGCGTACGAATGGGCTGCGTATCCGGAATCGTCTCGTCGTTCGGAGCAACTTTCATGTACAAAGTTTTTCCATCCGAGTTACGGATTATTTTATATTAATTTTAAAGATTTAATTCATTTTTAGAATTAATAGAATTAATTTAATTAGAAAATGTAATTATGATGTCAGCATGATGTCATTAGTCAACTGTCTGTTGACTGGGTCAACAAACGTGTGGCTCCCATTCGTCATTGACTAAGACTAATTAACAGTAGTTAAGTTATCTTAGTAGGTTAATTAGGTTTAATTAGTTAATTAACAGAATTATTTTAAGTTAATTATTAATTATTATTATTATTATTATTATTATTACTATTATTTTCATTTTACGTTCTGGGGCGTGGGGCCCCCTAGTCAGTGGCAGCGATTCGGGCACCGCTGCTATGCGGGCGCGTGGGTTACGAGCGCAGGCACCCGGCCCGATTGGGCAAATGCCCGGATCAACAGGGGGGCGGCCACGGGCACGACAAGCCCGGCTGCCTGGGACGACAGCGGCAGCGGCGAGGCCACGTCGGAGTGGCGCCGGGGCATGGAGCGAAGGCGCGGCGCGGGCAAATGGCGGGACGGCGAGCGGCGGCGGACGCAACAGCGATCGGGGCGAGGGGAGCATCGCGAGCATGGGGGCGGACATGCGCAAGCCGCGGATGGCGCGGGCGGCCGGTGGGTGAGCACGGCGCGCGCGGAGCCTTAGCACGGGGCGGCGGCGAGTGTGCACGTGCATAGGGCACGGCCGGGCGTGAGGAGCGGGTCGAGCAGGCGGGTGCGGCCTTGCACGCGCAGTCGACGCCGACAGCTTACAGGGGCAGGGCTTGGCGGCGCGGTGGCCGGAACGGGCAACAGGGACGGGGAGAGAGGGGGGCGCTCACGGAAGGTGTAGGGGAGTGGCATCGGTTGCTCGGGGTGGATGGCGAGGCGAGGTCGAAGGAGCACGGCGTCGGGCAACGATCGACGACGGCGCTCGGGTCGGGGGCGGCGAGTGCTGGGGCGCGTCAGGGAGGAGGCATCAAGGACGGCCGGCGAGGAGGGGAAGGTTCAGCGAGGCGGCTCGGGTGAGGTGGCCAGCGGGGCGCTGCCCCGATCCGATCGGGGAAGGGGAGAGCGGCGTGGGGGGAGTGGGGGAGTGGGGCGACGGGTAGCGGGCTAGGGTTTCGGGGTCCAGGGATAAGGGGAGTGGGGGTGGGCCGGTTGGGCCTTTTGGCCTGATGGCCTGCTGGCTAGCTGGGCCATTCGGCCCAGGGGGAGGGGGGGGTCTTTTTTTTGTTGTGTTTGTTTTCTTTCTTTTATTTATTCTTTTTCTGTTTTTATTTATTCTTTACTGTTTTCTTTTAGTTTCCTTTTATTTTAGTTTTAGTAAAATACCAAAATGGCGCCATATTTGATATTACCAAAAATGCCACTGCCACATTAACTTGGACAGCTAAATAAAATAGTTTAGTATTTTACAAAATACAAAGGGCATTTAATTAATTTATTTTGCAGCTATTTTATTCATTTTTTAGTATTAACACATTTATTACAAGTGTGGTCTCTCCACCAATGTTACTTAGGATTTATTTGTCCCATTTTGAACATTTCAGTTTTAATGTTAGAAAACTTTTATTGTTTGCCTTTATTTTAAATTTGAATTTCGAATTGACTTTGAACTAACACGAGATTAACTACAGTGATAGTGGTGACATGGCATCATTAGTAGAAGGTTACTGTAGCTTAATTATCCGGGCGTCACACATTCATTGGTATAAAGTCCGGTCTTCTGGCACTTAAAACAAGTGACTTGGCTCAGGTCTCTCTTGGCTGGGGTCGATGGGTTGGTGCGGTTCTGGCCGTTGCTTCCTCCATTCCCATTATCATTCTTGGTGCCATTGTGATTGTGCGAGCTACCTCCTTCATGGGTATGCTGAAAATGTCCTCCTGGTCTAGGGGTAAAACGTGGCTTCTGCTGAGCTCCTGAAGTGTGCTTCCCTTGTCCATACTTCCTCTTGCGATTCTCAATCTGCTGCTGCTTCCCTTCAATCATGAGAGCACGATCTACCAACTCCTGATAATTGTTGAAGGTTGCTACCATCAACTGCATGCTCAACTCATCATTCAGTCCTTCCAGAAACTTCTCCTGCTTAGCTGCATCCGTAGCAACATCATCTGGGGCATAACGTGCTAATTTACTGAAGTCCTCCACATACTGGCCAACTGTCCGTCCTCCTTGGCGCAAGTTGCGAAACTCTCGCTTCTTCATGGCCATAGCTCCTGCTGAAACATGGGAAGTTCGAAAAGCCTGCTGAAACTGGTCCCACGTGACAGTGTCGATAGGGAAAGTGGCTGTGAAATTCTCCCACCATGATGTTGCGGGTCCTTCAAGCTGATGTGTGGCAAACTTCACCTTTTCCGCATCCGTGCATCCTGCTGTGGTCAACTCTCTAGCTGTCTTGCGGAGCCAATCATCTGCTACTCTCGGCTCGGTGCTACTGGAAAACACCGGCGGATTCAGCCTAAGAAAACGGGCTAAGTGATCAACAGGTGGTGGTGGTGGGTTGTTGTTGTTGTTCCCCTTATTCTGATTCTGGACTAACAACTGCATCAATGTGTTCTGCTGTTGGATCAACTGGGTGAGCTCCGGTGGGAAGGTAAATCCGGGGTCACATCTCGGAGGCATTTGAGGGTTTAGAAAAGACGAGATTTAAGAATTGAGGGGGTCTAAAGAGAAACAGTACCCATATGCACATGAGGCAAAAGCAAACAATTCACTTCATTCAATCAATCAAACAAGGGCATACAATCGATCTAACTATCGTAAAAGTGATCGGACTACTATATTTACATGATGGACTACTACTACTGATGTGGTGGTCTACTAGAAGTATTCTTCGGTTGCGGACTCCATTATATCTGCTCCTGCTTCATCAACATAGTCATCATCGCTATCGTCTGGATCCGAGTCAGTGTCATCGATGATGATGTAGTCTTCCGGGAGAATCTCCTTGGGTTCTTCGTCTTCTTCTACTGGTGTAGGTCCTCCCATAAATATTCCGATCTTCTTGATCAGATCGTCATTCTTCTCCACTAATACTTCGATTTCCTCTTCATAATCTTCACGTGTAGCCTTGAGTTCTTCCTCCAGTTCCTTGATTCTTGTCCTCGCCTTCTTCAGATCTATCATGTCAGCGCACATCTAGTTCTCCTGATGTCGAATGTGCTGGTTTAACTCCTGGATAAAAGCTGCGACTGATCTATCCTTTCTGGTGCTGATCATCTCCTAGTGCTCATCTCGGCGCCCACAAATCTGGTAGATAGTATCCTTGAGATCATTGCGGTAGACTTCTCCAATGCGGCCCATGGTGATGTGAGCTGCCATGCTCTTTCCTAGACTCCAAGTTGGTGCATCAAAAGAAAACTCTATGGGCTCAGTGACTGGCATGAACGTCCTTCCTGGAACTTGAACTTGAATCATCCAGTGCTCTTCTTCAGATAAAGTGGCATTGTAGGTTCCGGTGAAGCTTGGTACTCCTATGTTCAGGTATCTAGTGACGTCCAAAGGGTGTATCTTCATCCGGTTGCGTGAACTTGTTCCTTCCATCCGCCATCCTAAAAGAGTAGAAAAGATGAGAAGTCAGAAAGAGAAGAGAGTGAGTAGTGATCTAGGTCTTTAGCTTAGTAGTCGTGTCCTACAGTCAGCGTGTGCTCTGATACCATCTTGTAGCGACCAGACCTCAAACGGTCTAATCTCTGTGCTCAGGTGTCATCCCTGGATCAGTAATGCTGACACCACACAGTACTTGAAGGATTTATAACAGAGTAGCAATCACACAATTATTACATCGAGTGTCTCAAAAGAGAACTTATTACAATAAATATGGCTTAAGGCCATCTAATAACGATAACAGCGAAAGGCTTGGAAGATAAGTGAGTCCATCAACTCCAATGGCATCACTGAGTATAGAACCACGACCTAAAAACACCTTAATCGTTGTCTGAAAAGTCTGCAACATTAACGTTGCAGCCTGAAACGGGTCAGCACATGGAATATGCTGGCAAAATAACACATAGAGAGTAATAGAATGAAATAGGCTATTCTATATGCATATTTGGCTGGTGGAAAGCTCTATGGTTATAGTTTTGCATAAAGCCAATTTTCCCTACTGCAAAGGAATAAATTTTATTTAACTATCATGGTAGTTGTTAAACATTGAGAATGGTTGACAGCATTCTCAATCCCAATTAAGCATCATCATTAAACAAAACCCAACAAAATTAAATTTTAGAGTAACATGTTGAGATTCACGTGATAATCTAGGTACTAGATACTCAAGATGTCCATAACCAGGGACACGGCTAATCATGATTAGTTTATACACTCTGTAGAGGTTTGCGCACTTTTCCCCACAAGACTTGATCACCTCTGTTTGGTTTCTCGCACTACATGGTGTTTGAGAAAACGGATGACCGAGACATAGTCTTTCAGAAGCGCTAGCACCTTACGATCGGGTAGACCATTACACCTACTTTCCCCTACATCTGCTAGTCTGCCACTGTAAGAGTTCGCACAACTTAATCAACTATGCTAGAGCCCATAATAGGTTGTGGCTGCACACGGAAGTTTCTAGCATGAATAATCTCATGATCCCTTTGAGCCTGGGTGGCGGTCCAAAAGAAAACAGGTAATCGCTGGAATACCCAGGTGCCTCAATCCACCCGGATGTGTATTTAAGTTGCCACCTTAAATAAACCATTAATTAACAATCTCACATCTGTCATGGATACACTCACCCAATCCACGTCTACTAGCATAGCATGGCATAATGGGCAAACGTAGAAGTAACTCCCAAAGGTTTGATAATTACAGGTAATAGGTACTACCTCAGCTACTCCCCAAACCCACAATTTAATTAGATCCTAATCATGCAATGTGTGAGGATTGATCTAATGCAATAAAACTGGGTAGAGGGAAAGCATGATCAAAGTGTTACTTGCCTTGCTGATGATCCGGGAAACCTAGCGATTCAAAGTAGCAAGCGGCGCACTCCGGGTACTCTATCACAAACAAACAAGCATTCAATAAGTACTCAACTAATGCACAGGTAAAACTCAAATAAGAGATCTAACCAGAAAGTTCAACTTAAGAACTCCGGTTGGCAAAAAGAATCAAATCGAACGAAGCAACGAAAGACAAACGGCAAAAGAAACAGGCTTCGTTTACTATTCTGGATCTAAGGCAATTTTTACAGTGGCAAAAACTTGTTTGAGTTGGTTAAACGGAAAGAGGGTTTCGAGACGAAACTCCAGGCGCTTGAATCGCCTGATTCTGATAAACGGGCGAAAAGTTAGACTAAACCGAAAATCGGATCAGAAATCGCGATCAGAGAAACCGCGGATTTAATCCGAGAAAAAGAAAAACGACGAACGTTCGCTAAAACGAACGAACGGACTAACGCTCGCTAATTAAATAAACCGGAAAAACCGATCTATTTAAAAAAACCGAAACTAAAAAAACAACAAAACCGACGGAAAACTGATCGGTTTTCTAAAAAAACCGGCGGCGCGAGGTCTACCTCCGGCGACTCCGGCGAACGGCGGCGGCGCGGGCGGGCGGCACGGCGGCGGCGGGCGGCTAGGGTTAGGGTTTCGGGCGGGGCACGGCTGGGCTTGGCGGGGGCCTCGGGGCGCTTATAAGAAGGCCCGGCCAGGCGGAGTCTTGGCCGGTTACGGCCCAAGGTAGGTTCGGACTTTTTTTTTAATAATTACGCTCGGGAAAAAGACAAAAGGAATACTAAACGGACTCCAAAAATCCCAAAATAAATTTTCCCCGGCTTCTAAAATCAAGCCGCACAGGATGAACATTTATTTGGAGCCTAAATGCAATTTTAAGAAACGCGCATTTTTCCTAAATTCAAATAAAATAGCAAATAAAACCAAAAAAAATCTTATTTGATTTTTTATTAAATCCCCAATATTTCTTTATTTTGGGAAAGTCATTTTATTCCCTCTCTCATAATTTTTATAATAGAAATAATTGAAGATAAAATAAATAAAATCAAATGATCCTATTTTCAAAATTTGAGACAACTCAAATATGAAAATAACGAAATCCCCAACTCTCTCCGAGGGTCCTTGAGTTGCGTGAAATTTCTAGGATCAACCAAAATGCAATAAATATGATATGCAATGATGATCTAGTGTATAACATTCCAAATTGAAAATTTGGGATGTTACACATTATCATTAGTTTCAGGTTCATTACCAGATTGTGTTTCAGCATCAGAAATAGAAATATCATTTGGATTCTCAGGTGTTTCAACAAATAGGATCACTACAAGCATGCAAAGTCCTATCATTTTTCTTTTTCTTCTTTTTAGAAGAACTAGGTACATCTATATTATTTATCTGAGGATCTTGCTCAATTCTCTTAGGATGGCCTTCAGGATACAAAGGTTCCTGAGTCATTCTACCAGTTCTAGTAGCCACTCTAACAGCATTATCATTATCTTTACTATTCAATTCATTGAGCAAATCATTTTGAGCTTTAAGTACTTGTTCTACTTGAGTGGTAACCATAGAAGCATGTTTACTAATAAGTTTAAGTTCACCTTTGGCATTAGCCATATAATCACCCATGTGCTCAAGCATATTTGAATTGTATTTCAATTGTCTACCAAAATAAGCATTAAAATCATCTTGCTTAGCCATAAATTTATCAAACTCATCTAAGCATGGGCTAGCAATTAGTAAATGGGATTTAAGCTTTATCATATCTATAGAGAGAATTTACCTTTACTACCTGTGTCGGGTTATCAAGACCATGCGTTTCTTCAATAGGTAAAGGATTAAGATCATATGTTTCTTCAACAGGCGGTAGATTAAGACCATGTATTTCTTCAATAGGAGGTAAATTCTTAACATCTTCAACTTTAATACCTTTTTCTTTCATAGATTTCTTTGCCTCTTGCATATCTTCAGGACTGAGGAATAGAATACCCCTCTTCTTCGGAGTTGGTTTAGGAATAGGCTCAGGAATTGGCTCTGGAGGTGTCCAATTATTTTAATTTGTCAACATATTGTTCAATAGAATTTCAGCTTCATCCAGTGTTCTTTCCCTGAAAACAGAACCAGCACAACTATCCAGGTAATCTCTAGAGTCATCGGTTAGTCCATTATAAAAGATATCAAGTATTTCATTTTTCTTAAGAGGATGATCAGGCAAAGAATTAAGCAATTGGAGAAGTCTCCTCCAAGCTTGTGGGAGACTCTCTTCTTCAATTTGCACAAAATTATATATATCCGAGGATCAAGAGAATTATACCATATCTTAGCATCACCCTTTAATGAGAACGGAAATATTTTAAGGATGTAAAAGTAGCGACTCCTCTCATCTTTAGTAAACAGGGTAGATATATCATTTAATTTAGTAAGATGTGCCACAACAGTTTCAGATTCATAACCATGAAAAGGATCAGATTCAACCAAAGTAATTATATCAGGATCAACAGAGAATTCATAATCCTTATTAGTAACACAGATAGGTGAAGTAGCAAAAGCATGATCAGGTTTCATTCTAGCACTTAGAGATTGCTTACTCCATTTAGCTAATAACCTTTTTAGTTCATTTCTATTTTCGCAAGCTAAGATAGCGAAAAAAGCTTCTTGACCAAAAACATAATCCTTAGGAATAACAAGTGATTCTTCATCATCACTTTCATCAGTATCATCAGATTCAATATTTTCAATTTCTCTAGCCCTAGCAATTTGTTCATCAAGAAAATCACTAAGTGGCACAATAGTATTAGGCATAGAGCTAGTTTCATCATAAGTATCATGCATAGCAGAAGTGGCATCATCAATAACATGCGACATATCAGAACGAATAGCGGAAGCATGTGTAGGTGTCGCAAACTTACTCATAACAGAAGGTGAATCAAGTGCAGAGCTAGATGGCTGTTCCTTACCTCCCCTCATAGTTGAGGGATAGATCTTGGTTTTTGGATCTCTCAAGTTCTTCATAATGATAGGCAGATATATATCTCAAGTGACTCAAAGAATAGAGCTATGCTCCCCAGCAACGGTGCCAGAAAATAGTCTTGATAACCCACAAGTATAGGGGATCGCAACAATTTTCGAGGGTAAAGTATTCAACCCATATTTATTGATTCGACACAAGGGGAGCCAAAGAATACTCTCAAGTATTAGCAGCTGAGTTGTCAATTCAACCACACATGGAAACTTAATATCTGCAGCAAAGTGTTTAGTAGCAAAGTAATATGATAGTAGTGATAACGGTATCAAAAGGTAACAATAGTAAAAGAAATGTTTTTGGTATTTTGTAGTGATGATAGCAATAGCAACGAAAAAGTAAATAAGCGAAGAAACAATATGTGGAAAGCTCATAGGCAATGGATCAGTGATGGAGAATTATGCCGGATGCAGTTCATCATGTAACAGTCATAACCTAGGGTGACACGGAACTAGCTCCAGTTCATTGATATAATGTAGGCATGTATTCCGAACATAGTCATACGTGCTTATGGAAAAGAACTTGCATGACATCTTTTGTTCTACCCTCCCGTGGCAGCGGGGTCCTTACGAAAACTAAGGGATATTAAGGCCTCCTTTTAATAGAGAACCAGAACAAAGCATTAACACATAGTGAATACATGAACTCCTCAAACTACGGTCACCACCGGTAAGTATCCCGATTATTGTCACTTCGGGGTTAACGGATCATAACACATAATAAGTGACTACAGACTTGCAAGATAGGATGAAGAACACTCATATATTGATGAAAACATAATAGGTTCAGATCTGAAATCATGGCACTCGGGCCCTAGTGAAAAGCATTAAGCATAGCGAAGTCATAGCAACATCAATCTCAGAACATAGTGGACACTAGGGATCAAACCCTAACAAAACTAACTCAATTACATGATAGATCCCATCCAACCCATCACCGTCCAGCAAGCCTACAATGGAATTACTCACGCACGGCGGTGAGCATCATGAAATTGGTGATGGAGGATGGTTGATGATGATGATGGCGACGAATTCCCCTCTCCGGAGCCCCGAACGGACTCCAGATCAGCCCTCCCGAGAGGTTTTAGGGCTTGGCGGTGGCTCTGTATCATAAAACGCGATGATTTCTTCTCTCTGATTTTTTTCTCCCCGAAACTCAATATATGGAGTTGGAGTCAGAGACGCAACAGCAGGCCGATGAGGTAGGGGGCGCGCCCTAGGGGGGGCAGGCGCGCCCCCACCCTCGTGGCAAGGTGGTGGGCCCCCTGGCCTTCATCTTTTGCAGGTATTTTTCTTATTTTCTGAAAAGTGGCTCCGTGAAGTTTCAGGTCATTCCGAGAACGTTTGCTCCTGCACATAAATAACACCATGGTAATTCTGCTGAAAACAGCGTTAGTCCGGGTTAGTTCCATTCAAATCATGCAAGTTAGAGTCCAAAATAAGGGCAAAAGTGTTTGGAAAAGTAGATACGTTGGAGACGTATCAGTATGCTGATACACACAGTACTCGAAGATTTATAACAGAGGTAAATCACATGTATAAAGTAACTTAAATACTATTACCCCAATCCAAATAGCAGAAGTAACAACAAGGTTGTGGATTCCCATCAACACCAACGGCAAAGTTGAGTGTAGAAATTGTAACCCTAACGTATCACTTACTCGCCGTAAGATAATCCTGCAACATAAGACGTTGCAGCCACAAAGGGTCAGTACATTGAATGTACTCGCAAATTCACACCATAGGATAATAATGAAAAATAACTATCACTACATGCATATTTGGCTGGTGGAAAGCTCTATGTTTATTTTTGCATAAAGCCAATTTTTCTCTACAACAAAGGAATAAATTTTATTTAACTACATAGTTTGTTGAAATTATTGAGAAGGTTCCTCCAACTCAATCACAATTAGAATAATCATTAACCCAACCAGTTAGTTAAATAAAGTGATGAGATCAACATCATGATTCAAGAACCAGATACTCAAGATGTCCATAACCGGGGACATGGCTAATCATGATTAGTTTGTACACGCTGCAGAGGTTTGCGCACTTTTCCCCACAAGACTCGATCTCCTCCGTTGGATTTCTCGCATTACATGGTGTTTGAGAAAGGGATGACCGAGACACAGTCTTTCAGAAACATTAACTCTTTACTCTGGGTGGACAGTTACACCTACTTCCCCCTACATCTGCTAGCCCACCACTGAAAAAGGTCATGCAACATACTCAACTATGCTAGAGCCCATAATAGTTTGTGGCTGCATACGGAAGTTTCTAGCATGAATAATCTTATGATCCCTTTGAGCCTGGGTGGCATTCCATAGGGTGATCACACGGGTCCTTCGGGATCCCCTTGGGCAAGCACTGGGTGCTCCAGGGTGCCCCAACCAATCCACCCAGATGTGTATTAAAGTAGCCACCTTAAGTTAACCATTAATAATAACTCTCACATCTGTCATGGATCACTCAAACCAAACCACGTCTACGAGCATAGCATAGCAGTATAAGCATAACATAGAATTAACTCCCAGGGGTTTGATATAAAGGACAATAGGTTCCTACCTCATCAACTACTTCCCAATACCCACATGTTAACAATTCCTAACCATGCAATGTTTGGGAGTTGAGCTAATGCATGAAAACTGGGTAATAAAGGGATATGATCAAAGTGTGAACTTGCCTTGTATAGTTGACGAAAATGATCCGCACTCATAACTCCCGATAGTTCTACTCGTCACACTCCGTTCAATCTATCATGAGCAAGCAATAGTAACCACACATAAGCAATCACTCAAAAGACCGGGAAGAATGAAGAAGACAGTTCGGAAAACATCAAAACCAAGCAAATAACTCTTGCAACATAAAACAATTTCTAACAGTACAAAAAATATGTGAATTTGGCCTTATCAAAAAGTTTAGGTCAAGAGCTTCGATTTGCAAAAAGAATCAATTAAATCGAAGTTATAAAACTCAAGTTATAATCAAAAGAAGTTTGAATATGAATCTGAACAAATTTCAAAATTTGTAAATTTCAAAAATTTGATGTGACAGGTTCACTGGATAGGTGAAAACAAGACAAAACTATAGGCGCTGGTTTCATCTAATTTGGATGAACGAGTAAAAAGTTATGGCTATTTGAAAAATCTGGGCCAAGCTGTTTTACGGAAAAAAATAGCTACGACTAAAAGAATTCAGTGTCTAATATATAAATACCGAGACTAATTGATAATCTAATTATTCTACCGTATTAGTCTAGAAATAATAAATTACGAAAGTATAAAAAGGAAAAAACAAGAAAGATACCTTTACAAGGCAGAGAAAAGACGATTTTGGATAGAGGAGACAATTTCCATAAGTCCAGCCGGAGAGGAGGAAAATATTTTTATTTAATGAATCTAATCAAATCAAAATATTGATTTAATCCGAATCAGATGATTTTTGGAGGCTGTATGGGTCTATTTTTATTGGGGGCCGCTACGCGTCTGCCGGTCGATGTCTAGTAAACATCCACCACCTCGACAGCCGTCAGATCTCCGCACGCGAGCCGTCCGATCTAACTCCTCGCATGCGCGCGTCGTCTTCCCGACACATTAATTCCTGAAACAACAACCCAGTTGCAGAAACAAACGGTCGCGTTGCAGAAACAATTCCTGAAACCGCGGCCGTGTTGCAAAAACAATTCCTGAAACAACGTCTACGTTGCAGAAACAACTACCATGTTGCAAAAATTTGGAGATTGCAGAAACAATTCCTGAGACAACGGCTGCGTTGCAGAAATAATTCCTGAAACAACGGCTGCATTGCGGAAACAACTACCATGTTGCATGTGGCAAGCACATCGGCACCGACCGCAACAGAACAGTAGCGCCGCCACTCCAGCTATTGCAGAAGCACGATGATGAGTCGTTCCTCGTCTGAAAAGCAACTTGAAGTGAGGGAGCTGAGGAGAAAAAGAGTAGGAAGGGTAAGACAGAGGAAGCCTACCTCGCCGGCGAACACCGGCTGCCGGTGCACGGGCGGTGGCCGGCTGGCTCGTGCGAGCAGTGGAGTTGTAGAAGCTTGAGGTGGTGGCCGCCATGGCATGCTGCAAAAGTTGGGAAAAAAGAGCCGACTGAGAAGGAGATAAGGAAAGAAGGATGTAGCGGTGCAATGGGTCCACATGGACATGCGTCATGTGCTGGAGGTGGTGCACGCTCAGCATTGGATCCATCGGGTGATGATAAGAGTTTCCCATATTTATAGGTGGAAAAGATATTTAGAGATCAAAGGCTAGGCAACGTGGGACTAAACATATATGTACGTAGATGAAATTTGAAAAAATCATGGGCTAAAAGTTAGGACCGGCCGCGCGCTGTAGTTTTTTTGAGCAATTGAAAAGAAAGAAAAGAAAAGAAAACTATGAAAAAAATATGGGGAGGAATATGGCCGGCTGGGCCTGGCCCATATAGAAAAGAAAAAAATGGGGCACCAGCTGGTACTATGATACGCGTGTGGGCGACAAATAATTATGGACCGTACATATAGTTTTTTTAATAGAAACAGAAAAGTAAAAATGGAATAACAAAATAAAAGTAAAATTATATATAGGCATACTATATGTCGAAATTTTCAGAAAAAGATTTTCTATGAATTGAACATTTTTCTAGCATCAAATAAAATCCACACAAATTCATATAAATCAAACAGTGCCACTGCTCTAATAGAATTCAATAAAAACATTTTAAAAATACCAAAATGATTTTAAATTTATTTCTCTCCAATTTTTTTATGTAGGAAATAATTTTACCCTATTTTCCATATATTTTATTTTTGGAGGAAAATAGTTTGAATAAAAACCAAATAACCACAAATTGAAAATAATTTTAATGGGACTTTGAAATTAATTCTTTTAAAACTTCCAACTCATATTTCATATGTTTCGAAGAAGTCATTTTATCTTCTCTCATGAAAATCATTGAGTTGCATAAAGTTTCTGAGTTGGAAAATATTTCCAAATAAATTTCAAATATTTTCAAAAACTCTTTTCATTTATTTAAATGGAAGAAGTCATGTCATCTTCTCTCGAGGGTTTTGTGATGAAAATATTTTGAATTCATGAAGATCAAAATGCGAAGTGAAAGTTTGGGAAAGTCCTCTTATTCCCTTTCATTTAACTTTCAAAAATTTCAAATTTCACTCAATTGCACACAAGCAACCACACCACAATTAAACAATTAATCAAATCTATTTATTTAATATAACATTTCAAAATTTGGAATTTTGGAATGTTACAGATTCAGAGAGAAACCACATGAGTGCACGCTAACACGTCCGCATGGTCACTCGGAGAACGATCCAAACCCAATCAACTCTAATTAAAAAAAATTATCAGTGGACACGCGCTAGCTCCCAGTTTTATTTCTTAAAAGAAACCAGCAGCTTCGCTGGTGTTCCACGCGTCATATGAAGCACGACTCGTGTCCAGCGGCCCCACACACGGCTGCCTCCAAACCTTATCTTCTCAGCTAGTCATCTTCCCCGATCCCCAATTTCATCGTTCTTCCCCTTGTATCGTCTGCCACCATTTTATCTCTCAATCGTCGCTCCTCCTTCAACAACATCATGCCTAATATGCTCCCCTCTCTCTATCCCCGGCCGCCGGAGTTCGCCATGCCCTTTTGCGAGAGGCAATGTCTGCAAGGCGACGACCACCATGGTTGCGGGACGATGGCAGTTTCCGGCGAGGGCGCTGCGGAATGTTGCAAGGCTGTGACGGGCCAGGGGGACGAGGCGTGTCGCAGAGGTGCTGCGAGGCTGTGGTGATGCCTCGAATTGGGTGGCTACGCTTGGTGGTGCTGAGCTGCCCACCATGGTTGCGGGATGAAGGCAGTTTTCGGCGACGGTGCTGCCGTAGGCAGTGCGGGATTTTGCAAGGTGGCGACGGACCACAGCGACAAGGCGTGCTACATACGACGGCGTCAACAACCCCGCGGAGGTGCTGCGACGCTGTGATGATGCTTCAATTTTCATGGACGGCGCCCCGTGATACAAGGCACTGATGCGACGGAAGGTTGGTTGCTCCGATCTGCACCGACCAGTGGTCCTGCCGAGGTTACGGCTGATGTGAGGCCACCGGAGCTGCAAGACTATCTCGACTGGTTGCTCCGAGCTGCACCGACCTACGGTCCTGTCGAGGTCGTCAGATGTACGACTAATGCGAGGCCACCAGAGCTGCGACACGGTTGCGGCTGTTGTTGGGACGACAACAAACATGGCAGCGACGCCCGGGCGGGCCTCAGCCCCGTTCCCTCTACTGTAACACTTTTTGGTTCCTTCCTTGCTAGTAGGGTGAGTTCCGACGGCGAGCGGTGGTGTGGCTGGCGGCGCTCTGGAGGTGGAGATGGGATTGGGGATAGTGCGGATGGGTAGGTTCTGTTTTTCTTTCTAGGGGACTGAGGGTTAAATACTTAAAACAGTAGGATCCACTTAAAAGAGGATTGCGGGTTCAATTACTAAAAAACAGAAGGGCTTTTCTGCAAAACGGTGATGACGGTGAGCCACTTTATTATTAGGGATAATACAATGGATTTGTACAACGGGATAATTATTTTTGTTGAAAAGTTTCTGTAATTCAAGATTCACAAAGTTTTCATGGGCATGAACAAAGTTAACGGCTAGCTCCCACTTTCACAATACTCGTCCCTCTAACTTTCACTTTTCTTTTTGTGAAGTTTTAAGTTCCCCTCTATATTTTTTTGTTTTTAAACTTTATAAAAGCACTCAACAGAAATAATTGACTCTCTAAAACTTCCGGGTTGTCTCCCTGGCAGCGCTTTCTTTAAAGGCATTAAGCTAGTTATAAAGTGCTCAAGTAATGGATCCACCCAGATCCCAAGGTATATCAAAGCCAATTTTAATTAACAATGATTTGGCATTTAGTAGTGAGCACAAAGCAACATATATCATGCGATGACGAAGTCTAACTCTCTTCCTATGCATCGGCATGTCATAAAAGAACAATTCATGCACATCAAATAAAGGCCAATACATAGCATAAGCAGTTTGTTGCAATTTTATCATGTTGGAAACATAAAAATGTGGAGATGTAGTTCCTCTCTCATAATAATTGCAAGCAGGAGCAGCAAGCACATGCATATTATACTCATCAAAATCATCATGTGCAACGGTAAAAGACAACCCATCAATGTAACCCTTAATAAGTGCAAACTTCTCTGATATAGTGTAGTTTGGAGAATTCAAAAAGATAATAGGACTATCATGTGTGGGTGCAATAGCAACAATTTCATTCTTAACATAAGGAACTATAGCAAGTTCATCTCCATAAATATAATTCATATTGGCATCTTGGCCACAAGCATAGCAAGCATCAAGTTCATCAAAAAGGGATATTTCAAATGAATCAATGGGATCATAGCAATCATCATAGCATTCATCCTTCGATAAGAACGAAGGGGCATTAAATAATGTATGGGATAAAGAGTTACTCTCATTAGAAGGTGGGCACGGGTGATCAATCTGCTCTTCCTCCTTTTGTTCTTTACTCTCCTCCTCATCTTTTTCATCCAATGAGCTCACAGTTTCATCATTTTCTTCTTTCATAAACTCCTGCCAAATGTTAGTCTCTTCTTGGACAGTGGAGCAATCCTCAATATATTGTTTAACATAGGCATTAGAAGCATAATTATCATAAAAATATTTAAGTATGGCAAGATTTTCAGATTTTGAAGGAGTAGCATCATACTTTTCAATCAAAGAAGCAATTTCATAAGCACCCTTAAAAGCAACAAATTCTTAAATTTGTTCAATATCAAAGTAATTATAAACACCTTTGGCATAAGAAGATACGATTCCATTATCAATAAACTCACATTGGTAGGGAAGATGTTTCTTAGGGTCTTCAGAACAATAAGTAAAATCATATAATTCACATAAATTCCAAGAATAGCATTGCATAATATTAATTTGATGCTGTAAAAGTTTCCCTTTTTGAGATAAACGGTGTCGCACAAAACAAGCATGCTCATCTAATGGTTTTCCCTCAACTAAACTAGTTGGGTTTTCAGCACGAGCACCAATGGTTCGAAGATGATCCAAGTAGAAAGCTTCATTAGTATGATAGATTTTGGGTGGTTCTTCAACCATTGGTTTAGTAGGTACAACTATTTTTTTGGTATTTTGCGTTTCCTACCCATAACCAAAGATAGAAAACAAGATCACAAAATTAAAATTATTTAGTGATAAAGCAAATAAGCACACACGAGAATATTCACCCCACGCTATTGCTCCCGACAACGGCGCCAGAAAAAAGGTCTTGATAACCCATAAGTATAGGGGATCGTTTCTAGCCTTCTTCGATAAATAAGAGTGTCAAACCCAACGAGGAGCTAAAGGCAGAACAAATATTCCCTCAAGTTCTACCGACCACCGATACAACTCTACGCACACTTGATGTTTGCTTTACCCAAAACAAGTATGAAACTATTTTGTAGGAGTGATGCTAGAACTATTTTGCAAGAATAAAACTACGAGAACTTTGCAAGATAATAAAAGTTAGGTGTTTAGTAAAAGGGTTTTTGTCAACAATAAAGTTATTTGTCCCTAGGCAATCGATAACAAGTACCGGTAATCATTCTTGCAATTCTATATGAGGGAGAGGCATGAGCTAACATACTTTCTCTATTTGGATCATATGCACTTATGATTGGAACTCTAGCAAGCATCCGTAACTACTAAAGATCATTAAGGTCGTGAAACCCAACCATAGCATTAAGTATCAAGTCCTCTTTATCCCATATGCCATAGCCCACCTACTCAGGTTTAAGCTTCTGTCACTCTCACAACCCACCATAAGCGAACCATGAGCATATTGGAACACCCTACAGCAGGGCCCCCTCACGTTTTGGTGAGAACAAAGGGGACTGCAGCACCATAAATAAAATATACAATCATACCAACCAATATCACAATTAACCCAGAGGACAAAACGGATCTACTCAAACATCATAGGATAGCCAAATATCATTGGGAAATAATATACGGAGTTGAGTATCATGTTTAATTAGAGATTACAGCAGGGAGAAGAGGTGTTGCACCGCTACATAGAGGGTGAGAAAGTTGGTGTCAACGGTAGAAAGATTTTGATGTAGATCGCCGTCCCGATCGTTGCCTCGGTGGCACTCCAGCACCACTGGAAGCGAAGGGGAGAGAGCCCCCCTCCTTCTTCTTCTTCCTTGGCCTCCCCCTAGATGGGAGGAGAGTTCCCCCTATGGTCCTTGGTCTCCATGGTGGCGGAGGGGCGGGAGCCCCTCCGAGATTGGATCTCCCTCTCTGTTCTCTTCTGTTTTGCGCTCCGAGATCTGGCCGAAATCCATTTCTTATATTCTGGGAGATCCATAACTCCGATTGCGCTGAGATTTTAACACGATTATTTCCGGATATAAGCTTCCTTGCACCCAAAGTAGAGCTCCAACCGACGTACAAGGTGAGCACAACCCACCACCGCGAGCTAGCCTCCTCTGGCGCGACCTGGTGTCTTGTGGGCTATGTGGGCTTCTGTTTGCTGTGATTCCAACTCCCAAAAATCACATGTATTCCAAAATAATTCTCTATGAAATTTTATTGCATTTGGACTTCGTTTGATATGGATACTCCGTGATACAAAAAACATGCAGAAAACAGGAACTGGCACTAGGCACTGGATCAATAGGTTAGTCCAATAAATCATACAAGAGTTGCCAACGTATGTAAAAGTTGTATAATATTGGATGAAACAATAAAATTATATAGATATGACGGAGACGTATCAGTCGTGTTGCTGCATTGCTCTTGATTTCGTTCGTGCTGATGCTCTGCTCTACTATTGCTGCCGGCCGCGCTGCTACTCTGCTCTTGCTCTTGTTCGTGCTGCTGCTCTACTCTTGATCTCGCTTGTGCTGCTGCGGCTGCATGACCTCCGGCAGCTACAGGAGTTCTTGCTTTAGCACTCACTTGCGGTGCTGCTGCATGCGTTGCTCTCTGCTAGTCCATTCCCTACTCGAGCGGCTGCTGATTTAGATAACTACTTCTCTGCTACTAGTGCTCGAACGCCCTAAACTTCTATTGCAACGCTCTGCTACTAGTTCAATCAGTTTCGACAGTAAAATTCAGTTTCACCCTAAACTTCAGATTAACATTGTTTGTCTTGTCCCGCTTCAGCTTCGCCGCCGTACACCTCACCGGAGCTGCTCCAACGACGGAACCGTCCATGACAGCGAAGCAGTACCCTCGGCGTCATTTCTAGAGGCCTTAGATCTTCTTCCCCACCTCGGATAGTCACACAAGCATCACCATCCTCCACATCCAACCGAATGATGTCGAGGTCGACAAGGCTATGCCAAAGAGGTTGTACACTCGTCGCATCACTTTGTTACTCTGCATTCATGTCGATCCCTCAGGGATCCTTTGGTTCAATGCAGTTGCAAATCTAGAAATAAATGAATCGTGGTCACAAAGTTAACAGGGAGAAAACTAAATGCTCTTTTGAACCGCAATTTTAATCGGTTTAGCAAGATAGCCATTATATGATACTAATGTGGACCAAATCTAAGCTCACAAAATATTTTGAGGGCAGGCTTTAGTCTGTTGAAGACTTCCGCCACTGGTTCAAAGAAAAGTGAAGGAAAACATAGGAATTGGAAACTTTACTATGGTACTACTATTCGTGCATTTGGTTAGAAGGAATGGAGCAAAGCAAAACTGGAGGATTTTTTTGTTTGATGTCTCTTTCAAAGAAAAAACGTAGGAATTTTAATATTCACTTAGATGTCCTTTTCAAATTAATTTGAATGAAGAACAGGACTAATTGCATTACTGGCATAATAATATTCTTATTTTTTCATTTTCATGTGGTTTGACTTTAATTTGACCATGTTTCTCCATTCCCGTGTTCCTCCAATTCATGTGAACCAAACACCCAGGTTGACAGAAATCCTATTTTTGCAAATGCTCTATTTTGCACGTGCATTCCTATCCTATTCCTGTGTTTTTCCTGTCCTTGCATTTATAGAATCCTCCAATTCTAAGGAGCCCTTACAGATTTACTTCATTTTCAGATAGGTGTCAAAGAAAACTCTGTGTGTTATGTCCTGCTCCTGTCGTGTTGTCATCCACACCACCCGAGGTGCACCATTGACGAAAGCGTTCACTACAGCAGAGATTCCCCCTGCAGACTCTCTTTCGCCGCCTTAGATCATCTTCCCTGTTGCCAGCAGCCACGCCAACTGCATTACCATCATCGACTGAGCAGATGAACCTGAGGACTACACAGTTCCGAAAGAGAGGTCCCACTCTTTCGTGTCTGCTTACGTTATACATCGGTTTTAATTACCCGCTACTTTATCGTCCTATTCACCTTTTAGACTCCGAGTCAGGTCCAAACTAATGTTCAAACTTGAGTTTTAAAATGCCTGTGGGGCACATATCGAGGTAGCAATGAATAGTATCTCTCTACTATCTGGTTCACCTGGGGTCTTCTATGTGGTTCACGTTGAGTGGGCAACAAACAATAGATGATCCATCGTCTATCTTTTTAAATTGAAGCTATAATCTACATGCTATCATTAGTTTTGGATCTATCCACTCATTTGCTACCATTAGTCTTAATTTCTGCACGCACCCCTTAGGCATTACATAATCTAACTAAGTTTTTTATTATGCATGTCAGTTATTGTACACAATCGTACTGAACATGTAGAGAAAAGGAGAAGACCATTGCGTTGGAATATAATGTCATGCAGACGCCGCTCCATGGTGGGCGAAGTGCCCCCTCCCGCCATTCCAAATTGTATTTCAGAGGAAGATAACTGTCCAGAGGGGGATTCAGAGGGAGCCGACCACTCCTATTTACCCCCTGAGGTGTTTACTCTAACCTGGCATGCTGATGTTGGTCATATCATACATATGGCGCCTCACATTGTTTACAGTATACTCCCTCCGTCCAAAAATTCTTGTCTTATATTTGTCTAAATACGAATGTATCAAGTCACGTTTTAGTATTAGATACATCCATATCTAGATGAATCTAAGACAAGAATTTTGGAACGGAGGTAGTACATCTTATATGTCATCGGCTTAGTTTAGATTTGCTTTGTGTGAATGCCACCTGTTTGGTTTCTATATCATACTTCCACCACTCCTAAATATTTGTCTTTTTAGATATTTCAACAAGTGACTACATACAGAGCAAAATGAGTGAATCTACACTCTAAAATATGTATATATATATACATCCGTACGTGGTAGTCCATTTGAAATCTCTAAAAAGATAAATATTTAGGAACAGAGGGAGTGTATGGGAATTATGCAATGCCATCTTCTTTAGCCAGGCATCATATACGTGAATCATGCAATGCCATCCTGTTTAGCCAGTCATCGTATATGTGAATTGTATCATGCCATTTTTTCATAATGTATTCCATTTGTCAACAATGTTTATACATTCATCTACTCTTCCTGTGTATCAGCCATTTGAGTCAGTCATGGGAAAATCTGGAGTGAAAACAAGGTCTTCTGAGCAGTCAGTGCTACCTGTCGATGCAGATTTCTTGTTGGTTACAAATATCTCCTCAGAGGAGGACTCAGAGACAGATGACCAGTCGTATCCCCCCCGATGTGCATGCTTTAACTTGGCAGGGTTATATTGCTCATATCATGCATATGGTGTCTTGCATTGCCATGCCATCTGCTTAGATTAGACATTCTTTGTGTGAATGCCTCCTGTTTGCTTTCTATATCAGATATGTGAATTATGCAATGCCATGTTTTTCAGCGAGTTATCATATATGTGAATTATGCACCGCCATGTAGCCAGGCATCATATATGTGAATTAAATCATGCCATCCTTTTTTTCATTATGTATTCCATCTGTTGACAATCTCTGTATATTGAACTACTCTTCATGTGTATCAGCCATTTGAGCCGGTTATGGGAAAATCGGGCGTGAAAACAAGGTCTTTAGAGTAGGCAATGGTACCTATTCAAGCATATATCTCGATGGTTACAGCTAGATCCTCAGAGGAGGATTCAGAGACAGATGACCAGTCCTATATCTCACGTGAGGTGTATGATCTAATTTTCAATGTTTATATTTCTCATATCATGCATATGGTGTCTTGCATTGCTTAGTTTAGACATCATATGCACAATATTCAATTCCATCTACTTAGTTTAGAGATCATACATGCGAGTGCCAGCTGCTTAGTATATGAATCAATTATGTCAGTTATATCATGCCATGCTATATACTTAGACGACATGTATGTGAATTATTTCATCCCAACCTATTTTAGAAAGACATCATATAGTTTTGTCATGTCATCCTGTTTAGATACTAATCATATGTTGAATTATGCCATTATATCATGTTAAGTTATCCATCATATATCTGAAACTGTGTCATGCTATCCTGTTTAGTTAGCCATCATATATGTGGAATTGTGTCATGCTGTCCTGTTTGGTTAGACCACATATATGAGAATTATCACATCTGTCTATCATACAATGTCTGTACGTTCAATTTATTTTCTTGTTTATCAGCCATTTGAATTGGAGGGGGTGATGGCAGTATCTAAGGGAGCAAAAACTCGTTCTTCACAAAAGACGGTGCTACCCGTCGATGCAGATAGAACCATGGTTATACTGGCCCATGAACTAGCCCCACTACACATAATCGAGACTCTTCGAGATTGCACACTTACACCATTGGACAGAGAACCAGCTACACCCATCTAACCCCAACCCCAACAGAGAGTAACCCACTTCTAGTTGACACATCACCATGTCCACCATAGAGTACCCCCACACGAGTAGTTTGTAAAGCAACTGCGGTGCCCAAAGCACGAAGGCCACCATAGCGAACCCAAACTCCATGTTTAAAGTAGAAGAGCAACTATTCTCAGGTCAGATTCCGTAGCTATGGTCCATACTCCTTTGTTGTTGCATCACTGTATTTACTCATACCAACTACTTTCGAATTTGAAGGATCCAATTGGAACTCCAATGGTGCAACAGGTATGTTTTAAACCTATTTCTTTAACTGGATTGTTGTTCTAACTTCCTGCTCTATGTTGATTTCAGTTTTAGATGTATAAACAATTATGTTCTCATGTGATGCATATTACAAGTGTTGCCAGTGCTATGTAGTTTCTCACACTTATATTTTGTCTATGTTGTCGTGTCTCAAAAATATATGATTAGAACTGTGTCTCTATCTTGATTTGGCAACATAAACTAGAATGATATGGACAATACAGTGACCATAGTACATAGATATATGTTTGTTTCATGCTGTTATCATGTCCACCTTACTACTGAACCAGTTTACCAAAATGAGTTTCGTATACTACATGCTAAACGTGTGATGTGTCTGCTTGTTTCTCTTGTAGAATGTGAACATAATATTGGAGAAGAGCACCCCACTATGCAATGGTAAAGAAAGTAATGCAGATAAGGTTCAAGGTAGTGAGACAACCCTATTGGTCTCCAAGAAAGGTGATAAAAACGATCTTGTAGACACTGAGACAACCCCACAGTCCTGCGTTGATGTAGTGTTCGAGTTACTGGCTAGTACCGCTGGCATAAGCTCTTCGAAGTCGCTGCCTGAATCACTTTGGCTTCTTCAGTCTCAGCTACAAGCTGAAAGCATCAGTCAGCTGTGCGGCAGCAAGAAGCCGAAGGACTAAGGAAGTGATGTCTACTATACAACCTTCTTCTTGTAAATGTTGTTGGGCCTCCAAGTACAGAGGTTTGTAGGACAGTAGCAAATTTCCCTCAAGTGGATGACCTAAGGTTTATCAATCCGTAGGAGGCGTAGGATGAAGATGGTCTCTCTCAAGCAACCCTGCAACCAGTTCGGTGAAGAGATGGTGATACAAGTGGTATATGGATAGTAGATAAATGTTTTTGTAATCTGAAAATATAAAAATAGAAAGGTAACTAATGATAAAAGTGAGCGTAAACGGTATTGCAATGTGTTGAAACAAGGCCTAGGGTTCATACTTTCACTAGTGCAAGTCCTCTCAACAATAATAACATAATTGGATCACATAAATATCCCTCAACATGCAACAAATAGTCACTCCAAAGTCACTCATAGCGGAGAACAAACAAAGAGATTATGGTAGGGTACGAAACCACCTCAAAGTTATTCTTTCCAATCAATCCGTTGGGCTATTCCTACAAGTGTCACAAACAGCCCTAGAGTTCGTACTAGAATAACACCTTAAGACACAAATCAACCAAAACCCTAATGTCACATAGATACTCCAATGTCACCTCAAGTATCCGTGGGCATGATTATACAATATGCATCACACAATCTTAGATTCATCTATTCAACCAACACAAAGGACCTCAAAGAGTGCCCCAAAGTTCTACCGGAGAATCACGACGAAAACGTGTGCCAACCCCTATGCATAGGTTCATGGGCGGAACCCGCAAGTTGATCACCAAAACATACATCAAGTGAATCACGTGATATCCCATTGTCACCACAGATATCCACGGCAAGACATACATCAAGTGTTCTCAAATCTTTAAAGACGCAGTCTGATAAGATAACTTCAAAGGGGAAACACAATTCATTACAAGAGAGTAGAGGGGGGAAGAAACATCAGAGGATCCAAATATAATAGCAAAGCTCGCGATACATCAAGATCGTATCATCTCAAGAACACGAGAGAGAGAGAGAGAGATCAAACACATAGCTACTGGTACATAACCTCAGCCCCGAGGGAGAACTACTCCCTTCTCGTCATGGAGAGCACCAGGATGATGAAGATGGCCACCGGAGAAGGATTGCCCCCTCCGGCAGGGTGCCGGAACGGGTCTAGATTGGTTTTTGGTGGCTACAGAGGCTTCTGGCGGCGGAACTCCCGATCTATTATGCTCACGGATGTTTTTAGGGTATATGGAGATATATAGGCAGAAGAAGTACGTCAGGGGGGCCACGAGGGGCTCACGAGGGTGGAGGGCGCGCCCCCTGCCTCGTGACCTCCTCGCAGATCCCCCGACGTTCACTCCAAGTCTTCTGGGCTTCTTTCCTTCCAAAAATGAGTTCTGTGAAGTTTCAGGTCAATTGGACTCCGTTTGGTTTTCCTTTTCTTTAAAACCCTAAAACAGGGTAAAAACAGAAACTGGCACTGGGCTCTGGGTTAATAGGTTAGTCCCAAAAATGATATAAAAGTGTATAATAAGGCCCATAAACATTCAAAACAGTAAATAATATAGCATGGAGCAATCAAAAATTATAAATACGTTGGAGACGTATCAGCATCCCCACGCTTAATTCCTGCTCGTCCTCAAGTAGGTAAATGATAAAAAGAATTTTTGATGTGGAATGTTAGTTGGCATAATTTCAATGTGATTCTTCTTAATTGTGGTATGAATATTCAGATCTGAAAGATTCAAGACAGAAGTTCATATTGACATAAAAATGATAATACTTCAAGCATACTAAGTAAGCAATTATGTCTTCTCAAAATAACATGGCTAAAGAAAGTTCATCCCTACAAAATCATATAGTTTAGTCATGTTTCATTTTCGTCACACAAGAATGCTCTCATCATGCACAACCCCGATGACAAGCCAAGCAATTGTTTCATACTTTAGTAATCTCAAACCTATAAACTTTCACGCAATACATGAGCGCGAGCCATGGATATAGCACTATGGGTGGAATAGTATATAATGAGGGGGGTTATGTGGAGAAGACAAAAAGGAGAAAGTCTCACATCAACGAGGCTAATCAATGGGCTATGGAGATGCCCACCGATTGATGTTAATGCAAGGAGTAGGGATTGCCATGCAACGGATGCACTAGAGCTATAAATATATGAAAGCTCAAGAAAATAAACTAGTGGGTGTGCATCCAACTTGCTTGCTCACGAAGACCTAGGGCACTTGAGGAGGCCCATTGTTGGAATATACAAGACAAGTTCTATAATGAAAAATTCCCACTAGTATATTAAAGTGATAACATGAGAGACTCTCTACTATGAAGATCATGGTGCTACTTTGAAGCACAAGTGTGGTAAAAGGATAGTAACATTGTCCCTTCTCTCTTTTTCTCTCATTTTTTTGGGGCCTTCTCTTTTTTATGGCCTTTCTCTTTTTTGGGGCCTTCTCTTTTTTATGGCCTTTCTTTTTTTATTCCTCACTTGGGACAATGCTCTAATAATGATGATCATCACACTTCTATTTATTTACAACTCAATGATTACAACTCGATACTAGAACAAAGATGACTCTATATGAATGCCTCCGGCGGTGTACCGGGATATGCAATGAATCAAGAGTGACAGGTATGAAAGAATTATGAATGGTGGCTTTGCCACAAATACAATGTCAACTACATGATCATGCTAAGCAATATGACAATGATAATGTGTCATGATGAACAGAATGATGGAAAGTTGCATGGCAATATATCTCGGAATGGCTATGGAAATGCCATAATAGGTAGGTATGGTGGCTGTTTTGAGGAAGATATAAAGATGTTTATGTGTGATAGAGCGTATCATATCACGGGGTTTGGGTGCACCGGCGAAGTTTGCACCAACTCTCAATGTGAGAAAGGGCAATGCACGGTACCGAAGAGGCTAGCAAGGATGGAAGGGTGGGAGTGCGTATAATCCATGGACTCAACATTAGTCATAAAGAACTCACATACTTATTGCCAAAGTCTACAAGTCATCAAAAACCTTGGCACTACGCGCATGCTCCTAGGGGGATAGATTGGTAGGAAAAGACCATCGCTCGTCCCCGACCGCCACTCATAAGGAAGACAATCAAATAACACCTCATGTTTCAAATTTGTTACATAATGTTTACCATACGTGCATGCTACAGGACTTGCAAACTTCAACACAAGCATTTCTCAATTTCACAACTACTCAACTAGCACGACTTTGATATTATTACCTCCATATCTCAAAACAATCATCAAGCATCAAACTTCTCTTAGTATTCAATACTCTATATGAAAGTTTTTTACTAATATTGTATACCTAGCATATTAGGATTATTTAAGCAAACTACCATGCTGTTTAGGACTCTCAAACTAATATAAGTGAAGCATGATAGTTCATCTGTTTCTTCAAAATAAAACTACCACCGTGCTCTAAAAAGATATAAGTGAAGCACTAGAGCAACAACAAACTACTCCGGAAGATATAAGTGAAGATCAATGAGTAGTCGAATAATTATGCAACTATGTGAAGACTCTCTAACATTTAAGAATTTCAGATCTTGATACTTTATTCAAACAGCAATCAAAGCAAAATAAAATGACATTCTAAGAATGGCAAACATCATGTGAAGAAGCAAAAACTTAGGATCAACCAATACTAACCGATAGTTGTTGAAGAAGAAAGGTGGGATGCCAACCGGGGCATCCCCAAGCTTAGACGCTTGAGACTTCTTAAAATATTATCTTTGGGTGCCTTGGGCATCCCCAAGCTTGAGATTTTGTGTCTCCTTAATTCCTCTCATATCACGGTCTCCCTAAATCTCAAAAGCTTCATCCACACAAAACTCAACAAGGACCCGTGAGATAAGTTAGTATAAACCATTGCAAAAACCTTATCATACTCTACTGTAGCAAATCACTAAAATTATTATTCAACATTGCATACTAAATGCCTCTGCATATTTAATAGTCCTATCCTCAAATAGAATCATTAAAGAAGCAAACATATGCAAACAATACAAACATAACAGCAATCTGCCTAAACAGGATAGTCTGTAAAGAATGCTGCAACATCCATACTTCCCTAGCTCCAAAAATTATGAAAGAAAATTCCCACTGTAGTAAATTTATCAGAGCTTAATATTCATAAGGTTTCAACATTTTATCACATTCTTACTTTTCTAGGGAATTATTGCAACAGGGGTAAACTTTCTGTTTTCAAACAGCAACATGTATACTTGTAACATAGGCATAGTAAAGGCTATCAATGCCACTTTTATTGAAATAAAAGATGCAAAACATTGTTATAAATAACATCAAGCAGATCCTAACAAAATAAATTTACACTCCAAGAAAAACACATATCATGTGGTAAATGAAAATATAGCTCCAAGTAAAGTTACCGATGAACGAAGACGAAAGAGGGGATGCCTTCCGGGGCATCCCCAAGCTTAGGCTCTTGTATATCCTTGAATATTAACTTGGGGTGACTTGGGAATCCCCAAGCTTAGGCTCTTTCCACTCCTTATTCCATAGTCCATCGAATCCTTACCCAAAACTTGAAAACTTCACAACACAAAACTTAACAGAAAACTCGTAAGCTCCGTTAGTATAAGAAAATAAATCACCACTTCAAGGTACTGTAATGAACTCATTCTTTATTTATATTGGTGTTAAAACTACTGTATTCCAACTTCTCTATGGTTTATAAACTATTTTACTAGCCATAGATTCATCAAAATAAGTAAACAACACATGAAAAAGAGAATCTGTCAAAAACAGAACAGTCTGTAGTAATCTGGATCAAACGTATACTTCTGGAACTCATAAAATTCTCAAATAAATTTATGGACCTGAGGAATTTATCTATTAATCATCTGCAAAAATAATTAACTAAATATCACTCTCCAAATAAAAATGGCAGTAATTCTCGTGAGCGCTAAAGTTTCTGTATTTTACAGCATGATCATAAAGACTTCACCCAAGTCTTCCCAAAGGTTCTACTTGGCACAAACACTAATTAAAAGCATAAAACCACAGATAAACAGAGGCTAGATGAATTATTTATTATTAAACAGGAACAAAAAGCAAGGAATAAAAATAAAGTTGGGTTGCCTCCCAACAAGCGCTATCGTTTAATGCCCCTAGCTAGGCATGATGATTTCAACGATGCTCACATAAAAGATAAGAATTAAAACATAAAGAGAGCATCATGAAGAATATGACTAGGACATTTAAGTATAACATAATTCCTATGCATAGGGATTTTTTGAGCAAACAACTTGTGGGAACAAGAATCAACTTGCATAGGACGGTAAAACAAGCATAACTTCAAAACTTTAAGCACATAGAGAGGAAACTTGATATTATTGCAATTCCTACAAGCATATATTCATCCCTCATAATAATTTTCAGTAGCATCATGAACGAATTCAACAATATAACCAGCACCTAAAGCATTCTTTTCATGATCTATAAGCATAGAAATTTTATTACTCTCCACATAAGTAAATTTCTTCTCATGAATAATAGTGGGAGCAAACTCAACAAAATAACTATCATGTGATTGAAAATTAAGATCAAGATGACAAGTTTCATGGTTATCATTATTCTTTAAAGCATACGTGTCATCACAATAATCATCATAGATAGGAGGCATGCTTTAATCATAGTAAATTTGCTCATCAAAGCTTGGGGGGCAAAAATATCATCTTCATCAAACATAGCTTCCCCAAGCTTGTGGCTTTGCATATCATTAGCATCATGGATATTCAAGGAATTCATACTAACAACATTGCAATCATGCTCATCATTCAAATATTTAGTGCCAAACATTTTATAGATTTGTTCTTCTAGCACTTGAGCACAATTTTCCTTTCCATCATACTCACGAAAGATATTAAAAAGATGAAGCGTATGAGACAAACTCAATTCCTTTTTTATAGTTTTATTTTATAAACTAAACTAGTGATAAAACAAGAAACTAAAAGACTCGATTGCAAGATCTAAAGATATACCTTCAAGCACTCACCTCCCCGGCAACGACGCCAGAAAAGAGCTTGATGTCTACTACACAACCTTCTTCTTGTAGACGTTGTTGGGCCTCCAAGTGCAGAGGTTTGTAGGACAGTAGCAAATTTCCCTCAAGTGGATGACCTAAGGTTTATCAATCCGTAGGAGGCATAGGATGAAGATGGTCTCTCTCAAGCAACCCTGCAACCAAATAACAAAAAGTCTCTTGTGTCCCCAACACACCCAATACAATGGTAAACTATATAGGTGCACTAGTTCGGCGAAGAGATGGTGATACAAGTGGTATATGGATAGTAGATAAAGGTTTTTGTAATCTGAAAATATAAAAACAACAAGGTAACTAATGATAAAAGTGAGCGTAAACGGTATTTCAATGTGTTGAAACAAGGCGTAGGGTTCATACTTTCACTAGTGCAAGTCCTCTCAACAATAATAACATAATTGGATCACATAAATATCCCTCAACATGCAACAAATAGTCACTCCAAAGTCACTAATAGTGGAGAACAAACGAAGAGATTATGGTAGGGTACGAAACCACCTCAAAGTTATTCTTTCCAATCAATCCATTGGGCTATTCCTATAAGTGTCACAAACAGCCCTAGAGTTTGTACTAGAATAACACCTTAAGACACAAATCAACCAAAACCCTAATGTCACCTAGATACTCCAATGTCACCTCAAGTATCCGTGGGCATGATTATACGATATGCATCACACAATCTCAGATTCATCTATTCAACCAACACAAAGGACCTCAAAGAGTGCCCCAAAGTTCTACCGGAGAATCACGACGAAAACGTGTGCCAACCCCTATGCATAGGTTCATGGGCGGAACCCGCAAGTTGATCACCAGAACATACATCAAGTGAATCACGTGATATCCCATTGTCACCACAGATATCCACGGCAAGACATACAACAAGTGTTCTCAAGTCTTTAAAGACTCAATCTGATAAGATAACTTCAAAGGGGAAACTCAATTCATTACATGAGAGTAGAGGGGGGGAAGAAACATCATAGGATCCAAATATAATAGCAAAGCTCGCGATACATCAAGATCGTATCATCTCAAGAACACGAGAGAGAGAGAGAGAGATCAAACACATAGCTACTGGTACATACCCTCAGCCCCGAGGGAGAACTACTCCCTCCTCGTCATGGAGAGCACCGGGATGATGAAGATGGCCACCGGAGAAGGATTGCCCCCTCCGGCAGGGTGCCGGAACGGGTCTAGATTGGTTTTTGGTGGCTACGGAGGCTACTAGCGGCGGAACTCCCGATCTATTGTGCTCACGGATGTTTTTAGGGTATATGGAGATATATAGGCGGAAGAAGTACGCCAGGGGGGCCACGAGGGGCTCACGAGGGTGGAGGGCGCGCCCCCTGCCTCGTGACCTCCTCGCAAATCCCCCGACGTGCACTCCAAGTCTTCTGGGCTTCTTTCCTTCCAAAAATGAGTTCCGTGAAGTTTCAGGTCAATTGGACTCTGTTTGGTTTTCCTTTTCTTCGAAACCCTAAAACAGGGTAAAAACAGAAACTGGCACTGGGCTCTGGGTTAATAGGTTAGTCCCACAAATGATATAAAAGTGTATAATAAGGCCCATAAACATTCAAAACAATAAATAATATAGCATGGAGCAATCAAAAATTATAGATACGTTGGAGACGTATCAGGAAGTCCCTGCAGAATTCAGATGCATACTTTCTGGTGCAACAACAATCGCTGGAGGCTTTAAGTGCCAAACAAGATAAAGTTAATAAGCTTGCTAAGCATCTTGCCAGCGTTATGGGTACCTAGGATATTGTTTCTTGAGCTCTTCTAGAGTGGTTTCAGTTTTGGACTTGTTTTGCTGCGATGTTTATTTGCACTGGTCGCCAACTTTGACAACCAGTGTATGTGATATGCTGCTTTGTTCCCTATATTTTCACTGGTGGCGAACTTTGATGCCTAGTGGATGTAATATGTGTAATAGTCGTGATAGCCTAGCGTAAGTTGCTTGCTTATTTATTTCCTTGTTGTCTTGTTTATTTGTTTGCTTGTAGTCAGTGCAGTTCTTTTTCCATGGTTTGCTAGTGACCGCAATAACCTATTTTTTAAAACTAGGCCACAATAACACCATGGGCTACATATTTATTGTAGTGACCCTGGGCCTCCTACGGGTCATAGAAACAATGGGCCTTCTACGGGCCGTAGAAACAATGGGCCTTCTACGGGGCGTAGCATCAATGGGCCTTCTACGGGCCATATGATCGATTGGCCAAACATGGGCCAATAACGGACTACATTATGGGCCATAAACGGGCTAGAGTTGGAATCGTCCATTCATGGGCCGACCACAACGGGTCATCATTAATCGGTCATATTTGATGATGCTATGAAAATGGCCCAACGGACTAACGGGCCGACTGTAACCACGGGCTAAATTTGGCCCACATGCAGAAAAGGCCAGTAACGGGCCGTAAGTAACCAAATGCTGGAAATGAGCCCAAGAATAAATGGGCCCTGAGAAGGCCGAAAGGTAACACGGGCTGGAAACAGCCCAATGGAATAATGGGCCATTAATGGGTATAAAGCGATACACTGTTCATTACGGGCCAGTTTCACCACGGGCCGTTAATGGGCCAAGAGTTACAAAGGGCCTCATATGGGCCGAAAGACGTCATGGGCCATATATGGGCTAGAATTTAAAACGGGCTGGAATCATATTGGACGGCCCAGATGACACTACTGGGCCTAATTCGGATAGGCCATAACGGGTCGTGAGTTAGCGGGCTGTAAATGGGCTATATGCGAAGAGATCGTTAACACGCTTTCTGTGGGCTGGCCTGCTACCTTTTGACCAAGTCAAACGGGCCGGCCTTTTCACAGGAATGGGCCTCTATTGGGTTGTGCCACATGTCGACGTATCATAGGCACCTTCTGTCCAATGAGTGGATGACATCTGTCCCAACTGTGAGCCGACACGTGGTTCCTCTGGCCATTTTGAATTTTACACGTGGAAAATGCCCATTGGTCCGGGCTATTAATGGGTTATCGGATCCAAACCGGAACCCGATAGCTTAACGGCGACCTGTTGCGATGGATGCCACGTGTCGGTTACCCTTGACGACAGAAATTCTATGACGCGCGATTTATCGTCATGGAAGTGGACACTTCCGTGATGATAATTTTGGTAATGTCATGGAACACTTCTACGACAACACATGTATGACTATCTTGATTATGTCCTAAAATCGTCATGGATGTACATGCATGATAGAAAACGTGACCTACCGTGACAAACACATATCATCACGGAAGTGTATTTTTCTGTAGTGAATGCACATAATTCAAATTCAAAAATTGGTTCTTGAAAAGGTGCACGAGAACGGTCTAGAAAACCATGATCGTGCTATTTAGTAAATTCTCATGCCTTTTACAAGGAATGGGCAGATATTTCAAGGAAATGTGTTTACTAGGTACTATACAAAAATGAATACATGCTTGGAAAACATGACTCCTGGCGTGGTGCCATGGTATGGCCTCACCATGCCTTGGTAAAAATTTGAGAATGTTTGTCTTAGGTCGTCATGCATGCCATTCATAAGTCGAACCATCACCAAGGAAATTTCATGGTTTCGAGGGGGAAATCGGCAAGATTGAAGGGGCCGAGAATCCAAATTTCCTTCCTAGCTTGTGATTCAGTTTTTTCTACAATCAACATACCCCCTTGAATGCAATGTGTTCAAATTTGGCATTTTTCCGGGCTCATTTACCATATTATGGGATTATGTGCATTTTCTAGGCATTAATCCACATAATTCAAATTCGAACAATCGATGCATGAAAAGGTGCACAAGAACGGTCTGGAAAAACCATACTCGTGCTATTTAGTAAATGCTCAAGCCTTTTACAAGGAATGGGCAGAGATTTCAAGGAAATGCGTGGCAATAGTCAACCACAAACGCGTCATTTACTGGGTTATCAACTATAGAAAAATGAAATACGTGCTTGAAAAACATGATGCGTGGCATGGTGCCATGGTATGGCCTCACCGTGCCCTGGTTAAAAGCCGAGAAGGTTTGATTTATGTCGCCATGCACACCCTTCATAAATTGAACCATCACCGAGGAAGTTCCATGCTTTCGAGAGGGAAATCACCAAGATTGAAGGGAATCCAAATTTCCGTCCTAGTTTGTCATTCAATTTTTTCCAACGATCAACATACCGCCTCAAATGCAACATGTTCAAATTTGACATTTTTTCGGGCTCATTTCTCTTATTTAGGGGATTATTTGCATTTTCTAGGCATTAATGCACATAATTCAAATTCGAACAATCAGTGCATGAAAAGGTACACAAGAACGGTCTAGAAAATCATGCTCGTGCTATTTAGTACATTCTCATGCCTTTTACAAGGAATGAGCAAATATTTCAAGGAAATGTGTGGCAATAGTCGACCATAAACGCGACGTTTACTGGGTTAACAATTATACAAAAATGAAATACATGCTTGGAAAAAATGATGCCTGGCATGGTGCCATGGTAAGGCCTCATCGTGCCCTGGTAAAAATTTGAGAATGTTTTCCTTATGTCATCATGCACGCCTTTCATAAATCAAACCATCACCGAGGAAGTTTCATGGTTTCGAGGGGGAAATCACCAAGATTGAAGGGGGGGTCCAAATTTCCTTTGTCCTTTGTCCATGAGTTTTTTCTACATTGAACGTACACCCTGTAAATCACCGTGTTCAGATTTGGCACTTTTCCAGGTTCATTTACCATATTTAGGGGATTATGTGCATTTTCTAGGCATTAATGCACATAATTCAAGTTCAAACAACCGGTTCCTGAAAGGGTGCACAAGAATAGCCTGGAAAACCATGCTCATGTCATTTAGTAAATTCTCATGCCTTTTACAAGGAATGGACAGATATTTCGATGAAATGTGTGGCAATAGTCAACCACAAACGTTTGTTTATTGGGTTTTCAACTATAGAAAAAATGAAATAAATGCTTGAAAAACATGACGCCTGGTATGGTGCCATGGTATGACCTCACCATGCCCTGATAAAAATTTGAGAAGGTTTGGCTTATGTCGTCATGCATGCCCTTCATAAATCGAACCATCACCGAGGAAGTTCCACGCTTTCGAGAGGGAAATCACCAAGATTGAAGGGGAATCCAAATTTTCTTCGTTCTTTGCCCTGGAGTTTTTTTTCTATGATGAACATACACCCTGCAAATCACCGTGTTCAAATTTGGCATTTTTTCGGGCTCATTTACCATATTTAGGGGATTATGTGCGTTTTCTAGGCATTTAGCTCATATATATATCCAATCTAGCTATAGCTGCACAGGTGTGATGTGAGGGATGTGGATTGCCATTCGATTGCGGCGCATCCTACGGTGCACACGCGCGATCCGTGTGGCTGGGTTTCTGGCCAATCATAACACAACACACAATAGGCCCAGCGTACACTGTTTCCGAAAGTGACAACGATGAATCGTGTGTGATAATGAATGAGCAAAATTGTAAGGGAAGCCAAATTTCCTTTGTCGTTTGTTGTTGAGCTCTTAAATACCACCGCACTATACGGCTTCCTCGCCCATCCATCCCAGAGCTCTCTCCAAGCGTTGTTCATGGCACCCCGGCGCACAATAACTGGTAAGGAAGCAATGGCATCCCGCCGCGTCACGTATCTTGCCGCCCGCGACCGCACACATGGTAAGGAAGCGATGACATCTTGCTGCGCCGAGTTCATCACCGCCGCCGGCCACAGTTATGTGGGCGGACTTTGAGGCTGTCATGGCCAAATGCGCGGTGGATCTAGAGGCAGCCAAAGCCGCACAGAATGAGCGGAAAAGGCAGAAAGTAGTCAAGAAAAGAGAGTCATGCCGCTGTAAGAAAGAAGATGTTGCACGCCGTTGTGAGGAGAGCTAGGCGGAGATCGAAGCACGGTGGGCTGCCGCCTAAAAGGCCGGGAAGGAGAACGCCGGTGTTTGGCCAGCATGCCCCGATGTCAGCATGTGAGAAGTAGTTTAAGTTTGTAGTATTAGAGCAAATTACCAATAGTACTTTAAGTTTGTAGTATTAATGTACAATGTTGGTAAGATCATCCTTGGAGGGCTTTGAGCATTGATTAGCATGTGTGCGCATGTGAGTTTTTTTTGCGTTAATCATTAGAAGATCACAAAACACACGGTTTCTATGCCGTACCCGTGTGCGTTTTTTGTGTTAATGTTCCATAAGTTAGTTACCTATGCGATGTTTCCTAATAAACTAGGCGTACCATTGACCGAAAAAATCAACTACACGTGTACATTTTTTTGGAGACATGATCTGCCAATTTTCTGTTTTCTTGCACACGAGTATTTTACGCGCTTCATCTGTCTGGTGTGTTTCCCCACCCAAGTTTCAAGTTTCGCAGCGAAATTTTCATTAGGCGTGCGATTTGAGAATTTATTCCTCCAACCACGTCCACACCCATCAAATTTCCTCAGTATCTCCCCCCACACGCCTCCCCGTACCGGCAGCTCAAGCCTCCGCCGCCGCAACCATGACTTCAACCACGTCTATGTTTTGCTTGGATCTAGTTAGGTAACCCACCGATCTCTATTATGGCCCTGGCCTAATTGCTTAAATGGCCCCTGTCCGTGTACTTACGCAAGGTCATAATGGCCGATTCTGTTGTTTGCCGTCGAGGTTAGCTACATCCCTTGTGTTACAGTATTTCACATTATTTGTGCAATTGCAGTTTAACTTCTACCATTTACTGGTTGCCTGTAGGTACACATGTCAGTGGCACTGATCCATGCTTCGACCCGGAGGAACAGCTCGCCTCCGCCGCCACTGACTTTGGGCGGGCTCTGGCCAAGATGAAGTGCCCCAGCAACTATCTCTCAGGACTTACCAAGTATGTACTCACCACACTACAAAAAAAATACACTTCCTTGATGATACGTGTTTGTCACAGTAGGTCGCTTTTTTTTGTCATGCATGTACATCCATGACAAATTTATGACAGAATCAAGATAGTCATACCTGTGCTGTCGTAGAAGTGTTCCATGACATTACCAAAATTATCATCATGGAAGTGTCCACTTCCATGATGATAAATCGCGCGTCACAGAAGTGCTTTCATCAAGGGTGACCGACACGTGGCATCCACCGTAACGGAACGCCGTTAAGCTATCGTGTCGGGTTTTGGATCCAATAACCCATTAACAGCCCCGACAAATGGGGATTTTCCACGTGTAAAATCATCATTGGCTAGAGGAAACACGTGTCGGCTCATCATCGGGACAGATGTCATCCACTCACTGGACAGAAGGCGCCTATGATACGTCGACACATGGCACGACCCAACAAGTTTAAATGGGCCAGCCCAACTAAAGGCCCACAAGATTTTGCGGACCATAATGGGCTGGCCCAGCTAAAGGCCCACGAGATTTCGCGGACCATAATGGGCTGGCCTAGCTAAAGGCCCACAAGATTTTGCGGGCCATAATGGGCCGGCCCAGGTAAAGGCCCACAAGATTTTTGTGTGCCATAATGGGCCGGCCTAGGTAAAGGCCCACAAGATTCTTGCGGGTCATAATGGGCTGGTCTAGCTAAAGGCCCACAATATTTCTCCAACATAAATGGGCCGGCCTAGCTGTAGGCCCACAAGATTTTGAGGACCCTAGTAGGCCGGCCCATTAACTAGCTGCCATGTTTTGGGCCAAATGCCCGCCCATATTTGATCCGGTCCATTAATGGCCTGCCATGCTCCGGGCCTAATAGTGGCCCATATGAGATCTAGCCCATTAAAAGTCTACCACGTTCTGGGCCAAATTACGGCCCAGATCAGGTCCGGCCCTTTAAGAGGCTTTGGGCTTAATTATGGCCCATATCAGATTCGGCCCGTCAACTGGACACTATGCTTTTGGGCCCACTTGCTAAAGGCCCACTTAGTAATTCGGCCTGATATTAGTTTTGTCCTATTAAGGGCCCGTTTAACATTTCGGCCCTATATTAATTTCGGCCTGTTAAAAGACCGTCATATAGTTGGGCCTAACTATGGCCCGGTTTGCATCCGGCCTGCTCGCAGCTGATATCTGATTGGGCCAAACAAGGACCCAGACAATTTTGGCCCGTTAAAAGCCCATGATTTGATTCGTACAATCATGGGCTGGGGTTCATTTCGGGCTGCTGCGTAACTAGTAGGAATTAAGAACAAACCTACTCTATACAATAAAGAAATTATGGCATAGTAACTAAGAATAAACCTACACTACACAATAAAGGATTTAAGGTATATTACATCCATTGGGCATCAAAGTTCGCCACCAGTGATCATAAAGCGCAACGAAGAAGCAGATTACAAAAACTGGGCACCATTGCAGTGTAACAAAATAATACTGAACCGAGACCACTTCCAAGACAGTTCAAGAAAGGTTAGCCTTGCGGGGGAACTGTTGCGCAAGCTACTGAGCAAGGCTGTGAGACCGGCCTAGCATGTCGGTCATAGCTTCCAGGTGTAGCTGTTTAGCGATGAGGTTCTCATTGGTGTTCTCTGCAATCTTTCTTAGAGATAGGACTTCAAGTCGAAATTGAGTTGGAGAATGCCTTTCTGCTAGAACTTGGGACTGAAGAAGTCGAACTGATTCAGACAACGAATTCTGTGAGCTTGTCACACTGTTAGTCTCAAGTAACTTGAACACTACATCAAGACAAGACTTTGGGGTTGTTTCGCTATCTTCAAGATGTTTTGCCTTCTTTGCTGCAATATATGTTGGGTTTGTCTCACAGCCTTCACCAGACTTGTGCATGCCATCAGGCATATCACCCTGAAACAAAGCAGAGAGATGACATGTTTTGCACGTGTATAAACAAAGATGATAATTGTTCTGTCAATTCTATCCAATTTCAAATTAGAAAATAAAGAGTATGTTCAAAATATCAATAGCATAATTTGGCATTGTTCATAATGCGGGGAGCTTCACCACACTACTGGATTACCATGTCAACATAACAAGCATAGATGAAGGGCAAAGAAAATCATTGTATCTATTTTGGATAATGTGCATGGCATGTTGTTCATATCATCATCCACATCAGTAAGATAAAACAGGAGATGGCAAGGTGCAAACATGGGCTACTTCACCACACACTGGATTATAGATCCACAAAAACAAGCATACATATAGGGAGTATTAAGTAATGTGCATGGTATGAATAAGGAATTTGGTTTTACAAGTAAAACTTAGAACTTACGGTTCTTACAAACATGCATTTTGGTAGAAACAGCAAACTAAACAGCAGTAAACAATAGGGAGTATGGGCAAATTAAACAGCAGTTGAGGATAAAGGCTTTAGAAGGACTAACTTACATTATCAGTTAACACCGGCTTTGTAATGCCCTTCTCCATGGCAAGGGAAGGATAACTCAAGAATTTCAGCACAAAATCTTCTTCATAAGCATTGCCTGTACTCTACATTTTGTAGAGAGTAATTATAGATATGATAATACTGGAAGGGATAGAGGATAATGAAGATAAGATGCAGATTGATGCTACATAATCAACTACCAATCCCTGGAAGTACAAGCGTTACAGGACAAAATGTACTGACAAGAGCAATGGGCTACACTTCTGCACTGGCATTGTCTGTGTATTCTACTTGTTGGTAAGATTAAATATAGATCTGATCTTTTTTAGTAAATGGTGGGCGAGGGAGATAAGATGCAGAATGCTACAAAATGAACCAATCCCTCTTCCCATAATACAAGAGTGTTTTGAACACTGGTGTACTGTACAAAACGCTCTTATATTATGGGACGGAGGGAGTATCTGTTAATGTAAGTATAGTGATAGACCGCGTTCAGTCCTTACAAGAGGACTGGAGAGCTACACCTCTTCAAAAGCATTGGGTTGATTCTAAATTTATGTAAGAGTCCATACGGATCTTATAATGTCCACCAAATGGACGATTACGAGGCTAACATGTGTAGTGATGCTACATAATCAAACAACTATGAAAGTAAGTATGGTCATACAGGGCAAGAGGTACTCACAAGAGCAATGCAGTGTGCAGTATAGTTGCGAGATTCTGTGGTCCCTTGAGAACGAATGTTCTTCTGCTAACAGTTTTCGTACAAGTGAGACATTAAGGCAAATGAAGAAATGTAGTTCAAATTGTGATGTGATATCAGAGACAGTACCTTACGCTGCAGCCGAGACCAATGTGTAACAAGATTATTCCAGTCACCGTCGGATAAATGTAGCACCAGAGACTTTACAGAAATTTTGTTCGAAGGCTTGCCATCGAAGTGCGCTTGCCTCAGGTAGGAACGATACTTCATCAACGAGTGCTTGAAAAGCGCAACCAACCCTTGCTCGTCATCACAATCCAGTTTGCACCTCGCCTATTTAAAAGAATGAAATCTTGTGTCTTCTGTCAACAGAAACATATGCAGTAATGACCATGAATAATATTAGTACATTACTTACGCGTAAGTTGCAGAGGAAGACTGGAAATTGTTCTGTGTCTGCGGTATAATCTTTCTATGAAGAAAAGATACGCACAAAGTTCCTGACAACAACATAAGCTTCATCTTCTAAACTGGGAAGAAATGGAACAAGGGTCCTATTTGCTGCAATTGGGGCTCTCTCTAGTTCGAAAAGGGATTTGGCAACTGGATTTGGTGTAGTCTTTGCTGGAATGGGGGTTTTGCGCCATACAGCTGGTGCTATGTCAACTGGCATAATCATACTGTTTGCTGCAGTTGGGGTCTGCTGAGTTGGGGCATCAGAAATGACCAGTGTAGTAGGGCCAGAGTCTGCTAGAGTTGGGGTATTTTGTGGGTCAGGTGATATTGCAACTACACCTAATGGGCTATTTGATTTATCAGGTGCCACTACATTTTCCAAATACTTTGCTTGTGCTCCTCCACGATCAGCAATCGCCCTCTTCCTTTTGAACGTCTGATACACTAGAACATCATTTGAATGGATGAATATGGTATGATGACAGATGGAATATGTACTGAAAATGGATAGGTAGGGCGTATTCACATACACGATGTGTAAACTAAGCTAATGACAGTTCAACAAAGTAGAAGCAATGCAAAGCATCAGTTGCAAGATATGTGCGAGCAATGTAACCTTGGAAAGTTAGAGCAAGTACCTTGATGGGTGAATAAGATAGGGCATCTTCCTCTGACTCCTCCACTAGGGAGCTACATTGACTTAGGTCTCCCTCTAGCTCAGAATCACTGTTAGGATCATATTCTGAGCATGAATATGTAGGTGGAGAGTGTTTGCATTGCAATGCATCCAGACTTGATTTCAGTCCCTTAATGCCAAGTTTGACAGCCATGGCATTGTTCTGCTTTATTCTTTTCATGCGCGCAAGCTCATAATCATTATGATGTTGTTTCAGAATCTGAGATTCATGAAAACATAAAAAGTAGTCAGATTATCTATGGAATGCATTGCGGTTTCAACTCAGAGAGTGTATCCCTATAAACCCCTGCATATGCAAAGTTCACCTCCCCAACCGTGCTGACCAGACCACACACGGAGATACACACCTGAGCGGCAAACATGCATTTTCAAAACTAATTTAGGAACATTTAGCTGACCAATTAAGCAACTCTGTTTTAATAATACCAGATTCGTATTTGAACAACTAAGCTTGTTTAGCTTGATGGGTGGAGCAGTGTTATTATGACACGAAGCATGTATTCTGATCGTATAGTGATCATAAAAGGGGAAACTCTAAGCATATATTTTTAGCAAAAGAGGGTTTCCCCTTTGATTTTTATTAAAGAAACCACCACGGAACCAACATGATCAATTAAACCCTAAGCATGATCAATTAAACCGTATTATGGCTGTGCCATGGCAAATTTGAAGCTGCAAACTGGAGAAATGATATTTAGCATCCATTGTTTGCTTCGAACTAAGAACTAAATTCTAAGAGCTGAAAAGAAAGTAGAGTAACCAAGTTAAGATCTATTTTCTGGTTGAGATCAAAAAGTTGAGGAGATATGAAGTACCACCTCTCTTGCGGCACCGTGTAGGCATCGGGGGTGCGATGGCTGTCGGTGCCATTGAAGCAGATCTGTGATGGTAGACGGGTGCATCGGGGGATAAGTCCCGTTGCGGTGGAAGAGAAGGTCGTTTGAGCGGCCCTGGCAAAGAGGACGACGGCGCCGATGAAGCGAGAGGACACGATGCAAGGCTATTGGTCCGTCGCCGTGGATGAGAAACGTCCATCTCTTGCAGTGGATGACGCGGTCTTGGTAGGCGCTCCGGCATGGTGGAGGACGGTGGCGATGGATGTGGTGGAGGAAGGCGGCGATGGATGGGGTGGCGGACGGAGGCTGATGTGGGAATGGGGTGTTCTAGCGCGGACGGTGTATGAATGGGAAAATGGAGGGAGAGGTACGAGGAACCATGTTTTTGGGACGCGCCTGTCTGAAATATGCGAAAGTTACGAACTTATCCCCCGTTTCAAATTTGGACGTCTCGTCGGTTGGGGATAGGACGGTAATCTCGCATCTCCCAAATATTTGCCGGTAACTATTTTGGGCGAGGAGAGGGTGTTTTGCCGCCCACGGTTGGTGCCCATGGTGTATGAACGGGGCTGACAGGTAGGGCGGTTGTGTCACGTCTAATGGAAGTTACACATCTGCCCCTATTTAAAATATTAGCCTACCTCGATTTCGGGCGAGGAGAGGGTGTTTTGCCGCCCACGGTTGGCGCCCACGGTGTATGAATGGGGCTGACAGGTAGGGAAGTTGTCGTGGTTTTGTCACGGCAGATGTCCTAGAGAAAGGACTTAGTCGTGGAGCCATCATGATGGGTTAGCTTGAAGGGGTTAAAGCGGACACAAGGACGCAAGAGAGTTTATACTAGTTCGGCCCCTTCGATGAAGGTAAAAGCCTACGTCTAGTTGTGATGGAATTGATGGGGTTTTGATGACTAGGGATCAAACAAGCTTCGCCTATGTCTCGAGTTGTTGTCTGTTGTCCTTGAACCGCCGCCGGGTCGTCCCCTTATATACATGGGTGACGCCCGTCGGTTTACAGAGTCCCAACAGCGGCTCATAGATGTGTCCGGTTTGGTCTCTACTTATTCCTAACTTACAATACAAGTTACATATTGACGCCGGTTTACGGCTACAGGCTCTCAACCGATGATGGGTCTTGAGCCCTCATCTACCTTCATGGGCTTTAACATACTTAACTACTGATGAAGTTAACCCGGCCCAGATAGGCCGGTTTACGCCCAGTAGTAATATCCCCAACATTAGGCCCCAGATTGATTTGAACAGGTTCATGTCAATCCTTAGCAAAAACTTCATCTTCAGCATCTTCTTGTGGTTTGGTGAACCGCCATGATGTCATCTTCTCTGATTGCTGTAAACCGGCGTGACGTCATCTGTCATAAAGAAACTATCCATGATACCTTCTTGTTTAATAGATCTGCGATAATCGAGGCGACAACTCTGTCTCCAAACTTGCGGCCCCTTGATTTTCGCGCCTGACCCATGTCCCTTGCTTTATAAATAGGACCGAAGGGTCATTTCTTTTTCCCCTTCGTGCCCTTCTGCTTCATCTTCCTCGCGTCGCCCAGCTTTGGAGCTCCGCCGCCGCCGTTGACCTATGCACCAACTTTGGCCGCTGCATCACCCTGAGCGTACCAGAGCACCGCGGCGACCTTCCGCTTCTTCCTTAGCTCCAGTAAGTCTTCTATCCTTTTCATCATAGATCTGTTCTAGGGTTTCCCTGTTCTCTAGCGTTCATCGCTTGCTTCTTGTTCATATGATAGATCCTTAGACGAGTCTGTGAATCTTTGCTCTGTGTAGCAGTAGTTTTTATCCTCCGTTTTCACTTTCGCATATTAAGACCATAGATCTTATCTGTACCTTCGCTCATTGATTCGACACTGCTCCTTTTGGGCCTTGAATATTTATCTCCTTTATAAACATGTTCCAGATCCAAAGCTGTAGTATAATCTTGTGAAATCTATTTTTGTGTACTTACTCATCTGTAGTCTTGACTGTTCAATGTTTAGATCAGGCGGTTTCACTTTGTAGAAAAAATTGACAAACCGGTATATACCATTAGTCCCCTTCTTGAACCGCCAGATGTTGGTTGCTTCATGAAACTTTGGTTCAGATAGTTCTGTCTCCGGTTTAACAGTGCCCATACCAACATACCTTGATCAAATGCATTTTTGAACCGGGATCTTCTACCTTGTAGATTCCATCATGGCCAAGCAAGTATATGAGTGCAATTGGGTTCCTTCTCGCGTCACAGAGGATCAATTGGACGATTTAGTCCTGATTGGCGCTTTAGGCAGCAAAGATACCATCCATTGGAGGGCTCCTGGCAAAGAATGCCCTCCCACACCTCGAGAAGGAGAGGTTGTTGTTTTCGTAGATCACTTAGCCCGAGGCTTTAAGCCGCCCGGTTCTAAATTTTACCGGGATGTTTTAGCCGATTTCCAACTCCATCCGCAAGACACTGGCCCCAACTCTGTTACAAATATGTGCCACTTCCAAGTGCTCTGTGAGGTGTTCTTTCAAGAGGAGCCCACAGTGGAATTGTTCAGAGACCTTTTCCATCTAAACCGCCGTACTGAGTTTACTGATGGCTCTAATACGGAGTTGGGTGGCATGGCGATTCAGAAAAGGAAAGAGGTCACATACCCTCACGCCAAGCTGCACAGTCACACCAAGGAGTGGAATCAGACATGGTTCTACTGCAAAGACACCTCCCCTGCTGGTGAGAATCCCTTGCCTGGATTTCGTCCGGAGCGGCTCAGCAATACACACCCTTTTCCTCAAATATTGACTGCCCAGGAGAGAAGCAAATATGCTCCCCAGCTGTCAAAGCTCAGAGCCTTTATGGCCAACGGTTTAACAGGGGTTGATCTCGCTCGCTGTTGGATATCATGGAGCATACTGCCCCTTAGTCAGCGCTCCGGTTTGATGTGCGAGTATACTGACAGTGTTGATGACCCACTGCGACACTCAAAACTCTAGCTCTTTGATGAAGAAATCACAGAAGCTGTGCATAAGATACTGAATGAACCGGAACACGTCTGCGCTAGAACCGACCTGCTTCCCTTCTGTGCCACCAACAAACCACCAGCTGTAAGACTTTGATTTTTTCTATTTGCTGATTCTATTATTGATATATCTGGTCATTGTTTTTAATATCAGTGTCTGCATAATCAGGGCAATGATCTGTTTTGGAGCAAAAAACTGCCGCAGGAGAAACCAGAAAATCCAGACAAACCGGAAAGAGCAACCCGGCAAAAGACTAAAGCCGTGAAGAAGACTGCCCACAGGAAAAGAACCACTGCATCTTCTCATCCGGCCGCTGATGATGATGTAGATAATCTGGACTTTGAGGTAGAGCTTGACTCACTTGGTTTATTTTTCATACGTCTTATTGATGATGATATTTGTCAGGATGATGCCGAAGCCAGCCACGCGGATGTTGCAGAGGTAATTATTCTCTCTTCCGATTCAGAAACTTTGCCTTCACAAAAAATCCGCCAGGCAAATCGGAAAGTTAAATTTTCTCATCCTCTTGCTTATTTGGATCCTAAATTTCTTATGAAGACCCAACAACACGAAGCTCGTCGTACAACCCGGCACAGCGGCCAGGTAGTTACCTCCGCTGGTTTACCGAATAGTCCGGTTCGGAAACGCCATTCAGAGGTCTCTAATTTGCTTGTCAGTGCTTGTCCTAAAGCGGGCTGCTTTCGTCAACCTCTTAATCTGTCTGACTCCGATTACCAGGTTACTTCCCACTCATCTTCTGGCGAGTCCTCGGCTACTCAGCTCCCACCGCTTAAAACGGTGCTTGGGTAAGCTATACTTATTGTGATGTTTGCAGTACATCGCCTTAGAACATATGCTGTATTTGATTTTATTATTCTTCTCAGGACCAAACCTAGGCCAAGCAAGAAAGCCCGCCTGGACAAAGCGGCCGAAGAAGATGTCGTTCTTGAAGCAGACAAGACACCCAATGCTGAAGCGGCTATTCCTGAGGATATTCCCAACGATCCACCGCAGCCAGATGATGATCTTATTGCTGAAGAGAGACCTACTGATACCTCAGGTCCTATCCATCAGCCCACAGGTTCCATCCGGATTGAAAGCTCCACCGGTCCAGGAAAACCTACTGACAAGCCAACAGCTCCAGTGCAAACCGGAGGTACCAAGGATGATGAGGTTGTCATTACTGGCACTAGCCATACTGAGCCAAGCAATCCTGTCGCTTTATCCAAACATTCTGCCAAGGAAGAATTTGCTGCTTTTGGCAAAGGCAAGTGGAACACTGATCTGACGACTTACGCTGCTCTGAACGCCCAAGATATCCATTCCGGCTATCTGAACCGGCTGTATACCAGCCGTGACTATGAAGCCGGTCTGGTTAATATGATGAAAGATAAATATGAGGTAACTTCCATATGCTCCTTCCTGCTTGTATGCTTCCATTCTTGCTGACTCTCCTAGCCCCCAAGGGCCGGTTTGAAATATTCTTTCAAACCGGGACTTAATAATATAAATCTTGATGCTTTGAAATTTGCTGATGTAGCCCCCAAGGGCCGGTTCAACTTAGCATAGTTAAACCGGTACTTTAAGTAATTGAAACTGCCGCATCAGAATATATATGATCAAATAGCCATTAGCCCCCAAGTGCCAAGTTGAATGCTTGTATTGATCTTGGGACTTTGTAAACAATTGAAAGATGAAGATCGAATATGCATTAGCCCCCAAGTGCTAAGCGCATAACTTGTTATGTGGTTGGTACTTGAATCCTTCTACCGATTTGTTGAAACATATATCTGTATGCCTGCAGGCGGAGCTGAAGACGAAAGAAAACCAAGTCATCGATCTTCAAGAAAAACTGAAAACCCAACAGGCTGAAACCTCCAAAGCAAAAGAGGAATTGGCCAGTGCTTTAAGCGCCATGGAACAACTTAAGGAGAACTTCAAGAAGAAACGGGCGGATTGGGCCACTGAAAAGTCCGCTTTGATCAAACGAGCAGAGGATGCCGAGGCTGCACTAAAACCAGTGACAGATGAACTCACCAGCATAAAGCGGCACGTTCATGCCATGACCACTGCTATCTTTGGTAAGCCAGCTTGCCTTCTGAATTGGCTCTGCCTTCTTACAGAGTCGCCGGTTTATTAACCCTTTATGGTATTTCAGGGACACGCATTGGTCACTTGGGGTCAGATGTGCGGAAGAAATTGAAAGCCACCTATACATTGGTTGAAAAATTGTATACTGGTGCCCAGTGGATCATCTGTACCGCGTCTCATAACAAACCGGCACCCACTTTGATTCAAGATACTCTGATGAAACTGTCAGTGCTTCCTGCCCGGGTTGAAGAGCTGAAGAAATCTGCTGCTCGAACCGGTGCAATCAATGCCTTAATCCGGGCAAAAGCCTGGGTGCCGGATTTTGATCCTATTGAAGCGGCTCAGGGCTATCCCAGCTTGAAGGAAGACGGGTCAGAATTTGGTGAAGCGGATTTGCGAGCAATAAACCGGGAGGTACGTCCGCTAGCTTGTCAACTGGCTGAGGAAGCAGACTTGTCTCATTATCAAGCCCAATATGACAGTCAGAACAAGCGAATAGCTGCACCAATGCATGAATCGGAAAATCTGATCCCTCCAATCCGTAAGCATACTTACGCTCCCGATATTGACCCGTCATTGCTGATCCATGATGAAGCTGTTTTTCAAGCATTAATGGGAATCGACTAGACAACTGTGGATTTCCAGCCACTGGGTAGAGAAACGGAAGCTGAAGCGGTGCAGGATGACCCACAACCATCAGGCCAGGCTGGTGGCCAAGCTTAAACCGGAAGCCGGTTTAAAACTGCCTCTCCTTTTTGAAAAACAATTATGTTATTATGGGCACCATGTTGCCTTGTAATAGGCTAGCTGATACCTTTGATGTTGATATGCCTTCATGCATAACTTGTTCTTCCTGTGGTAATGAACTTTCCAAAACACTTTCTGAAATAAGAAATTCGTCAAGTGCCACCGCGGTTGTACCGTCAGGCGGAATATGATGTCTGTATATATGAAATCAAAACATCCAAAACAAAATTTTAAGTATATGATCAAATTTTTGAGATACATAATACCTGCCATCGTTGAGTGTGAAGTTGGCTTGGCCAACCTTGAAGCGGAGTTTTGCAAACCCACACTGTTGGAGGAAATAACAGCTCCTATATATATATGACGCTGGTTACCATGTAAACCGTGCCGGGTTATAATAAACACCGTGTTACTCCATAAGAGGATGTTAACAACAAGGATCAAACCGGACAAATAATCTCCGGATTGACGTGAACTGTGTTCCGTCAATTGATTGGTTAAAAAACTTTGTCGGTTTAAAAAACACAATGAAAAGCAAAAACCCCCCTGCAAAGAAAAGTGTGAAGCAAAAGCAACGACAAAAACGTTTGCCAAAAAAGGTTTATTTAAGCTGATCAAATGGCGTTACCATGGCCAAACACGACCAAGCTCCCGTTAGGTGTAACTATGGTTCTAGTCAGCCAGGTCCCCAAGTGATTCTGTGGCATTTATGCCGACTAAATGGCGTGGTCATGGTTCGGGTTCGACCAAGCCCCCAAGTGATTCTGTGGCCTTAGGCCGATCAAGAGGCATGACTGGTTCAGACATGACCAAGTCCCCAAGTGATCTGGTGGCTTTCGCCTATCAAGAGGCATGGTATTGGTTTGGACACGACCAATCCTCCAAGTGATATAACACGATGCTTTTAGCAAAACAAACTTAAGGGGTAAACCGGAGGCCGCTTTAGAGCAACTCCGTGTAACCTCACATGATGTAAAAGAACAGATACCCCGCTTCAGCTGAGGTTCCGGTTTATTATATTTAATCATAATATATACATTGTCGTAATATGTACATAAGTATAGCCAATGGCTCAGGTATAGTAAGGCCGAAGATGAGCTATATTCCACGGCCTGTTAGTCTCCTCCTCTGATGTACGTGAGTCATTATGCTCTCGAATATCGATCAAATAGTATGACCCGTTGTGCAGATTCTTACTGACCACGAAAGGCCCCTCCCAAGGTGGGGATAGCTTATGCATATCAATCTGATCTTGGATGAGCCGAAGCACCAAATCTCCTTCCTGAAAGGTTCTGGTTCTGACCCGGCGACTGTGATAACGACGAAGATCCTGCTGGTAAATCGCCGATCGGGCGGCTGCGATGTCACGCTCTTCATCCAACCAGTCCAAAGCATCTTGCCATGCTGTCTCGTTGTCCGCTTCAATATAAGCCGTGACACGAGGTGAATCATGACGGATATCACTGGGGAGAACCGCCTCCGCTCCATAAACCATGAAGAACGGTGTGTATCCTGTTGACCTATTGGGTGTTGTATTGATGCTCCATAACACAGATGGTAATTCTTCTACCCAACAACCTGGTGTTCTCTGCAAAGGAACCATGAGCCGGGGCTTGATGCCTCTCAAGATCTCTTGATTAGCTCTTTCTGCTTGACCATTGGACTGTGGATGTGCCACTGATGAAACGTCGAGCCGGATGTGCTCCCGTTAGCAGAACTCCTTCATAGCACCTTTGGACAAATTGGTACCATTATCTGTGATAATACTGTGCGGAAAGCCAAACCGGAAAATCACCTTTTTGATGAACTGGACCGCCGTGGCCGCATCACATTTGCTAACAGGTTCTGCCTCCACCCACTTTGTAAACTTGTCAACCGCCACCTGGAGGTGGGTCTTCTTATCTTTGGACCTTTTGAAAGGCCCAACCATATCCAGCCCCCAAGTCGCAAACGGCCAAGTAATTGGAATCATTCTCAATTCTTGAGCCGGTACATGAGCACGTCTTGAAAACCTTTGGCAACCATCACATCGTCTGACCAGATACTCCGCATCAGCATGAGCAGTTAACCAATAGAAACCATGGTGAAACGCTTTAGCCACCAGAGACTTTGAACCGACGTGGTGACCACAATCTCCTTCATGGATATCACGCAAAATTTCACGGCCTTCTTCAGGAGACACGCAACGTTGAAAAGCTCCTGATACACTGCAATGATGCAACTCGCCGTTGATGATAGCCATGGACTTGGATCGCCGGATTATCTGCCGGGCCAGAATCTCATCGTCTGGCAACTCGCCCCGGTTCTTGTACGCCAGGTAAGGAAGCGTCCAATCCGGAATAACATGAAGAGCTGCCACCAATTGAGCCTCCGGATTAGGAATAGCCAAATCCTCTTCACCAGGGATCTTCACTGACGGGTTGTGCAGCACATCCAGAAAAACATTGAGCGGGACCGGTTTGCGCTGAGAGCCCAGCCGGCTTAAAGCGTCCGCCGCTTCATTTTTCCACCGGTCCACATGGTGCACCTGATAGGCTCTGAAATAACCTGCAACAATATCCACCTCACGACGATATGCTGCCATGAGTGGGTCCTTGGAGTCCCAAGTGCCAGACACTTGCTGAGCCACAAGGTCCGAGTCACCGAAGCACTTAACTCGACTTAGATTCATCTCCTTAGCCATCCGGAGACCATGGAGCAAGGCTTCATACTCAGCTGCATTGTTAGTACAAGGGAACATTAAACGGAGAACATAACAAAACTTATCACCTCGTGGGGAAGTTAATACGACTCCAGCCCCCGAGCCTTCCAACTGCCTGGATCCGTCAAAATGGATGGTCCAATACGTATGATCCGGCTTTTCTTTAGGCGCTTGCATTTCCGTCCAATCATTGATGAAATCAACAAGTGCTTGAGACTTAACCGCTATCCGAGGCACATACTTCAAACCGTATGGCTCCAGCTCTATGGCCCACTTTGCAATCCGGCCAGTTGCTTCCCGGTTCTGGATGATATCTCCCAAAGGAGCAGAACTGACCACCGTAATGGAGTGCCCTTGGAAATATTGTTTAAGCTTCCGGCTTGCCATGAAAACTCCATACACCAGCTTCTGCCAATGCGGATACCTTTGCTTGGACTCAATGAGCACCTCGCTGATATAATAGACCGGACGTTGAACCGGATGCTCCTTACCTGCCTCCTTTCGCTCCACCACAATAGCTACGCTGACCGCCCGAACATTAGCAGCAACATATAGCAGTAACGGCTCCTTGTCAACGGGAGCGGCGAGCACAGGCGGATTGGCCAATTGCCGCTTTAAGTCCTCAAATGCTTCATCAGCAGCAGAACTCCAGACAAACTGATCCGTCTTTTTCAACATCTAATACAAAGGGATTGCCTTCTTACCCAGGCGACTGATAAACCGGCTTAGCGCAGCAATCCGGCCTGCCAGGCGTTGAACATCGTTGATACACTTCGGTTTAGCCAGGGAGGTGATAGCCGTGATCTTCTCCGGATTAGCCTCAATTCCCCTGTTGGACACTAGAAAACCCAATAGCTTGCCCGCCGGTACACCAAAGACACACTTGTCTGGATTAAGCATCATCTTGTATGTTCTCAGGTTATCAAAGGTTTCCTTCAAATCATCAATCAGAGTCTCCTTCTCCCTGGATTTAACCACGATATCATCCACGTAAGCATGTACATTACGGCCAATCTGCTTGTGAAGACAATTTTGTACACACCGTTGGTAAGTTGCCTGGGCACTCTTGAGCCCGAAGGGCATAGACACATAGCAGAAGGCTCCAAAGGGAGTTATGAATGCTGTCTTCTCCTGGTCCTTAACTGCCATTTTGATCTGATGATAGCCAGAATACGCATCCAAAAAACTTAAACGCTCACAACCCGCCGTAGCATCAATAATTTGATCAATATGGGGGAGGGCAAAAGGATCTGCTGGACAAGCTTTATTAAGATCTATGTAATCCACACACATGCGACAGGTGCCATTTTTCTTGAGGACCAGCGCCGGATTGGCAAGCCACTCAGGGTGAAAAACTTCAACAATAAAGCCAGCTTCTAAGAGCCTGGCTACCTCTTCTCCAATCGCCTTGCGTCTTTCTTCGTTAAACCGGCGAAGGAACTGTTTCACCGGTTTATATTTAGGATCCACATTAAGTGTGTGCTCAGCGAGTTGCCTCGGTACACCTGGCATGTCGGAGGGCTTCCATGCAAAAATGTCCCGATTCTCACGGATGAACTCGATGAGCGCGCTTTCCTATTTCGGATCCAAGTTGGCACTGATGCTGAACTGCTTGGACGAATCGCCAGGTACGAAGTCAACAAGCTTAGTTTCTGCTGCCGATTTGAACTTCAGGGCCGGATCATGCTCCGTAGTTGGCTTCTTCAACGGAGTCATGTCCGCCGGATCAACATTGTCTTTATAGTACTTCAACTCCTCGATGGCACAAACCGACTCTGCATAAGCCGCATCTCCTTCCTCACATTCCAAAGCGATTTTGCGGCTTCCGTGAACCGTTATTGTCCCCTTGTGACCCGGCATCTTGAGCTGCAAATACACATAACAGGGCCGAGCCATAAACTTGGCATATGTCGGTCTCCCAAACAGGGCATGATATGGACTTTGGATTTTCACCACTTCAAACATCAATGTCTCCGACCTGGAATCATGATCATCCCCAAAGGCCACTTCGAGGGCTATCTTACCAACGGGATATGCTGATCTGCCAGGCACTACACCGCGGAATACTGTATTAGACGGTTTGAGATTCTTATCTGTTAGTCCCATACGACGGAAGGTCTCATAGTACAGGATGTTAATTCTGCTCCCTCCATCCATGAGCACCTTGGTGAACTTATAACCTCCCACCTGAGGCGCCACCACTAGAGCCAACTGACCCGGATTATCGACCTGGGGTGGGTGATCCTCTCTGCTCCATATGATTGGCTGTTCAGACCAACGTAGATAACGGGGTATGGCCGGTTCAACAGAGTTGACTGCCCGCCTCTGAACCTTCCAGTCTCGCTTGTCCAAGCTAGTGGTAAAGACATGGTACTGCCCACTACTCAACTGCTTTGGGTTGCTTTGGTAACCTGACTGCTGCTGTTGTTGGTTGTAACCACCCTGGTTGTTCTGACTATTTTGACCATTATGTCCGCCCGGATTACCATTAAATCCTGAACCGGAACTTCCTCCACCGTAACCCGGCCCGGACCCTGAGCCACCGCCAGATCCGTGATCATACCGGAAATTATTAGAATTCTTGAACTCCTGCATAATAAAGCAATCCTTCCAAAGGTGGTTTGCTGGCTCCTCCTTCGTCCCATGTCTTGGACAGGGCTGGCTTAGCAGATAGTTTAGGCGGTTTGGGTTAGGGTTGGGTGCTCCACTACGATTTTTCGGCCTACCCTTGCGTCGCTGGCCATTGTCCCGTGCATTGGTATTAGCCACAAAATCCATGTTACCATCTGCTTTACGCTTGCCTCCTCCGCCATTGCCTACCCAGTGATGCTGCTGACCTTTGGAGATGTTGTTCTTCTTCCCTTTCCCTGTCTTGTCATCATCAGATTCGGGATCCTTGGTACTATCAGAATCAGCATATTTCACCAAAGCGTCCATGAGGGTCTCCATGTCGGTGCAATGACGCTTCATCCGTCCCAATTTCAACTTCAGGGGCCCAAACCGGCAGCTGCCTTCTAGGGTTAATACTGCGGTGTCAGCGTTGATGCGGTCTGAGGAGTGCAACACTTGTGAAACCCGGCGCACCCAATGAGTCATTGATTCTCCTTCCTCCTGGACGCATGCAGCTAAGTCCACTATCAACATAGGCTGTTTATAGGTATCCTTGAAATTGCTGATAAACCGGGCTCGTAATTGGGCCCATGAACTGATAGAATTAGCTGGCAAGCTTTTTAACCAAGTATGGGCTGTTCCTTCAAGCATCATGGTGAAGTATTTTGCACACGCCGTGTCATCCACATCAAGCATCTCCATGGCCATCTCATAGCTCTCCACCCATGTCTCTGGAGGTTGATCCGCCGTGTAATTTGGTACCTTGAGCGGGCCTTTGAAATCCTTGGGCAGGCACACATTGTGTAAAGTGGGGATAAGGCAAGGTACCCCCAAAGAACTAGAAGTAACACCAGGTTCGATAGAGATGGTTGGACGAACCGGCGTGAGCTGCCGAGCCTGATGCTGTGCGGCTAACTCGGCCTCCCTACACGCTCGGGCCCGGTTCACCACTTCCTGAGCGTCATCAGCACCACCCGTCGGGTTGTTGCCACGGGGTGCTCCACGTCGTTCATTACTCGACACTGTTGGTTCATCCATATGTCTGCTATAGCTCCGACTTGGATGGGGGGTCGAGTGGATCCGGTCGCGGTTGTACGAGTACGCTTCCTGTTGGGCCAAAGCTGTCCTCAGAAGTTCCTTGACCCGTCGCGTCTCTACTGCCTGCGGCGAGTCACCTTCAATTGGAATGGCCTCCAGCCGTGCAGCAGCGGCAACAAGATTGTCCATTGGGTTGGAGTAGTGACCCGGAGGTGTTAAAGCATCCTGAGGTATAACGGTGTTCTGACGAGGCGAGTCCATCTAACGAGGCTGAACCGGTGCACCGGTCCCAGGGGCTTCTGCCCGGTTCCCCTCCAGCGGATTGCCGGCTCTTGGTCCTGGAGTGTTGAAAAGGTCTCTGGCCTCGATAACCGGAGGTAAGCGGGATCGGTGCTTCCTCCTCATGACTTCATGCGACGCGCTCTGGTCCAACATAAGCCTGTAGGCCTGTGCGTCTAAAGCGGCCCGCTCTGCGGCCATCCTGGTGTCCTCAGCCGCCAGATCCGCCTTGGCCTGGGTGGTCTGTTCCTTTACCTTTGCAATCTCCGTGTTGTGAACGTCCTGATCTGGCGGATTAACTTCCGTCATAAGCACAGCCAACGCATCAAATAGTTCTGATAGAACCTGAGCCGGCGGGCGCACAGGGCCTCCTGCCCCGGCAGCCGTCGCCACTGCTGAACCGGAGATCGTTGCCACGGCTGTCGAAGAATGAAGCGCTGCTTGTGTTCCGGTCATGAATATTCCAACCCGGTTGGGCAGATCAGAGGGGTCCGGAATACTGTCGCCATCGGAACAGCTCCCAATCTGGCCATCCTGTTGCTGATAAAGAGATTCGGTTTCTCCGGTCGAAGATTCGTCACCGGAACAAACGACAGTCGCCCCGCGAAACTCCGATCCGTCCTCATAACTTCCTCCATGGATGACTCCCACGAAGGCACGCTTCATGGTCGGTTTAACCCGGGCGGATTGCGCACGCTAAGCCGTCTCGACGAGGTCGGTGCAGATGTCCGGCTCAGGGTCCGATTCACCGATCTTGCCAATGAAAACGTGAATGCTACCAAAGGGGACCCGGTACCCGTACTCAATTGAGCCGGCCTCGGGGCCCCAGCCTGCGTCGTCGATGTAGAGCTTGCCGCGATGACTCTTAGTCATCCGGCCTACAGCGTAGCCCTCGAGTCCTTTAAAGCGGCCCTCCAAGAACCAGAAACCATCGTGCGATAGCCCCACGGTGGGTGCCAACTGTTGTGGTTTTGTCACGGCAGATGTCCTAGAGAAAGGACTTAGTCATGGAGCCATCGCGATGGGTTAGCTTGAAGGGGTTAAAGCGGACACAAGGACGCAAGAGAGTTTATACTAGTTCGGCCCCTTCGATGAAGGTAAAAGCCTACGTCTAGTTGTGATGGAATTGATGGGGTTTCGATGACTAGGGACCAAACAAGCTTCGCCTATGTCTCGAGTTGTTGTCTGTTGTCCTTGAACCGCCGCCGGGTCGTCCCCTTATATACATGGGTGACGCCCGTCGGTTTACAGAGTCCCAACACCGGCTCATAGATGTGTCCGGTTTGGTCTCTACTTATTCCTAACTTACAATACAAGTTACATATTGACGCCGGTTTACGGCTACAGGCTCTCAACCGATGATGGGTCTTGAGCCCTCATCTACCTTCATGGGCTTTAACATACTTAACTACTGATGAAGTTAACCCGGCCCAGTAGTAATATGCCCAACAGAGGTTGTGTCACGTTTGATGGAAGTTACACATCTGCCCCTATTTAAAATATTAGCCTACATCTATTTTGGACGAGGAGAGGGTGCTTTGCCGCCCATCGTGTATGAATGGGGAATGGAGGGAGAAACAGAGGTCTTCCGGACGAGCTTGAATCAAATGAGTTTTGCCGCCCATGTTTGACGCCCACCGTGTCGGAATGGGCTCAGAGGCGGTCGTGTCACGTCTAATTGAAGTTACTAACCTACCCCTATTTAGAGCAGTGGAAATTGAGCCGATGGATTGTTCGTGTAATGGGTAGACAGTAATTTCCATCTCCCAAACACTTGGCTTCGGGCAGCCGATGTGGGAGTGGACATTTTGTTGTTTCTTTCGAATTTCAGGACAATAAGCATCCACGTTTACCCTGGCAACTAAATTCGAATCCATTTTGTATTCCTATATGAATCTTTATAAATCATTCTATGTGTTTTTATATATCTTCAAAAGGACGACAAAGATGTATTCCACTGTCATATATGAATATGGTTTACAAATGCCGATACTCAAATTCAGAAACTAGAATCCAGTTTAAGGTGAATTCGAATATTTGGAACACTTCATGTCCAACTCAAATGTCACACGCAGCATAATGTGTACTCCCATTTAGATATGTACACAAGTGATGTATCAAGATTCAAATACCGAGTCAATCAACCAAGAATGTACGGAACTAACCGACATATAAACACTTATAGAGTATATGGATCAATAATATCAACTAACATACATAAGCCAGGCCGCTGTACTTTTTTTGGCTACAACAACATCTTGTTTTTAGCTAGCATCTTGGCCCTTTCTGATGCGTGCCACTTATGGTCCATCTATACTACTATTGCTGAATGCACATTCAGCCCGGTTGGCATATTTGTAGGTCTGGCACAGCAATCCAAATGAAATGTCTCCGAGTCTTATCAATTAATACAGACTTGTGCTCAAATAAAATTACAAACAAAAAAACAAAAAAAACAATTATTACATGATCTCTAAAACAAATGGTTTGATTGATTACATGAATAGACAACACAAAGGTTATTCAACTATGGAAAGAACATTTCACCTATGATTTACCAAGTAGGAATTTAATTTCCTTTTTTCCTTCAGGACCTTAACAATCTGGTCAGTCTCAGCTTGCTTCATTTTGAAATCCACCAAATATTTAATGGTTGTCTTGAGTACTGCTTGTGATTGTGCTGTTTTCTTCCTCAACATGTCAACTTCATCTCTAAGTGCAGAAGCAGAATCTCTTTCTACCACTAGTTTAGCCTCTAGAGCATCAGCAGTTGGCAATTCATAATGCATGATTAGGCCGGTGCCACTGCTGTGGGATGATGCAACGTCCATGGGGACCTCGCTCTTTGATCTTGGGCTAACCTGTTTTGCCATTAAAGTTCCGATTGGATTAAGAAAAGTTGAAGTTAGCAAAACATCTCAACTAGGAGTTATAACAGCAAACCAGTTAAACAAACAAGGAATTAAAGAGTTTCAATTGGATGCTGAAAAGTAGTTATTAACATCATTGTAACCCGCTGTTGCATCAGCAAAGCAGTTAAACAAACAAGTAGATATTTAAGTTAAGGCAAACAGGTAATTCTTAACAGTAAGTATCAAACACATAGATAGGCGCAGTCTACAATATGATTAACAGGTTGTGCCATTATGTAATCAGTAGCAAACTAAATTAAGCCAAGCAACGTAATTTAACAATTTTGCAATAAGTGGCTAACTAAAATTCCGATAAGCGGGTAACTGAACTTACGCTAGTTCTTTGTACAGGCACACTCAACTTATTTTTCGCTTACAAGGTTGTACAAAGGAGTCCATGGCATCAATTGCTTGGGTACGCAGTCCCAATACTTCTTTCTTCCCACACTGCATGGGTAAGTTGAATGGTTAATCTGGTAAGATGGTGCGTCCTTGATATGTTATATGAGGACGTGTAGTCAGACTAGTTGTAGCCAAACAAATCACACTGGCTTTTACTGTATATTTCATGTGATTACTTTTGGCATATCGAGATCTAAGCAATCTACAATAGGATGAAAAGACTAGCATCCTTCACATTATTGGTGAACTCAGTTCATAGAAACAAGCAATTCAACCATTCTGTGGGTAAATCAAAAGCGCCACTGGAATATTTTTCACTATCCAATCATACACACAAAAAGGTGCGACGCCACCATAGGGGCTGGTATGGGCGGCCGCCTCAGGTGGCTGGAAAGTGTGCACCTAGTTTGAGTCGTCCAGGTTGGCCCATGCTAGTTTTGTTCGTCCCAACGCACGAGCAGGCAATGTAAAAAATGAAGAAAAATGTTTCAATTTGGATGGGCCAATAACATAAGTGCAAGGCAGGCCCTATAGCAGGCTCGCGGCCCAAACGAGCGCCTCCCATATCGATCGACACCAGGAAAAATCCCAATTCATTCGCTCCAGCCTCCAGTCTGGTTCGCTCCTAACCTAGCCGCCGCTGGACAGATCGACACATGACTTCCTCGCGCCCTCGTTGGAGGGCGGTCGCCGGGCTTCAAGCGAACGGAAGGACAAGAAGATGAAGATCCAAACCTGGGTGTAGCCTGCGTGGGAGGCAGCGGCGGCAGCACGGGCATGGCATCGAGCTTGCGCAAACGGACAGTCGTAGCTTGCAAGAGTAGCATGCGCAACGAGCAGGTACATCACATCCCTGATTATATCTAATTCAACTCTTCAATTTCTGGCCAATAGTTAAACCCGACGGTGTTGTAAAACTTCTTGTATGTAGGGAATCTATGAGAAAATGAAACCAATTTCTACTTATTTTATAACTCCCCCAATCAATACTGAACTGACTGAATCTGATGTATCTAATCAAGTTTCCGGTGCAAACATACAAGCTCATGTTGTTCTTGAGCCTGAAGTGTCTAATGAACAGACTGCTAATGAAGGATTTGATGCAAACATTTTACATGCTCCTGGTGATGAACATATAGTGTCTAATGAGGGATCTAATGCAAGCTCATTGAAGGATTTAGTGTCTAATGATGATCTACTATGTTGAGAGAGACAGAGATTTGCAGGCATTGATGACAAGCAAATTATAGTGATTTTCATAGCTTGAGGAAACGTCAAGACCATCTACCAGAAAGTCCCCGTATCATGACAACATAGCATAAATACTTTTCTAATCTATTGTTTGAAACTATTGGCATACTTGTGCTGGATAGATATATTGATATGCAGTTTGCGCACTGGTTATACGTGCAATTAAACTTCGATATTTTCAGCCAGAGAATGAATAATTCAAGCAGGTACAGACCATGTTTGTAGTCCTTGTACACCATGTTGCATTTTGTGTTTTTTGGTGCTTGCATCATTTAGTGTTTATAATCTGAACTACTTTGGATCATTAGTTGGTTTTCAAAGTGCATGTAGCTTCACATTTCTCAAGTTATGTTGATTTCCGGAGTGCAAGTGCCTTCGTATTTTTTAAGTTAAATGTTCGCCCCTGGTAACTTGAATTCGTGGATCAGCCACTACACACAAATCATACACGAATGCCAGTACGAATTAAATGAAATGCAGGGACTTACGCTAGCTCGTTATACAGGCTCACTGCAGCTCTGCTTGCGCTTGGGATGTTCCATGTACAAGTCCATGTTACCACTTGCTTGGATGTGCAGGCCTTGTGCTCCTTGCATCCCCCTCTGCATTTTTGACATGGCGAATGGTTGATCAAATAAGAGGAATCGACCTTGATGTTGTACCGGAGGACAGATACTTACAAGGTTATACGGGTGTGCAGGATGTGTACCAGATCCCGTAGCGCCATCATGCTTCTCTAAAATATGGATTTGCTTGTTTCAGATGATATCTCCAAAAGAAATAAGAGTTAAGGTCAGAGTTGCATAGGCGTGTAAGCTAAGAGAGCAGTGAAAGGATATCCAAACATCGTTGGAACAGTGCACAAGGGAGTGATGTGTGGATACCTAGTTCGGGCCGGCGTTTGGGCATGCTCGCCTAGCTAGAGTGTGGGTCACTTCAGAGCCGTTGAGGGTGATGCGCTGGCGTTGGCTGGACGCGCACGGATGCTGATCTTGAGTGGCAGCGGAGCGCTACGATGCAGTGGACGAGACCGTTGGTGAAGCCTCAACGACCTCAGGTGGCGGAGGTGCGACGATGTGCTCGGTGAAGTAGCCCTAGTGAGCTGGGAGACGGCGTCGGTGAAGCGCACCTGATGCGGTGGAACTCGGTGTCTGTGAGGCACGTCGGTTGCGGCGGCCGACATTGTCGGTGGACCACCCGGTCCGGTGGACAAGGGCGTAGATGAGGTAGCTCCGGTGCGGTGGTGAAGCGCGACCGTCGTCTTCGTCGTCGTCGTCGTCGTCCGGCACAGAGGTGGGGAACGGTGGGGAAAGAGACGAGACGAGGGGTGATTCGAGGGTTGGCGGCGAATTAGGGATTTAAGCAATTTGGGCGAGGAAGGGGACGGTGGAGAAGATATATTTTGCTGGGCTGGAATTGGGGTCGCCAGATATTTCAATCCGAAACGTGGAAGCGCGAACTTATAGTCGTCGTCCTTTTTTGGGGGGAAGGGGGTGGATGGGTGCTACGCGTCCGTCCGACACACGCGACCACCCCGACAGGACTATGTTTCGGTGCCTTAAGGCACCTGCCTTTGTGTCCATGACATATGGGCCCAACAGGTGGCTGGCCCACATGTCAGTGACCCAAAGGCAATTGCCTTTAAGGCACCGAAGCAGCATCCACCCCGACACGACCTTGGTTTGCCTGGTGCGCCTACATTTGAGAATGCAAACGAATCTTCTTTCATTTGCAAACGAATCTGTATGTATTGCCATGCCCGTGTGTTCCTTGCAATAATTAGTCATTCAAAACGAGATACTCCATCCGTTCACTTTTGTAAGTCGTTTTAGACAACTTAAAATGAACTGTTTTGCACATTGTCTGAAATGTCTTCAAGGTCTTATAAAAGTGAACAGAGGGAGTACTATAAATTAATTAATGAGGAGTTATTTGAAAAAAAATTGAAACGGTACCCACGCTAACGTGGATTAGAGTGTGTGTCACATAATTAGTTATTTGAATTAGAGTTTGTGTCACGTAGTTAGTTATTTGAATTAGAGTGTGTGTCACGTAGCGATCTTCAATTCTAACGTGGATTTCGCATTTCACTCTATCCATGCTACTTTTTTAATACAAATTCATATGTATATGATGAACACCATGGTAGTGAGAAAACTTTTGGATGGATTCAAACATATGACCTACAAAATAGCATAACAAACTGAGTCAATGTCAACTTTTCGAAACTTAGTATGGCACGAATTCGAAATAATTACCCGTATGCCTGGTCCTCGGTTGAAATCTTACAATGTACACCGAATTGAAACAACAATATTAAGTCTCGTACTATGTACATTCAAATGTTGTCCCCCCCGCACAAATGCTACATACTTCCTGTATCGGTCAATCTTCCTCTCCTAACCACCTTAGGAAGCTATCGGTTTCCAACACAGGTTCATTCTTTCTCTCCATGTTTCGATCTCTAAGTCTCTCAACTACACAACCCCCTTTTCCACTCTGTTACCAAGTGTATTTACCTCGCACACCCTCCATTGCACCCCATGCCGAGCTCTCTCTCTCCCCCGTCTCCCTCTCACCCTCTCATGCTAAATACATGCATTGCCTATCTAGCCCCCAACCTCTCGTGCATGCGCACGCATGCACGTTGTATATCTAGGTCACTCCCTCGAGACTGTCTCACTCTTTCTTCCGCACGGCGGGCCACACTCGCTCAATCTCGCTCTCTTTATCTAAGTCTCATTTAACCTTGTTTTCTTTCACACACAAATGATATATCTCCCTGTTCGGGCCTCGATCGACACACTCTATACTCTCTCACGCAGATTGTCTATCTAGGTCAGTCCATCCAAGCCGCCACCACTCTTTCGACCTCATGGTGGGCCACGCTCACTCAATCTCTCTCTCTCTCTCTCTCTCTCCGTATGTCTCGATTGACCTTGCTCTTTCTCGGACAAAAAACGATATATCACCATGTTTGAGCCCAATTCGACCAATTCACATTGTATACTCTCTCACGCACATCGTCTATCTAGGTCACTCTCTCCAACCCGTCTCACTCTTTCGATCGCACGGCGACCCTATGTGATCGGTTGACCTTGCTTCCTCCCACGCACAAAATATATCTACACGTCTGTGACTGGATCATCTCTCAAGCTCTATCTTACAGCCATCACCCTTGCCAAAAAGCTCAATCGGACAATATCTCTCCAGAGCATATATATTTGTTCAATGAATGTCGGACCACACTCACTTTGTCTCTCTATCTATATGTCTCTCGATTGACCTTGCTTTCTCACACCGTATCTTCCACGCGTTAAAGCTACTACCTCTCCATCCCTCGCAAAGCCGGAGCTATTTACATTGCGAGGGGCACTCCAACCTTGGATTAATTTGTGTAGGCATTTATTCCGGTCGGTTTAGATTATATTTTCGTAGCATTTGGCCCACAACTACTCCAATCACCGTCGCGGGTAATTAAGCTACGGGGAGCACCTAATATGAGCACCGGGGAGGCGTTGGATCGAAGATGCAGCGGCACACACGAGGCCTGAATGTTTTATTTGCAAAAAAAACCTTTGGAGAGTTTGGAAATTGTGCATAATTACAAAGACTACTCCCAAGCCATTGGATCTCACTTCCAACGGTGTAAAAACTCATATTACCATAGTATCTAAGCTGCGGGGTGGATGTGATATTCTATGCTACTGTCATTTTTGTTCGTAAACTTGCAAAAAGCGTGTAACTCGTGCCGTTACTTGTCTAACCACGCAAAGTGTTTGTTCAAAAAAACCATCCTACACTGAATTATCGGAACAACACACAGGGGTCCCACTTGTCATTAATCAAATTTGGACCTAAAACTAACAAATCTGAAAGACGAGATTCGAACTAGCAACCTGGACTACAAAGTGTAAGTCGATAGCCTGAAAAAACGAACGGTTGTTGGCTTTGTCCCATAACTTGATTTTATACAGTACTTGTGTTGAGTAGAGTAGAGGGAGTGCCTCGTCAACATGTGCATGACCGTTATCTCACTTACTGGTGGGTCCTAGGTCTGCGATCTCAATCTCTCTTCTCTCCATCGTCTAACCTTTGCACGGGCACACACGAAGAGCGGCGCTAGTTTGCCGTGGTGTTATTACAACTAAAAAAACTTGGAAAATAGAAGAATCGCCTAGAACAAGAGACGTTGTGGCTGGTCGAGACGGAGCTAACCACATCTATCCTCCATGCCACGTTTGCATGATGAAGCTATGTGGCTAGTGGGGTGTTTTCAACCGACTGGCTGGGTCCCGAGGTCGAACCATAGGTACTACGTCTGATACAGTATATTTTTACACGCACATTTTTCCTCCGTGCTGAGACGTGGCACACCCTACCGCGCGGTTTCGGGGTCCTCCCGGGTGGTGCACGCATATATTCTTCCTAACGTGGGACGCCCTACCACGCATTTTCTAGGTCCTCCTCGGTCGTAGCGCCGAAGCAAGTAAATGAGTCGTCAAATCATGAAAGACCACCTTTCCCGCCGAGTACATCAGTGAAGCACGGTGGCTAGCTAGTTGGGCTAGTTCGACCGATTAGCTAGGCCGCCGCCACATTTTTTTCACCCCTTTTTTATCTACTTGCCGGTAGGTAAATTTAAATATCCACCACGGCGTTGCTCTGGTGTTTGGGTGTGGAAGGATTTTTAATTTTTTGATTGACGGGAGCAGGCGTGGCAGGATTTTTAATTTTTTGATTGACGAGAGCAGGCGCAGCAGCAACTAGTCACGATGACTCCGCCTGTACCCACTGCTCCCTGATGTGAGAAGTCGTCGACTGGTGTTTTACCGTGGTGAAAACCAAAAAATCCCGCTCCCTCCGCCTTCCCGTAGATTGCATTGCCTTTCAGCCGTTTCGCCCCCTTTGCTTCCTCTCCCCATTGTTTCTACCTGGTGCCATGGCGGCGCAGCAGATCACGGAGTCCGAGGTGAGGCTCCTGACACAGGAGCTCCATGCCAAGGATGTGGAGCTCAGGGCCAAGGACGTGGAGCTCCGTGAGCTCAAGGAGGAGAGGAGTGCCATGCTCCTCCGTTATGTGCAGGAGTTCACGGAGCTTCAAAAGCGGCAGGCGTCCACCACAAAGATGCTCGAGGCGTCAGCGGCGTTGCTGCAGAAAGCGGGAGATACAATAGGCCGTCAGGGGAGCCGGCTGGAGCGCGAGCGGGCCGATCGTGACGAGGTCCAGGATCGCCTCAGCCACTTGGTGAACCAAGTTGCCACGCACGTGTTGCGGCTGCACGATGCCTACCATCGTGCTAGCGCAACGATGCCGGCCGTCGGGCTAAACCCGTTCGACCACCTGGTCGACTTCAACGAGCTGCGGCTTCCTGACATGTTCTCCTTCTTCACCTATATCTCCGAGGAGCTGAGCCGTCTTCGCGCGATGGTGGGGGCTGAGCTGGACAAGGAGGGGTTGCGGGCTGCCGTCGCTGTTGCCTGGCGAATCCTTTCAGGGCTCCGTCACCGTAATCCATTCGTGCCATTGGACGCCGTCTTTGACGAGCTGGCTCCCGTCGACCGGGAGCGGGCTCTGCGGGCGGTTGCACCCTGCATTACCAACGTCATGCGCCTCAAGAAGCAGAGGGACTTCGGTGGTGTTTAGGCGCCCTCTGCATGGGCATGTCCATGTCTCCGCGCAACATGACCGTTGGATCAAACTCAGACGGTGCAGATCAGTCACTGTAGCACAAAGCATGTGGGTGTGTTTGGTTGCATTCTCATCTCAATATAGTTGTTTCCTCTTCGTGTATTTTTGTCAATCTACTAGTGTGGACTCATGCACCCTTCATGCACTCTGCCAAACACCCAAAAGTGGGTCGAGAAGGGAACTTTTGCTCCCATCCCGTGCACCCTTCATACACCCTGCCTAACACTATTCGTGCTTCATATGGTTCATGTTTTGTGGAGTACTGTAGCACCATACTCTCCGTGCTCTGTGGACCTAGTTCTGTTAACATTGATCTCACCATTCATTCTCGACCGGACAGTCGAAAAAGCGGTACTATGTTACATATAGGAGTAGTTGACATGCGCACAACATCATTTGTTATCGTCATATCTTACTACACTAGCAACAAGATTGTGTAGTACTGACGTATGAACCACTGCACATGCCTAGTAGTAGGAGCACTATGTATGTTCAAGTGGCTGCCGTGTTTTGCACTCCTCCGTCGTAAGAGTGGAAACACTTGCTGTAATCATTTTTTTCTTCTGAAAAAAAGTGGACACGCTCTACCGTGCGGATCCTCCTCCAGCCATGCACTAAATTACTCACTTTCGCCGACATGTGGGACAACCAGCATCAGGGTCCACCATCCATGCACTAAATTACTCCGTAGTAGAGTGACGGTAGACTACCCCGATCGAAGCGCCACAGTAATGCCCAATGAGCCGTCAAATCACAAAACCACCTCCATTCCAGCAGTAAGTTGGACGGACGAAGCAACCATCATTTCACTCTTCTCTCTCAGCTTCCTCTCTACCCAACCCTCGCTTCTGCCTCATCTTGTTCCTCATTTCTTCAAGAAAACCCCGGCCTACTTCTACCATTGTTCTTCTCTCCCAAAGAAGGAAAGGTGAGCGCATCAATGGTGTTGATTCTGGCCAAGGCCCGGTCTTGCAACCCCGAGACTGATCCTATGACTCCCTCTCTTTTCTTCTTTTGGGTTTGTGATTATGGTTTCTTTTCTTTTATTTCTATCTGACAGTTTCTTGATGGAAGCTAGAGCACCGGCCGAAGTGATGTCTATGGCTCCAGCCAAAACCGTCGAGGCTCATGGTACGAAGAAGCGCAAGCACCCCACCGAGACTAACGCAGACAAGCTCAAAGCCATCGCCCTGTCCAAGCCCCCCTCTTTGGGATCCCTCATTAAGCAAGTCCAGGTAATATCTCTTCTTGACGATCTTTTTCTCAATCTTGATCGTGTTTTTTCATCTAACATGTAGTACTAGTACTAGTAGTACAACTTTTTGGGTGATCTTGCATGTGATTTTTGTGTGCCAAATGACGGTTCTAAATTCCTCTTTTGACCAACCATGCGAGAGGTTGACACTAATTTCTTATAGATTACTTTCAACTACTCCCTCTATCCCAAATTTCTTGTCTTAGATTTGTCTAGATACGGATGTATCTAATACTAAAATGTGACATGATACATCCGTATCTAGACAAATCTAACACAAGAATTTTGGGACGGAGGGAGTACTTTATGAACATCAATGCTACCTTTTAAGAGGGTATATTTGCCTCAGTAACTTGTGTTATGGATATTGCATGTAATCCCTCTGCTCTCATGCCTTTGAAGACATGTTCTAGTGTCTTTGCTCACTCATTTCTGTCCGTATATGTAGTCATATATGGAGGATAATATCGAAAATCATCGTATATTTCTGAACGGAGGTAGTAATAAATATGGTTTCTATTTGAATTAGAACCAGGTCCGCGGTGGAGATGAAGTTCTCAAAGTCATGCCGTGTGAACTGGAAGATCTGATGATGAGTTCTACTGCTGAACTATCCAGCTGCTATGTCCTTGTCGCCACGTGTCCTGAACTAGTGTTTTCCTGTAGCATTGTTGTCAGGCGTGTTCTCAAGGCTGTACTTGACTACAACAATTTCCTGGCTGTGCCTTCGATTACGAAGGGTGTGGTTCTTGTAAAGCTTCCCAACAAATCTGATGCGGCATGTCTTCATCATCATGTTTATGAGTGGAAAGACCACTCTGTTAGGTTCTCCAAGGTTGACAAGATGGTGATGGTGCATGTAGACATCTCACACGAAGTCCATGGCCTAGTCAGTTATGCGGGGTTCATCCCATAGGTCGGTGGCAAAAAATAGTCTGCAGAGTTTAATTAGTTTAACTTTGCTTGTCTGTAGTAAGTACTATTGTCCAATACTTTATTTGTGTTTGTGAACCCTGTATTGTTTATTAGTACTGCCGCTTTTGGTGTGTGGTCATTCCTGAGAACGGTCTATGTTAATGTCTGTCCACTCAATTCAGTCTGTATATTTTGAAGTATCCATATCATATTTTTTGTGAGGACGGTCTATCAATTATGGTTACACTCCAATATCTGTATGCATTGCAGGGTTTATCGCACCCACCAGGATTTCCAGCCCCATGGATGTTCGGTCCATACGATTTGTCACGACCTTTGGACTGTCCTGCTTGTGGGAGTAGGCGGGGCCCCTACATGCCACGCGTAGTTGGACGATCAATCTTCTGTTTAGTACTTCAACATAGTGATTTCCTGGTAAGGATTCACTCGTGTCACATCAAGTAAATCTTATTGATTTACTGTCTAAATCTTATTGATTTAATGTCATGTTTTCTTTCTTTTCCTGTAATTTTACTATGCAGGTTTTGCCATGTGACATTCATCACAGAATAAACCATTTGGTTTGCTCTATGATGGCTATTTTTGCAGGTTTCACTTCTTATGTCGTGTCAGTAACGAAGGCACCGTCCATCACTTATATTACTGGAAAAAATTGGATCAGTCTGTTGTCTGAGTACAAGCTGAATCCCTATGATGAACTGCAGTTTGGTTTAACAAAAACGCCACAATTAGTCCTTCTCGAGTTTAAAAGAAATGAAGAAAAAGACTAGATCACGATCACAGATCCTAGTCAAGTTAGAAAGTTGATCATAGCAGACCAGACACGATCGCCGTTGTCTCGCACAGATCAAGCACCGGAAGTTGATCATAGCACTAACAGTGGCAGCAGCTCAGTCTGATCCAGCTGAGGATTGGGCACCGACCGCGTCAGCGGATCAGTCTGATCTATCGGAGGATCGGGCATCGACACCGGCACCAATTCTACAAGGAGCACCATCTCTGGCAGCAGCAGCGGCTTCGGCACTTGCACCAACACTTGCACTTGCATCTGCTCCGGCCCGTGCAGTTGCACCGGCAACAGACTGGGCTGTAGTTCACACTTCATATACCAAAGTCCTTACAAAAACCGACATGTCCACCTTCTTGGTAAGCATTGGCCGCCCAAGTGCTTCGTTCTTTTTTCTTTCCATGTTGTTTCACATGATTCACTGTGTTGATCTAACTGTTTGGGTATGTCTTCTTGTTTGCAAACAGAGAATTTCTAGAGCAACGAGGGAGTCGTTCAACAATCCGGGCGACCGCGGCCAAGTTTCTCTTACCATGCGAAGCCTTGGTGTGAATGAACCTGCTCAATATACCGTAAGTACAAAGGATGGTCGCATGATGATTGTTGCTAAAGGATGGTCAAGGTTCTAATGTGAATCATATCTTGCGGTAGGGGATGATGTTAAAATCGAACTTTCTCGGCAAGGAGAGCTGGTCCAAATCAACTTTGAAATTCTTCAGTAGCAGCACGCAACTGCCGAACTGATCTATCCTCCGAGAGATTTTGATGTAATAATCTGGCATGGTGAAACAAGTGGCCTGTGTGTATAAGTAGTACGATAGTATTATTTATCACATTGTATATCGTTAATAGAATTGCAACTCTGATTGCTGGTTAGGAACTGTCGTTCGATTTCATTCCAACAATTGCAGTGCTTTATTCAATTTTGTGTATTCGCCTTGCGACAGCATCTAAAACCAGCGCCGTACCGATCGCTTGCAATATGAAAAGCGATGAGGTAGAACACATGGGCCCCCAAACATGCAGGGTCGGCCTGCGGCCCAAAGTCCAGAACCATGAGCCTATCTGAGTATTATATTCTCAGCTGAACCCCGATAAAAAAAGCTGAACCCCCATAATGCCCGTGCGTTGCAGAGGGAGTATATTTCTCGGCAAGGTGAGCATGTGATATAAAAGTTTGTATATTTCTTTACAGAGGGAGTATCTCTCCGTCAAAATATATATTTATGTGTAACTAGTTACTCCTGTCTTTCTACTTCCTTTCGCTGATATGTGGGGCAACCGGCAACGGGGTCCACGTGCCATATGCACAAATTAGAGTGCACAACTTCATGGTAGACACACCCTGGTCATAGCGCCGCAGTAATGCCCAATGAGCCGTCAAATCACAACCCGCCTTTCTAGCTTTAGCAGTAAGCTGGACGGACGAAGCGGCAATATTTCACTGGGCCTGAATCCCCTTCTCCCTTGTCTGCTTGTTCAGAGAAAACCCCCTCTCGGCGATTGCATAGGGTTTTCTCATGGAGAACCAGGTACGAATTCTACATCCAACCCCGATAAACCCAAGTCCCTTGGTCGCAGGTAATCATAGGATGGCAGACGCCGCAATTGATGCATTTTTCTTCCTACTGAATCTAGTGTGTTTCATTTGCAGTGCCCAAAGTGCGAGTACCCTACAGGTTTCTGCGCCCTCGGCGAGACGCGACACTTGTTCCTTCTCATCCTAACACAGCATTTTAAAACGCGCATAGTATGTTCCTAGAATCCTCTTTTCTATCCGGGAGGGTGGGGGTTTTTTGAACATGCTGTGTTCTCATATTATTTTTCCTGCAGTGTATTATTTGCTCTGCCAGAACACATGTACTCAAGAAGCTCGGCCTTGCCATAACTGAATACACTAGTTTAATGGTCACAGTGAAGACAAGCCATGGATATAAGTTCCGAGTTGGGTTCATGAACCAAGAAGATCGCTGCTTTTTTATGGCCGAACTTGGATAAACTTTCTCAAGTGTTACGGACTGAAAGTTGGCGCACGAATGTTGATGGAAATAGCAGAACCTGGTCTCATCTTCACTGCGATCTTCCAGCCCGACGTTGTTCCAATTGTTCATCCATGTTAGTTTTGTATCTGGTTCTTGCTTGTTGCCTCGATTACTTCTTAATCCACCTATTCTGTCTAACTAATCACAATTTAACTTTAGAAGTAGCAACGAATCTCTCACGAAGATGCTAATTCTAACTAATATTTTCATATAATTGGTGGCACGTGTAGGTTTTTTCAGAGTTAAGCAGTCTGCTCGTTTGTTACTCTGTAATAACTCGGTTGTTACTAATGGCACTGAAGTTGACTGGATCGACATCCACAAGTTCGTACACTTTATTGATTGTCTTGAGGTCCTTGTGGGGCGTTTCAATGGTGGAAGGCCACGTGGGATATGTGTGCCACTGCTGCACTCGTTGAACAGGTCCAACTATGTCGAGAAACTTATGGTATGAGCTGTTTTCTGTTATATATGTTGTTCATAAACTATTACTTATACACAGTTTTATAGCTGTGATCTTCTTGAAATAGGAACTGCCGAGTTCTATTGTTCCTATACAGATGCCTGACCATGGTCGGGTCAGACTTGCGCTTGGTCACAACATGATGTTTATGTCGACCTACTCAATTCCTCTTGGAGGTGAAAAGATACATATTCATGGATGGTCTCAAATAATGAAGGCCCATCCATCTTGGAGAATAGGACAGAAGATTATGTTCATGCTTTTCCATGGCTCTAAAGCGAATATCCTGTTTATTGACCACGTTGCGAGATGAAGCCGCTTTCAGAAGGTTGTGGATGTGCGGGGCGGCGCCTGGGCCTTGTCCAAGGGCTTGGCGGCCTCACCCTTGGTTAACTGTAGGCAAAGTAGCACTGTTCGAGGCGTGCTTTATACGGTTGAACCTGTATAAGTACTCATACTGCTTTCAGCTTTGGTTGTTAAGTGCCCCATGCTGGTTTCAGTTAAGGTTGTTAAGTACTCCTGCTGCTTTTACAGTCTGTCGTGTTTCTTCAATCCTGTCTTCCTCCAGCCGCCAAAACCAAACCAGCGCCGGCGGGGCCGCCTGCTTCCACCTCCCACGACTGGCTGCGTCTCAGCGCATGCATCGCCGCCCCACCGTCTCCTAAATCGTTAACGCCGACATCCTCCGCGCACTTTGGTGCACTCGCCGCGGCGCCGCCCTCTTGTGTTGTCAACATTGTCAACAAACAACAGGAATCGGCAGAAGTACGTGGAGAGGATGACAGTAGGGGCCCACCCACGTCAGCGTATGAAAAAATAAAATGCTTCCTCCTAGTGTTTTCCTGACATCTGGGACCCACGACATTGTGAGCATATATAGTCAATAGAGAAGAGAACATCACAAGATCGGCTGACACCTCGGACGTAGCTACTCGAGTAGTATTTCTTTTGTTTGGTATTGTTGAGACGGAGCAGGGTTTGAACTGGGCTGTGGCCCGTCTAGCCCAGGCTTATATTTTATGTTCACCATGTGACCAGCCCAGCTATTTTTTCTTTGTGAAAATGAGCTCAGTTTATTTTTTCTGAAGAATACCCAATCCAGGCCTACTTATTTTTCTATGCCCTGATGGGCTGCAACTCTTTCAAGACGCCTGCAAATCTTAAAAGTAATATGAAATGGGTTGTAAATATAAAAACAGATGACAAAATGCAATTACTTTATAATTTCTGAATTTTATTACATTTTCAGATTCCTATTTCACTGGGCATTAACATAATTTAAATATATCTTCAAAGTACTTTAAATCTGGCTAGACATTTCGGTATTAAAAATAGTTTGGAACCCACAGAAATATGCGAAATTGGCCCTGGCCAACCAAAAAAATGACTGCAATAAATTGCATAAGAAGTTGCCATGAGCTATATATAAATTATTAAGAAAAAGAGGGAGTTGTCTGACTTATTGGCCTGTTTAGTTGAAGTGTATGCAAGATTTTTTTAGTTACTATATACGTCAATAAACGATTCTAGCAGACGTAACCGTTGGATGTCAATCCAACGGCCGTCGTGTTTCTTCAATCTCTGATCTTCTTGCTCCAGCCGCCAAAGCAGCACCGGCTGGACCGCCTATTCCCGCCTCCCGTGGCCGGCTGTGCTGCCGTGCAGGCCTCAGCGCCCCCTACTACTCCCACCGCTGGCCAGGGCATCCCTCTACTCACCCACACCCCCTGTTATTCCGCGGCGACGGCAGCCTCACACCGCAGCCGAACCGGTGAACGCTCGTACTCCTCTCCGCGTGGGCATCCACTGCCGTGTCTTCCCTGGCTCCACGTCATCCCCTTCCTATACCTCACCGTCTTCCACCGCCGTGGTGCTCTCGGCGCGGCGTGGTCAATGTGGTCAACGACCGACTTCCATCGGAAGAGTACTGTACATGGAGAGGCTGACAGTTGGGTCCACGGCAACCGCAAGGAAGTGCCTCCTTATTACGCGGAAAATAATTATTCCTCCACCTGATAGCGGGGACCCACCGGACGGGCCACTAGTATTTTGCGAAAAAAATCGTTTCCCCCTGACTGCCGGGACCCACCGGACCGGCCACCGTATTTCGTGAAAACAACATTCCCCCCACTGTTAGCTCGGACCCACCGGAAGTGCCTCCTTATTACGCACAAAAAAATGAATACTCCCCCGGCTAGCTGGGACCCACCTTGGTGGGAGGCTGACTTGTGGGCCTACTAAGTTGACCGGGACGAAGGGCTTTGTCAACTTAGTCAATATAAACGATTCTAGCTCTAGTGACCGTATGATGTCCATCCAATGGCCGTAGTGCTTCTTCAACCTCTAGTCTTCTTGCTCCAGCCGCCCAAAGCAGCGCCGGTCGTGCCGCATGCTCTTGCCTCCCGTGGCCGGCTGTGCTGCCGCGGAGGCCTCATCGCCCCCTACTGTTCCCACCACTGGCCAGGCCCTACGGCGAGGGCAGCCTCACACCGCAGCCGAACCAGTGAACCCTCGTACTCCTCTCCGCGCGGGCTTCCACTGCCGTGTCTTCCCCGGCTCCGCGTCGTCCCCTTCCTAGGCCTCGTCGTCGTCCACCGCCATGGTGCTCTCGGCGCGGCATGGTCAATGTGGTCAACGACCGACTTCCATCGGAAGAGTACTGTGCGTGGAGACGCTGACAGCTGGGTCCACGGCCGCAACAAGGAAGTGCCTCCTTATTACACGCAAAATAATTATTCCTCCACTTGACAGCGGGGACCCACCGGACGGGCCACCGTATTTCGCGAAAAAAACATTTGCCCCTGACTGCTGGGACCCACCAGCTACATCTTTGCACACAAGAAAGTGCCTGACAGTCGGGACCCACCTGGTCGAAGCGTACGTAGCGTTGTCATTCTGGTCGCGAACGTGTACGTACATATATACTGGTCGATGTAGAGGCGCGCACGTGTCGTAGTAGAGGCGCGCACATAGCATGTACACGTACGTACAGCGGCCAGGGTGCAAGAAAGAAAATACGGCCACGTAGGTGGGAGTTGTCGCTCAGCGGGACCACCCCTACCGGCAACCCGAACAGGGGCCCCTTGGCGACCTTGCAGGACTTCGTGAACTTACCGGTCCTCTCGGCCCTGCCGTCGCGGTTCACATCGAGCTGAAAAAGCCGCTGGCAGAAGTGGGCGTGCTCCATCACCGTGAAGTTGTGGTTCAGGCCGGGGCGGAGCCGCATGATGTCAGCCACATTCCTGAAGAGCCAGGCCGGCCTCCCCTGGCTATGCAGTGGAGCGATGTGGCAGCGGATGAAATCCGCCCCAATCATCTCCAGGGTGAGACCGGCAACGGTGAGGCGATGGAATCTGGTGATGGCGACCATGAGCTTCCCATCCTGGGCATCGATATCACCCCAGTCGTCTCTGCGAACCGGTGGCGCCTGGCGAACCTGGCGAAATTCCTGTGGGTCCTCCTCCTCAATCAAACACCACCGGCTCGGCCGCCACTCCTCCCACCTCTCCTTCTAAGCGCCCTCTGGATATGTCCCCTTCTCCAGGGTCCTTGGGATCCAGGCGACACAAGCGGAAATGGAGCCTCCCCTCTAGATCTGAGGATAGAAGTAGTGGCGGAAAAGCGCCGTGTTGGGATGCACTCTGGCGAAGCCCTCGCGGAGATGGGCAAAAAGGGCCATGCACGCCACGGCATTTGGAGTGAAATCTAGAAGGTGGAAGCCATAGGTGTGCATGACATCGTTGAAGAAATCAGAGAAAGGGGGCAGAGGTCGCTGATACGTCTCCCTCGTATCTACTTTTCCAAACACTTTTGCCCTTGTTTTGGACTCTAACTTGCATGATTTGAATGGAACTAACCCGGTCTGACGCTGTTTTCAGCAGAATTGCCATGGTGTTATTTTTGTGCAGAAATAAAAGTTCTCGGAATGACCTGAAAATCAACGGATATTATTTTTGGAATATATAAAAAATACTGGAAGAAGAATCCATGTCAGGGGCCCCACACCCTGTCCACGAGGGTGGGGGCGCGCCCCCTGCCTCGTGGGCCCCTTGATGCTCCACCGACGTCCACCTTGACTCCATATATTCACTTTCGGGGAGAAAAAAATCAGAGGGAAGGATTCATCGCGTTTTACGATACGGAGCCGCCGCCAAGCCCTAAACTCTCTTGGGAGGGCTGATCTAGAGTCCGTTCGGGGCTCCGGAGAGGGGAATCCGTCGCCATCGTCATCATCAACCTTCCTCCATCACCAATTTCATGATGCTCACCGCCGTGCGTGAGTAATTCCATTGTAGGCTTGCTGGACGGTGATGGGTTGGATGAGATTTATCATGTAATCAAGGTAGTTTTGTTAGGGTTTGATCCCTAGTATCCACTATGTTCCGAGATTGATGTTGCTATGACTTTGCTATGCTTAATGCTTGTCACTAGGGCATGAGTGCCATGATTTAAGATCTGAACCTATTATATTTTCATGAATACATGTGAGTTCTTGATCCTATCTTGGAAGTCTATAGTCACCTATTATGTGTTATGATCCATGACAATAATCGGGATACTTACCGGTGATGACCATAGTTTGAGGAGTTCATGTATTCATTATGTGTTAATGCTTTGGTCTGGTACTCTATTAAAAGGAGGCCTTAATATCCCTTAGTTTCTAATAGGACCCCGCTGCCACGGGAGGGTAGGACAAAAGATGTCATGCAAGTTCTTTTCCATAAGCACGTGTGACTATATTCGGAATACATGCCTACATTACATTGATGAACTGGAGCTAGTTATGTGTCACCCTATGTTATAACTGTTGCATGATCGATCGCATCCAACATAATTATCCATCACTGATCCAATGCCTATGAGTTTTTCATATATTGTTCTTCGCTTATTTACTTTTCCGTTTCTACTGTTACAGTTACTATAAAACCCCAAAATATTACTTTTGCTACCGTTACCACTACTATCATATTACTTTGCTACTAAATACTTTGCTGCAGATATTAAGTTTCCAGGTGTGGTTGAATTGATAACTTAGCTGCTAATACTTGAGAATATTCTTTGGCTCCCCTTGTGTTGAATCAATAAATTTGGGTTGAATACTCTACCCTTGAAAACTGTTGCGATCCCCTATACTTTTGGGTTATCAGCCGCAGGAAAAGTAGACGACGAAGAATGGGTACCGATTCGGGCCGGCCTTGGCGAAATCAGCGGGGATGATGCGCGTGGCCGGATGCCCCGTCGTCTCTCCCCCTGTCTTTCACCCCCACAGGGGCTTGACGTTGTCCCGAAGGTGGACCGCGTCGACCGTCGAGGGAAAGTAGGCGAGCTGCGTCCGCCGCGCCACCGACTCACTCTCTGGCGGCTCCATCCCCCCAGTGTCCTTGGCCACTCTTTTGCCTTTGCTGGTTTTGGGTGCCATGGCGGCTGCGAGAGGTGAAGGAGGAAGGGCAGTGAAAACGCGGCAGCAGCGAGCGAGAGCAAGAGCTTGAGGAGGAAGAAGGAGGGGACGACGGTTCAGAGATTGGAGAGGGCACAAAGGGTAAATGAGCAGCGCGCCCGCGGTTATTCCTTTTTACGGGGAAGACACGGGCTGCCTCTTTACCATCTACTGTGATGTGACGCGTGCGTGCGAAAACCGCCCCACGCATGATCCCCATGTCACGCATGACCCCCCCCCCCCCACATCGCACGTTCAACGCGGGTCGTGGGGAAGCGCAGCAGACGGAAAAGTTACTGCAGTAAAAATCCGCCTCGCCAGCCCACACACCGTTCTGGGCCTAGCCCAACAATGCGTCGCGCTTATGTGTGGCCCAGGCCCGGGGGCTCCTGTCGGTGTACAAAAGTAGGGGCTCTCCTTTTGCACCCCTTTACTTGTGCACGGGCAGTCAGAGCCGCGCCCACGACCGCACTGAGCAGGGCAGGGGAGGGATGCCGAAGCGCAAGGACAGCCTGAGCAACGCCAAGACCAGGGGCGCAAAGAGAGCAAGAGCGCGAGGTGGACTCCCCTGGCAAGACTCTTGACGGGGTGGCTTCCGCAGCCCCGGCAAGATCCTTGCCGGGGCAACTTGCCTGACGCCAGCAGAGCGCGCCACCCTTGAGCCCAATGGTTTCCGATGCCATCAGCCACATCAAAACCAAGGCTCGGGAGTCACCTCCATGGTGGCATGAAGATCTTTGTAGAGATCATAAATATGCAAGATCAGATGAGAACCAGAAGACGACGGTCCTTGGCGAGATCCTTGCCAAGGAAATCCATGAGACCCCCGGCAAGATCCTTGCCGGGGACGACTGCGGTGCCACGGCAAGACCATTGTCGGGCCCCCGGCAAGACCCTTGCCGAGCACATCTGTGGGGCCGCAGCCAGGCCCACGTCTGCCAAGACTCCATCGCCGCTCCCATGCAGCTGCTAGCTCAACCAGTTGGGCAGGAGTCTGCGTGGCAGCGTGCGGCCTCCACACCGACTCAGCAAGCACCTGCGTGGTGGCATGCAGATCTTCGTGAAGGCTCCGCCATCACGCCAGCCCAGCAGCCAGCCAACATGGTGCTACAACGCCTCGTTAGCTCGGACGTGCGTCGGAGCTAGGCGAAGCGACGACAGCTGAGATGAGCTTCCTTGCCGTCCCCGATAAAGCAATAGGGGCATGTCGGCAACGCATTAAATGCGTTTGTCCAACGGTGCCAGAGGATAGACTCATCCACTGTACACCTTTCCACCTCTTGTGTGCCACTGTGGCGACCCCTTTTTGTCTATAAAAGGAGGCCCGAGGCGTACTGGAGGGGCATTCGGATCTTTGGAACTAGAGAGACACCGTAGCTAGTTCAAGAACTCAAGAACACTCAAATATACATCAAAGCAGGACTAGGGTATTACGTGCCACCGCGACCCGAACCTAGGTAAACGATCCTTGTGGTGACCGCCAGACCCGCTCTTTGCACAACCCCACGCCCGCCAACCGTAGAAGGGATCCCACTGATCCCATAGGTGTCGTTTCCCACCGACACAACTGGGCCATTCTTTGCTCTGGCAGCACCTGCCTTGTGATGTTTAACTCTGCCAATTGCATTTTTATCAGTAACGAATTCAATGGACATTAAGCCTGTTGCAATTAACAGTTGTATTTCAATGTATACAAACTTACAAAACATGAATTAGGATGCTATTAAGCCTGTTGCAATTAACATTTGTATCATTTTTAATCCGTCCCTTTACTACCGTGCCAGTTGTTGATTTTTTCTTGTTTTTACTTCCCAAAATATCAGTACCAAACAGACTCCAAACGCAACGAAACTTTTTGGAGGCTTTTTTTGGACCAGAAGACAACTTGGGACCAAGGAAGCACCTGTGGGAGGCCTGTGGGGCCCACAAGACACCAGGGCATGCCAGAGGCCCCTGGCGCGCCCTGATGGGTTGTGGGGCCCATGGGGGTCTCCTCCACCACCTCTCAGCACTATGAATACCAAAATATTCCAGAAACCCTAGGGGAGTCGACGAAACACAATTCCAGCTGCCGCAAGTTCCACAACCACAAGATCCAATCTAGAGCCCTATTCCGGCACCTTGCCGGAGGGGAACACGATCATGGAGGGGCTCATCATCCTCATTGGTGCCTCTCCGATGATGCGTGAGTAGTTCACCATAGATGCATGCTGGATAGCGGTCGATGTGTGGAGTAATAGTAGTAGATGTAGGCAGGAGTGGGTCTACTAATCTTGGACGTGATGACTATATTCATGATCATTACCTTGGATATTGTCATAGTTATTTGTTCTACTATCAATTGTCCAACAGTAATTTGTTTACCCACCGTATGTTATTTTCTCGAGAGAAGCCACTAGTGAAATCTACAGCCCCTGGTCGATCTTTTATCATATTTGCTTTCTGATCTATCTTTTGTTGTATTTGTTTTCAGATCTATTATTCCAAAAACCCAAAAAATCCTTGCTGCACTTTTTCTTTACTTATTTTATCTCGGATTTTATTCAGATCTATTTATCCTAACTCATACAAATTTATCTGTCGTTTTACCGAGGAGGGATTGACAACCCATCTTACGCGTCGGGTTGCAAGTATTTGTTCTTTGTGTGCAGGTACCGTTTACATAGTGTTGCTTGGTTCTCCTACTGGATTGATACCTTGGTTTTACAACTGAGGGAATTACCTACCATAATTGTACTGCTTCATCCCTTCCTCTTTGGGGAAATACCGACACAGTCTCTAGGCGCATCAAACGCTTAATTCGCGGGCGGAGATGGCTGGAGCCGGACATGGCAAGATGCAGAGATGGCTGGAAGCCGAACATGGCAGATGGCCAGAGACGTCTGCGTGGGTGGTGTCATGCGGTCTCGTATTATGGTAGCTCCTCGTACTCGGACGCCTCCACGGCACCGTCGAAGTCCGCCGTCGTCCATGCGGGAAACCCCTGTAGCACCACCATGCCTTCCTCCCACAGCAGCGGCTCCATTTGGGATGCTGATTGTGGCTTATACTATGTCGGTATTTCCCCAAAGAGGAAAGGATGATGCAGCACAGTGACGGTAGGTATTTCCCTTAGTGATGAGACCAAGGTTATCGAACCAGTAGGAGAATGACAAAACACTATGTAAACAGTACCTACACACAAAGAACAAATACTTGCAACCCTACGTGTTAAAGCGGTTGTCAATCCCTTTCGGGAAACAGTGCCAGAAATTGTCGAGTTGACGGGATAAAAATATGATAGATTGGATAAATAGATCTCGAATAAATGCAAAATAAAATAAAGTGCAGCAAGGTATTTTTGGGTTTTTGGAAATATAGATCTTAAAATAAAAGCAAATTAAAATAGATGTCAAAGGCAAATATAATAAAGAAGAGACCCGGGGGCCGTAGATTTCACTAGTGGCTTCTCTCGAGAAAAATAGCATACGGTGGGTAAACATATTACTGTTGGGCAATTGATAGAACTTCAAATAATCATGACGGTATCCAGGCAATGATCATTATATAGGAATGATGTCTAAGATTAGTAGACCAACTCCTGCATGCATTTACTACTATTACTCCACACATCGACCGCTATCCATCATGCATCTAGTGTATTAAGTTCATGGAGAAACGGAGTAATGCAATAAGAATGATGACATAATGTAGACAAGATATATTTATGTAGAAATAGACACCATCTTGTTATCCTTAATAGTAATGATACATACGTGTCATTTCCCCTTCTATCACTGGGATCGAGCACCGTAAGATCAAACCCATCACAAAGCACCTCTCCCCATGGCAAGAAAAATCGATCTAGTCGGCCTAATTAAACCAAAGCTTCGAAGAAGAAATACGAGGCTATAAGTAATCATGCATATAAGAGATCAAAAGACTCAAATAACTTTCATGGATAAAAACATAGATCTGATCATAAACTCAAAGTTCATCGGATCCCAACAAACACATCGCAAAAAGAGTTACATCAAATAGATCTCCAAGAGACCATTGTATTGAGAATCAAAAGAGAGAGAGAGGAAGGCATCTAGCTACTAACTATGGACCCGTGGGTCTACAATGAACTACTCGCGCATCATCGGAGAGGCACCAATGAGGATGATGAACCCCTCTGTGATGGTGTCTAGATTGGATCTATCGTTTCTCAAACTTGCGGCTGCTGGAATTGATTTTCATCGACTCCTCTAGGGTTTCTGGAATAATGGGGTATTTATAGAGCAAAGAGGCGGTGCGGGAGGCCACCGAGGTGGGCACAACCCACCTGGGAACGCCTGGGCCCCCAGGCGTGCCCTGGTGGGTTGTGCTCCCCTTGGAGCCCCCCTCTGGTACTTCTTTGGCCCAACAGGTGTCTTATGGTCTAGAAAAAATCTCCAGAAAGTTTCGCTGCGTTTGGACTCTGTTTGGTATTGATTTTCTGCGAAGTAAAAAAACAAGCAAAAAACAACAACTGACATTGGGCACTATATCAATAGGTTAGTGCCAAAAAATGATATAAAGTTGCTATAAAATGATTGTAAAACATCCAGGAATGATAATATAACAGCATGGAACAATCAAAATTATATATACGTTGGAGACGTATCAGCATCCCCAAGCTTAATTCCTGCTCATCCTCGAGTAGGTAATTGATAAAAACAGAATTTTTGATGTGGAATGCTGCCTAACATGTTCATCACATATTCTTTTCTTTGTAGCATGGACATTTGGAATTTTATATGATTCAAAGCAATAGTCTAGTTTTGACATGAAGATTTCAATACTCAATTATATCAACAAACAACCATGTCTTTTAAAATATCAACACTAAAGCAAGTTATCCCTAGCCCATTATGCTCAATCATTGATCCATTCTTGAAACACACTCGCATATTAGCTACACCCGATGCTCAAGTACGATCATAGTGCCCCTTAGTTGGTGCTTTATAAGAGAAAATGGAGACTCAAAATAAAAATTGCATAAAGTAAGTAGAAAGGCCCTTCACAGAGGCAAGTAGGGATTTGTAGCGGTGCTAGAGCTCAAAGCGAAAAAGATAGAGATAAAAACATTTTGGGTTGCATGCTTTTCCTTTCAACGAAAACGATCGAGTAGTTCCCAATACTTTCCATGCTAGATATATCATAGGGGGTTCCCAAACAAAAAATAAAGTTTATTCCTTTTCCACCATACTTTCACATTCCATGGCTAACCGAATCCATGGGTGCCGTCCATACCAACACTTTGCAAGGAATTTATTATTTGACAACATAAAGTAAATTCATTTTTCATTTCGAGACTGGGCATCCCTAATACCTTTGCCGTACTCTCGTGTAGTGACAAGTGAATAAACACTCATTTTGAGAATAACACATCTAGCATAGAAATATACCAGCCACCCCTACCGTTTCATGAGCGGTACAAGCACACAAAAGAGATTTTTTTTTGAAAACTAGAGATGGCACATACAAATTTGCTTAGAACGGCAAAATAATACCGCATATAGGTATGTATAGTGGACTCATGTGGCAAAACTAGGTTTAACGATTTTGGATGCACAAGTAGTGATCATACTTAGTGCAAATGAAGGTTAGCAAAAGATTGAGAAGCATCCAACCAAGAAGCAAAAAATCTCATAAGCGAGCATTAAGCATAACTAACACTGAATAATGCAGCACAAGTAGGATGTAATTTCATAACATAACTATTGACTTTCGTGCTTGCATAGGGAATCACAAACCTTAACACCAATATTCTTACTAAAGCATAATTACTCATCAACATGACTCACATATTACATCAACATATCGCAAAACTATTACAAGGAATCAAGTTTATTTTGTCCAATGATCTTCATGAAAGTTTTTATTATATCCCTCTTGAATATCTATCACTTTGGGACTAATTTCATATGTTGCTTTTCATAGCTCAAATAAATTGTAGCGACCCGATCCGAATGGATCAAGTCTCTATGCTTAAGTGTCATCCCTGGATCGGTATGCTGACACACACAGTACTCGAGGATTTATAACAGAGGTAAATCACATGTAAAAGTAACGTAAATACTATTACCTCAATCCAAATAGCGGAAGTAACAAGGTTGTGGATTCCCATCAACACCAACGACAAAGTTGAGTGTAGAAATCGTAACCCTAACGTACCACTTACTCGTCGTAAGATACTCCTGCAACATGAGACGTTGCAGCCACAAAGGGTCAGTACATTGAATGTACTGGCAAATTCACACCATAGAGAAATGATGAACAAAGGCTATCACTACATGCATATTTGGCTGGTGGAAAAGCTCTATGGTTATAAGGTTTTTGCGAAAAGCCAATTTTTCCCTACTACAAAGGAATAAATTTTATTTAACTATCATGGTGGTTGTTAAACATTGAGAATGGTTGACAGCATTCTCAATCCCAATTAAGCATCATCATTAAAACCCAACAATATTCATTTAAAGTAACATGATGAGATTCACATGATAATCCAGGTACTAGATACTCAAAACGTCCATAACCGGGGACACGGCTAATCATGATTAGTTTATACACTCTGCAGAGGTTTGCGCACTTTTCCCCACAAGACTCGATCGCCTCCGTTTGGTTTCTCGCACTACATGGTGTTTGAGAAGACGGATGACCGAGACATAGTCTTTTAGAAGCGTTTGCACCTTACGATGGGTAGACCGTACCACCTACAACCCCTACATCTGCTAGTCTACCACTGTAAGAGTTCACACGACTTAATCAACTATGCTAGAGCCCATAATAGCTTGTGGCTGCACACGGAAGTTTCTAGTATGAATAATCTCATGATACCTTTGAGCCTGGGTGGCGGTCCATAAAAAACAGGCAATCCTGGTCTACCCAGGTGCCTAGACAGGCAATCCTGGAATAACCAGGTACCTCAATCCACCCAGATGTGTGTTTAAGTTGCCACCTTAAGTAAACCATTAATTAACAAACTCACATCTGTCATGAATACTCTCAAAACCCAATCCACGTCTACGAGCATAGCATGGCACTATAAGCATAGCGTAATAGTAACTCCCAAGGGTTTGATAATAAACATGTAATAGGTACTACCTCAACTACTTCCCATCCCACAATTTAATTAGATCCTAATCATGCAATGTTGGAGGTTTGATCTAATGCAATAAAAACTGGGTATGAAAGGGGATATGATCAAAGTGTGAACTTGCCTGCAATGTTGATGAAGATGATTCGCACTCAAAACTCTTGATAGTTCTACTCGTCACACTCCGGTCAATCTATCGTAAGCAAGCAATAGTAACCACACATAAGCAATCATTCAAAAGATCAGTAAGATCGAAGAACACAATTCGGAAAACATCAAAACCAAGCAAATAACTCTTGCAACATAAAACAATTTCTAACAATACCAAAATTATGTGAATTTGGCCTTATCAGAAAGTTTAGGTCAAGAGCTTCGATTTGCAAAAAGAATCAACTCAAACGGAGCTACGAAACTCAAGTTATGATCAAATGAAGTTTGAATTCAAATCTGATCTAATTCAAATTTTAAACTTTTCAAAAACATGTTTGAGTTGGATTACTGGATAGAGGAGATCGTAACGAAGATGTGAGCGTTGGTTTCGTTGGATTTGGACTAACAAGCAAAAAGTTATAGTCGTTTGAAACAGAGGGACTAATCTGTAAATAAAACACTACGGATAGGTCCCTGGCCAAAATTAAAAAGAAAAAGAAAAAAACTATTGAGCGAACGCTCGCTAACAGAACCTAAGTGATGAAACCGTTCGCTCCGGAGAACTAGCAGACGAACATTCACTGGAAAATAGAAAACGGTTCGAAAAGGAAAAAACAAACGTGAACTAATCCTAGCCCTAGATCTACGATCTAACAGACAAGGGAGAGAGGCGGCGGTTACCACGGCATGGAGGTCGCCGGTGACGGGGAAGACGGCGGCGGCGGCTCGGACCTCGACGGGGCGGCGGCTCCGGTGGGTCTCCGGCTGCGGCGAGGGCGTCAAGGCGCTCGGCGCGGCGCGGCGGTGACGACGGTGGTGGCGGTAGCGATCGGGGGCGACGGAGTGGAGCGGGCAGCGGTGGCTCGATCTCACCGGAGCGGCGGCTTCCACGAGCGTGGCGAGAAGTGCGGCGGCGGCGCGAAGTGCGAGGAGGAGAGGAATGGGGCCGGGGCCTCGGGTTCTTATGGAGGGAGGGGGCGAGCTGGCGTGGAGGAGGGGCCAGGCAAAGGCGGCGGCGAGAAGTCCACGCGGCGTACGGCGGCGGCGACGCCGTGTAGGTGCGGGAGTCCGGCGGGAGCTCGGGGACGGGTGCAGGCGCGCTGGGCCGCTGCTGGGCTGGGCCGGCTGGCCTGGCGTGGGGAGAGAGAGAGAGAGCAGTGCTGGGCTTCGGCCTGGCACTGTTCGAAGAGTTTAAAAAACATTTTTCACAGACAACAAAAATAACAAAAACAAAAAGAAATCAAAATATTATATAGGCATATAATATACCAAAATTTGCAGATTTTTTTCCTACAACAGGGACATTTTTAATATGCCAAATAAAATCCACACAAAATCAGATAAATCAAAGAGTGCTACTGGTCTAATAAAATCCAACAAAAATCATTTTAAAAATACCAAAATGATTTCAAATAAATTTTTCTCCAATTTTCTAATGTAGGGAATCATGTTACCCTATTTCCCATGTATTTTATTTTTGGAGAAAAATAATTTGAATAAAACTCAAATAACTCCAAATTGAAAATAAATTCAAAAGAACTTTGAATTTAATTCTTTGAAACTCCCAACTCATATTTCATATAATTTGAAGAAGTCATTTTATCTTCGCTCATGAAAATCATTGAGTTGCATAAAGTTTCTAAATTGGGAAAAACATTTCCCAATGGAATTCAAATATTTTTCAAACACCCTTTTCATTTATTTAAATGGAAGAAGTCATGTCATCTTCTCTCTAGGGTTTTGTATTTGAAAAGAATTTGAATTCACGAAGATCATAAATGAAAAAGTGAAAGTTTGGGAAAGTCCTTTTATTCCCTCTCATTTAACTTTCAAAAAGTTTCGAATTTTACTCACTTTCAGTCAATCAATCAAATCTATCTATTTAATATAACATTCCAAAATTTAGAATTTTGGGATGTTACATAAATCTAAGTGAAACAACAGAGCATTCTTCAAAAATAATAAAGCACACCGTGCTCAAAAAAAGATATAAGTGAAGCACTAGAGCAATTCCATAGCTCAAAAAGATTTAAGTGAAACATAGAGAGCAATTCTAACAAATCATAGCATAATTTTGGCTCTCCCAAATAGGTGTGTCCAGCAAGGATAGATGACTTAAAATGAGAAGCAAAACAAGCAAAGAATCATATCATACAAGACGCTCCAAGAAAAACTCATGATATGTGACGAATAAAAATATAGCTCCAAGTAAAATGCTGATGGTCATTAGAACAAAGAGGGGATGCCACTCGGGCATCCCCAAACTTAGTTGCTTGCTACCCTTTTAGATAATGGCTTGGGATACCATGGGGCATCCCCAAGCGTAGGCTCTTCTTACTCCTTATTCCTTCATCCATCATGATCTCACCCAAAACTTGAAAACTTCAATCACACAAAAATCAACAAAACCTTCGAGAGATCTGTTAGTATAGCAAAGCAAATCACTACTATAAGTACTATTGCAAACCCATTAATATTTTATTTTTGCATTATATCTAATGCATTCCAACTTTTGTATAGCTTATACCCTCCAATACAAACCATAGATTCATCGAAATAAGCACACAACGCAAAGAAAACAGAATCTGTCAAAAATAGAACAAACTGCAGTAATCTAAAACCTTTGAATACTTCTGTAACTCCAAAAATTCAAGAATATTAGCACAATGTGGGAAATTTGTATATTAATGTTCTGCAAAAAGATTCAGTATTTTATCGCACTTCTGTTAAAAATGAGAATTATTTTTCTAGGCGCAAAAGTTTTTGTTTTTCAGCAAGATCAAATTAACTATCACCCAACATGATCCCAAAGGCTTTGATTGGCACAATCACTAATTAAAACATGAAAAAAACAGTCATAACAGTAGCATAATTGTGCAAACACTCAAGAACATAAAGAAAAAGAGAAAAATAAATTTTATTCATTTGGTTGCCTCCCAACAAGCGCTATCATTTTATGCCCCTAGCTAGGCATAAGATTTCAATGATGCTCACATGAAAGATTAGGATTGAAACACAAAGAGAGCATCATGAAACATATGAAAAACATATTTAAGTCTAACATACTTCCTATGCATGGGAATTTTATAAGCGAACAAATTATCAAGACAAGAAATTTCTAGCACATGCGAAGGAGAGGATTAAAACATTGGCAATCTCAACATAACGAGAGGTAATTTAGTAACATGAAAATTTCGACAACCATATTTTCCTCTCATAATAATTACATGTAAGATCATAATCAAATTCAACAATATAGCTATCATAGAAATTTTTCTCTTCATGAACCACATGAATGCAAAGTTGACACTCTTCCAATATAGTGGAATTATCATCAAATAAAATCATGACCTCTCCAAACCCACTTTTATCAAAATTTTCATAAGATTGAACACTCTCGAAATATGTGGGATTATTTTTGGCTAAAGTTGAGACTCTTCCAAACCCACTTTTAGTATTATCGCAAGCATATTCATCATGAGGTTTCAATAAATTCTCAAGATCATAAGAATCATTATCACTCGAATCATGATCATTGCAATAAGTAATGGACATAACAAAGCAAGCATCCCCAAGCTTTGGGTTTTGCATATCACTAACACAATTGACATTAATATAATTTATAATAACATCATTGCAATCACACTTTTCATTCAAGGAATTATCATGAATCACTTTATAAGTTTCTTTGTTTAACACTTCATCACAATTTTCAGGTTCATGAATCTCAAGCAAAACTTCATAAAGATAATCTAGTGAACTTAATTCACTATCAATTGGTTCATCATAACTGGATCTCTTAAAAATATTAGCAAGTAGATGAGGATCCATATCAATAGATTTTTAGCAAGAGAAGAAGCAAGCAAATAGAAGGCACATGGAAACATAAGCAAACATAAGATCAAACGAGAAAAAGGCAAATAAAAGGCAAATTTTTGTGAAGTGAGGGAGATGAAAATGAGAGGCAAATGGCAAATAATGTAAATTGCAAGGAGATGAGATTTGTGATTAGGAACCCCGTAGATGTTGATGATATCTCCCCGGTAACGGTGCCAGAAATTCCTTTTGATTGCGGCTTGAACTACGTCGGTATTTCCCCAAAGAGGAAGGGATGATGTAGCACAGCGACGGTAGCTATTTCCCTCAGTGATGAGACCAAGGTTATCGAACCAGTAGGAGAATAATGCAACACTACGTAAACAATACCTGCACACAAAGAGCAAATACTTGCAACCCGACGTGTTAAAGGGGTTGTCAATCCCTTTCGGGTAATGGTGCCAGAAATTATCGAGTTGACGGGATAAAAATATTTTAGATTGGATAAATAGATCTCGAATAAATGCAAAATAAAATAAAGTGCCGCAAGGTATTTTTGGGTTTTGGAAATATAGATCTCAAAATAAAAGTGAATAAAAATATATCTCAAAGGCAAATATAATAAAGAAGAGACCCGGGGGCCATAGATTTCACTAGTGGCTTCTCTCGAGAAAAATAGCATACAGTGGGTAAACAGATTATTGCTAGGCAATTGATAGAACTTCAAATAATCATGATGATATCCAGGCAATGATCATTATATAGGCATCATGTCTAAGATTAGTAGGCCGATTCTTGCCTGCATCTACTACTATTACTCCACACATCGACCGCTATCTAGCATGCATCTAATGTATTAAGTTCATGGAGAAACAGATTAATGCAATAAGAACGATGACATGATGTAGACAAGCTTGGGGATGCCCCGGAAGGCATCCCCTCTTTCGTCTTCAACATTATCGGTAACCTCACTTGGAGCTGTGTTTTCATTCGTCACATGATATGAGTTTTACTTGGAGCATCATTTTATTTTGTTAGGATTTGCTTGCTGTTATTTAGAATAATGTTTTGCATCTTTTATTTCAATAAAAGTGGCAATGATAGCCTTTGCCATGCTTATTTTCCAAGTATACATGTTGCTGTTTGAAAACAGAACGTTTACCGCTGTTGCAAAAATTCCCTAGAAAAGTCAAAATGTGATAAAATGTTGAAACTTTTTGCAAAATAAGCTCTGATAAATTTTCTAGATTGTGGTAAATTTTAATAATTTTTGGACTTCAATAACTATTGATACTCTTGCATTCTTTACATACTGTACTGTTTTGGCAGATTGTTGTTATGTTTGCATATGTTTGCTTGTTTAATGACTCTATTTGAGGATAGGAGTATTAAATATGCAGAGGCATTTAGTATGCAATGTTGAATAGTAATTTTAGTGATTTTCTACTGTCGGATTACGGGTTCCGGCAAACCCTTGAGAGGTTCGAACACTTGGGTGCGCACGAAGAACACTCTCTCCCCAACTCGCTCGCTCAACGATCCCACGGCCTAGCTCGACGAACCCGAAGAACAGAGAGACACAAGGGGTTTATACTAGTTCGGGCCACCTTGAGGTGTAATAACCTACTCTAGTTTGTGGGTGGATTGCCTCGAGGGGCTCAGGATGAACTAGTACAGTGGAAAAACAACCTCAAGAGGTGAGGTGTTCTTGAGATCGATGAGCTGGTGAGTGTGAGGATGATCTGAATGATTCGTCCCCTCTCTCGGGATGATCTCCCTTTGCTACCATGGTGGCTAGGTCCTATTTATAGTGGCCTTGGTTCTCTTCCCAAATGTTTAGGCGGGAAGCGATCCCACAACTGCCAAATTCAAAGTGGGACAACTAGTGGTCCTCTCTGGTGATGACGCTGATGTGGGCTCCGCAATGACCTCCGTCCTGCCGTCTTGCTGGTCTTGGTCTTGTTGCACCGATATGGAAACCTTTGTCTGATGCCTCGGGACCCCGCGCATGCGCTTGCCTCCTTAGCACCAAAGGGGAAACTGGTACATTGCACCCGCTAGCGCCCGCCTGGCCCTGGTCGTCATGGCTCACATCATGTGAACCACGCGAGGTGCCCCTTGCATAGATATGTCGGCTCCTCGGGAGCCAGCCTAGTGATGCTGCCCCCAGGGAGGTCTTGGTGTTGTCCGCCTCGCGAGGCTTGGCCCCTCGTGAGGGTCTTGAGTTGCTGCTACTGAAGCTGGGACGTACCGGGCCGCTGATGGAGCCACGCTCATGGGATGCAGGAAGGCAAGTCTGGGTACCCCCATTCCCAAGACGCCGACAGTAGCCCCCGAGCCCAAGGCGCGCTCGAACTTGGCTTCGAGGCGAAGCCAAAGGGCAGGTGCGGAACGCCGCGGGCCCCAACCGCATGCGGCCTTAATTGACGCATGGCGATTGATGGGACATGGGCTGCCTCGGCAACCGTCTGACTTGACGAGATGCCACTGCATGCAAAGGAAAATCATCATTATGCATGATCGTGGTGACCGGCGGTTAGCCTCCCTCTGGCTATAAATGAGGGGAGTGGCATAGCCCCCCCGACTCATCTCTGCCCTCTCGCTGCTCGCTCCTCCTTCCTCCGCTTGGTCCTTCCATCTTGATATCCTGCTGAAACATACATGGCGCCAATTAGGAGGTTTTCCGTAGCGGAGAATGGAAAGACCCCCCTTGAGGAGTCGGAGCTGCTTCCGCCGAAGAAGAGGTCTTAGCACCGCCACGACGTTGGGGCGAGGCAAGAGGTGACGCGGCCTTGGTACGAGCGGCCGCCGCATGGCTACCCGCTCCCTCTATACATCCAAGCAAAGGGATCCATAGAAGGTGGCAGCGGCCCTCGCCGTGCGATCCACGGTCACGGGGACCAGGTTGAGGTCGTGCGGCCCTCTGCCGCATGAACCCACGCCGAGGCCTCCTCCCGTGAGTTTGTGCTGTGGGCAGCGATGCCTCCACGCACATGGATCCGGTTCCCTCAGTTCTTCACCGAAGAGATGCCACCGAGGGGGCCGCTCGAGCTGTGACTGCAGCACGCTGTGTGGTGCAGTCTAGCCACGGGAGCAGAGGTTGAGGTCGTCTCCCCCGGCAAGATCTTCATGACTCGATGGAGCGAGGTCTCCCGCGCCTGTCGCGTGGAGGGGCCCCTCGCCATCCATTTCGAGTATGACGGCACCTCCACACTCTTCTTCAAGGTCTTCAACGAGGAAGGCCGTTGCCTAGAGTGCTGCCCCAGAGGAGACGGTCAGCAGGGTGAGGCGGCAGGCGCAGTGCCGACCATGGGTCCTGCGGTGGCTCCTCCAACAGCAGCGACGAGTCCAGTGACTCTGCTGAGCCCAGCGAGTCTCCGGAGTCGAGCGACGATAGCTACGTGCCCCCGAGCTCCTGTCGCTCCCGGAGCATCGTGGCGGCCTCCGCCCGGCACCGACGGTGATCTGGATGGGGTTGGCGTCGGCCTCACGTGGCCCACTATTGATGATGGCGTCTGCAGTGGTGCCCGTAGTCGGGGCTTCCTGAGGCCGTTCTTCTTTTGTTCCCTGCGAGGAATCGAACAAACCCTGAGGGGGTATGTAAAGAACTGGTAATGCTTTTGTTCCATCGCTTATTACTCTTAACATGAGATTGTGGCTGCATGTCTCGCTTAGGCATTACTCCCCCTTTTCGTTCTTGTAGTAGCTTTAGCGCTCTACGCCGTTAGGTCACAGTCCCAAGGCAGGCTCCAGCCGTCGCTGGTATGCCAGGTCGCGATGCCGTGGTCAAGGCCAAGAGGTGAGCGGCCGGAGGTCCGCTAAGAGCTCTCGAGGCGCGATGCTCAGGATGTCCCCCTTGGCGTGCAAGCAGCTCCTGGAGACCGAAAAGGAAGGCAGCTCTATCGGAGCGAGTTTACGGGAGTGACGAGCTTCAGACAGAGAGATTTGCTTTGTTTCGCATGGGAGACTTATCTTGTGGCAACTCGGTGGTGATCCCTTGCTCAACGCCCGACTTGTGTTTATGTGGTGGTACTACTAGGCAGGGTCATGCCAGTCACCCCTTTACCCGCTCATCTGTATGCTCTGCGTCCTCGGGTCCCGACCCTCGAGCGAGGCACATCCGCCACTGGTATGCCAGGTCGCGATGCCATGGTCAAGGCCAGGGGGTGAGGGCTGGAGATTCAGTAAGAACTCCTAAGGTGCGATGCTTAGGAGTCCCCCCTTTAACGCGCAAGCGAATCGCGTAGAAAAAGTGGCGGCGGGCGAGGTCGCCTGTAGTTGGGCTCTGGAGATTCCTGCGGGTTAGTTCGAGAGAAGAGCATGACTCATAATCGCGCTGCTTCCATGACGCTATTCTTTCCGCAAGAAGATGGAGGCACTAAGGATCTGGTGAGGTGATGTGCGTGGAGTAGGCCGCGAGCCAGAGCTCGATCGCACAGGTTTATCAGCGTTGCACGGACGGACCCCAGCACAAGCGTCGTGCCAGCATGTGTAGCCCCCGTTGCGGGATGTGCAGGAGGCCGGCCAGCAACGCGGGAGGCCGCGAAGGGCGACATGCAAGCAGGTGATAATCATAAAGTAATTCATGGGAGGAGGCGTGCTAGCTTGGATAAAAGTAAGAACGATACATGCCGCAGGGACGGACCCACGTGGCCTGGGGACGATGCAGCCTATGGGGCACCCCCAACAGAGTAAGTTAAAGACACAAAAGGATACACATCGCAGGGACAGGCCCGTGCGATTTGGGGATAATGCTGCCCGAGGGGCACCCCCAACTGAATGAATCAGAAAGAGTCACATGGCACCGTTGCTGGAGGGATGTTGAAGCAGCTAAAGACGCATGTTGAAGAAGTTTCTCCTCACGAGCCGCCTGAGTCGAGAGCCTCGGGAGGCTTTGGGGGCCCAAGAGGCTCATGAAGAACCCCGCCATCTCTGCCAGGACTGCATGATGCCTGGCCTCCTGAGCCATCAGAACGCTCCCCAGGTGGCACTGGAAGGTGACAGCCGTGTTTGGCAAGCTGAATAGCATGCGGACATAGCTGTGAGGTGGACCATCGCACCGACCAACGCGCGAAGGCCAGAAACGCTCCTGGGATGCAGCCTTGTTGAGCCCTGGGATGTTGACGCAGACGTGCAGCTCATTATCCTCGCCAGAACAAGGAGCTGCGCTAGGTGGTGGGCGGCGGTCACCTCGCATGGCTCTCGCCTCTTGAAGCCCATCTGTCGTCTTGGTGATGAAATCCTGAGCACCATGCATTCGATGCCTTGTGCCCTCATGAGGAAAGCGTGTAGTGAAGCATGCCTCCACGTGGTGCCCGAGCACCTCCCTCATGACATTGGCTAAGTCAGAGGCCCTCCAGAAGAGAGCCTCCGAGCCCAGCCTGAGAAGGGCGCCGGGTGCACCTTCCTATGCGATAGAGGGAGGCGCCCCAGCTATTGGCACAGGTCCTGAGATGGTGCCGCTGGAGACACTCCCGAGGCTCTTGGCAGCACAACTGCTTCTTCTTCTTGGGGACAACCTCACGAGGATAGGCGGCACCTTTGTTGTCTCGGTCTTCAGCTGCCGCAGCCTGGTAGGCGCGCTCGAGGGAGCATAGCATCCTTTTACTCGCAAGCGACCGTGATGATGCCGCAGCTTCCTGACATCTTGAGGACATTGTAACCATGATGGGTCACAGCCATAAACTTGGCCAGGGTCGGATACCTGAGGATGGCATTGTACGGAAGGCGTATGTGGGCGACGTCAAAGTCGATGAGCTCAGTGCGGTAGTTGTCGCGCTTGCCGAAGGTGACAGTGAGGCAGATTTGCCCTATTGGGGTGGTGGAGCCGTCGGTTACTCCTAAGAAGGGCTTGGTGGGCTACAGCTGGTCATGTGGCACTTGGAGGCAGTCGAACGTCTCGATAGAGAGAACATTGAGCCCTGCCCCGCCATCGATGAGGGTCTTGGTGACAAGGACATTGCTGATGATGGGCGAGCAGAGCATCGGGAGGGTGCCGACAGTTGCCACGCACTTGAGCTGGTCGGACGAGCTGAAGGTGATGGTGTACTTGGACCACCTGAGCGTGCCCGTGGCATCGAGCCCAGGGAGGGCCGCGTTCACCTCACGAGCGAACTGCTTGAAGATGCGTTGGGAGGCTGGAGCCTGAGCACCACCCAAGATGCAGGCGATGGCGTGAGGCTCCTAGAAGCCCACAGCCCCATCGTCCTGGTGGTGGTCGTCGTTCCTGCTTGGTGGTGGCGGCGGCGGTGGGAGGCTAGCATTGCCTTGAGGGCGGTCCTCACGAGGATGGTCTATATCAACCCGGATGTAACTTGCCATATTTTTAACTCCAACTCTTGCCATTTCCGGCTTTAAGTTATGAGATTCCCTTCGTGGTTGGATTTTGTCTTCGTTTTACATTTTTTTTCATGTCATGCATTTCATATCATGTCATCATGTGCATCGCATTTGCATTCGCGTTCGTCTCATGCATCCGAGCATTTTCCCCGTTGCCCGTTTCACAATCCGACACTCCCACATGCACCGGCACACCCCTCTTGTCTCTTTTCATGAGTGGGTGTTAAATGTTCTCAGAATGGACCGAGATTTGCCAAGTGGCCTTGGTACACCACCGGTAGACCGCCTGTCAAATTTAGTTCCATTTGGAGGCCGTTTGGTGCTCCAACGGTTAACCGGGTAACCGCAAAAGCCCCTTGTGTGTTGCAGCCCAACACCCCTCCAAAACAGCCCAATAACCCATCTAAACCATCTCCATGTCCTCCGTCGTCGGATCATGATCGTGTGGGCGAAAACCGCACCTCATTTGGACACTCCAAACTCCTTCTACCTATAAATATGTGATCCCCTTCAAAATTTCTGGTCCAAAACCCTAGTCTAGCCTCCCCCGCCGCCACCAGACGCGTCCGCGATGGCTGAACACGTCCTCCGCCACCGCCCGGCGAATCCCAGGCCGCCACGTGGCCTCCGCCACCACCCGCCGCCGCCAGCCTGCCAGGCCCGTGCCTCACCCGCAGCTGCCCGGCCTCCTTCGCGCTGCCCGACCGCATCTCCGCCATCGCCCGGCCTCCTCCGCACCTTCCGCCGCCGTCCGCCGTTGTTCGCCCGCCGCACTGACCTCGCCGTGCCGCCCCGACTACGACTCGTGTCGGACGCCGCCTCGCCGCTCGTCGCCGCACTCCAGCCAGATCCGGGCCGGTGCCACCCGGATCCGGCGCCCCCGACCCCCCTCCGACGAGCTTCCCAACTCCAGCGACCACCCCCCTCCAACTCCGGCCACCGCACTAGTCTTCTCCGGCGAGATCTCGGCTGCCTCGAACCACATGCACGAACCCTAGATTGGGCGTGGTATAATTTACTCTAAGTCCCGAAACCCCTGATATTTTCATGCTTACTTCATATTGTCATATCTCGGTGCTCGGTGCACCAAATCATGCATATGATATGTCAAATTGTTCGTCTCATTGAGCTCTTCATGTTAGGAGCATTTCCATGCATGTTACTGTTCATTATGATGCCATTTTCATTGATGCAAGAGTGCTATAAAATGGTAACTGCTAGTACTTATCATATCTTTCTCATTTTTGTTGCATTTGATGTGTGCATCATATGAGCATGAGGTCTACATGTATTTTGAACTACAACATGCCATCTTTAAAGGGGTGCTTGTCTTGTATTTTTGTGATCATTGTGGTGACTAGAACAAGCATGCAAACTAGGCTCCGTGATGTTGCTGTTTTCAGGGACTTAGGACTTTGTTGTCCTTTTCCTGTCGTTATTTTGATGCCATGTAAACTTGATGCTATAGTGAGGTCCATGCTTATTTTGGGATAGTTCAGTAAGGATGTTTTGAACATATGGTTTTGCTCTATCCATCCATTCGCCTGGTTGCAATTATGGAGTTGTCTAGCATGTCATTTGCTTGATCTACTTTTGCTATAAAATGTTCCTGGCAGAATGTTAACATGTTAATCCATATTGCCATGGTTGCTGCTAGTAATTCTCATCGTGATTGCATGATGGCCCGATTATGTGCCGTAATTTTACGGTTTGGCCGGTTTACTGCGAAGACAGGATATATATACAGTAGAATAACTGCAGCATCGTGAATAAGAAAAACACCTAGACTATACAATAAAGAAATTACGGCATATTACATCCACTGGGCATCAAAGTTCGCCACTATGATAATAAAGCATAAGCAGACAGCAGATTACATGCACGGGGCATCAAGGGCCGCCACCAGTGCAACTAAACACGCCGACAAAATAATATACAAAACCGACATCACTTCAATAGAGTTCAAGAAAGGTCAGCCCTGCTGGGGAGCTACAGCGCAAGTAGCTGAGCAAGCTGATGAGACTGTGCTTGTTTAACACTTATATCCTCCTCGCTCTGAAAGATAAACAAGCAGACAGATGACAGGTTTTGCACATAAAAGTATCAGTGCTGACAATTCATCACATTTCTTACTGACCAATAAAGTGACACAGTTTAAAATTGCATTAACACAATATGGTATTGTTCAGATCAAGACATGGCAGGAAATGACATTGTGAAGGAGTTGGCAGCTTCATGACACCACTCGATTACAGATCAAGAACTCATAAGTATCAATGGTTAGTGTGCTGTCAATTTATCCCATTTCAGATTGGCAAATAAAGAGATAGTTTAAATAATAGTAGAATGATATGACATTGTTCATAGTTAAGACATTGCAGAATATGACATTGTGTTGTAGTGGGTAGGTTCACCACACCACTGGATTACGGATCAAGAACAGAAGCATACATGCAATGCAAAAGAAGATCACTTGCTTTGTATAGTTTAATTTACATGGTATGAAGAAGGAACTTGGTTGTACAACTGAAAACTTAAATTGAGAAGGACAAACTTTTGTTTATGAACTACATAATAAACTTTAAACATGCAATTTAATGCAAACACCAAAAATAAACAGTTGTTGCAGTCATGCCTAACCAAATATACACAAAAAGTTTGAAGGCTTGAGAAGGACAAACTTACATTATTGGTGAAGGCAGGCTCTATAAAGCCCTTGTCCATGCTGATGGGGGAGCAATTCAAGAAGTTTACCACGGAATCTTCTTCATAAGCATTGCCTTTATTCTACATTTTGTTAAGAGTAAATATAGATGTGACAATATAAGAAAAAATGGAGAATATTTAAGATAAGATGAAGAGTGATGCTACATAACCAAGTAGCTATAAATGTAAGTACAATGATACAGGCAAAAGGTACAGCCAAGAGCAATCCAGAGCTAAACTTCTTCAGTACCGTCGGTGTTATCCAACCTTATGGTAAGAGTAAATATAGATCTTATGTGTAGAAAATGGAGGGCAAAGGAAAATAAGCTGCAGAGTGATGGTACATGAACAACTACCTGTCATTATAAGTACACTGATAAAGGACAGCATGTACTTACAAGAACAATGCAGAGCTAAAAAACATTGGCATTGGATATATTCTACACTAATGTAACCATTCATACAGATCAGATAATTTGGAGCGAACAATTGATAAGCAAGCTATCATGCATACTGCTGTCACATAATGAACCAGGTACGTATGCAAGTACAGTGATACAGGACAACAGGTACTAACAAGAACAAAGCAGCGGGCATCATATTTGTGATATCCTGTCGTTCTTGTCAAACCGGAATTCTTCTTCGAGCAGATTTCCTGCAAAAAAGATCCGTAAGGCACATGCGGAAAAGTAGAAGTTCAAATTGTCATGTGATTTCATAGACAATACCTCATCATGGGAACGAGACCAGTGCATAACAAGGTTTTTCCATTCAATGTCTTCTAAATTTAGCACAGGAGACTTCACCAGAAATTCGTTTATAGACTTGCCATCAAAGTGTGATTTCCTCAGGTAACACTGATACTGCTGCAATGCTTCCTTGAAAAGCACAAGCAAGTTTGCTCGTCATGACTATCCAGATTGACCCTCGCCTACTTACAACAATTTAATGTAAATCATTGATGTGTTCAATCAGCAGAACGGGAAAATAATCACCATGAATAATAGCACTTACACGTAAGTGGGACAGGAAGATGTGAAAATGGTGTTTGTCTTCACTATAATCTTCCCATGATGGGAATATATGCACGTAGTCCCTAACAACATTGAAAGCATTGTCTTTTAAACCGGGAATAACTGGAATGGGGTTCCAATCTGCAGGAATTGGCCGTCTCTGCAGTTGGGATAGGTCTTCGGCCAGTGGACTTGCTGTACTTTTTGTTGGAGTGGGATTTTTCTGTGATAAGGCTGGTGCTATGGCAACTGAAATCAGCATACCTTTTGCTGGAGTGCAGGTCCTTTGTGGTGCGGCTAGTGGTGTGGCCAGTGAAGTATGGGTACAGTCTGCTGGAGTCGGTCCTACGTTTTGTGTCACTGGTTGTACAACCAATATAAGTGGGGTGATGTCTAATTTCTGTGGCACAACCACGTTTTTCAAGGACTTTGTTGGTGCTCCTTCAGGTTCGGCAATCACCCTCTTCCTTTTTGATGTTTGATGCACAAGAACAACATTTGAGTGGGAAAACATGGTATGATGATAGATGGAAAATGTATTGATAATGGATGGGCATGGCATCTCGACATATATGATGAGTAAACTAAGCAGATGGCGGTGCAATAAAGTAGAAGAAATGCAAGACAACATATGCAAGATACGCGAAATCAATAAAACCTTGCCGAATTAGAACAGGCACCTTGATGGGTGAATAGGACAGGCCATCTGCCTTTGACTCCTCGAGGTTAGAATAGTCATTAGGATCATATTCTGAACAAGAATCAATAGGTGGGGAGCGTATGAGTTTCATTGCATCCAGAATGGCACTCAATGCCTTGGTGCTAATTTTGTAAGTCATTGCGGTGTTTAGCTTCAAGAGTGGACTGCTTCTAGTGCGACACAAAGCAGCTACACATATCATAGTGTAGATATAACGGGAAAACCGTAAGCATCAGAGTAAAATCAGCAAAGTGGAACTTGCTGGAATATATGTGCTAGTATTGCCGGTACGGCTAGAAAGGCTTCGGATACCAGATCTCTTCAACTGAAGGCGCGGTACTGTTAATATCAGTGTAACTCTCAAAGGCGACACAGCTCCCCGCATTTCCTTGCTATTCTTATGGGATTCAAGTGGGCAGGCCACTACAAATCCTATTCCCATGTTTACAAAATCCTACGAATCAAAGAGGCCCGAAGAATTCAAAGTGTCCATACCAACCGACCGTATAGACCTCTACACTGCAAATGTCCCTGCTCATCTTCACTACAAGGAACATACTGTACTACTATCATACTCCCCTCGTTCCAAAATATAAGTCTTGGTAGAGATTTCCACTATGGATCACATACAGATGTATCCAGATACATTTTAGAGTATAGATTCACTCATTTTGCTCCATATGTAGTCCATGTTGGAATCTATACAAAGACTTGTATTTAGGAACGGAGAGAGTACTTATTAAAGAAGAACGGAAGAGGAACATGCTAAAGAAGAGCAAGCAGATTTTCGATAATAAAATGTTCGTTGCGCAGTGCCCACACATGATGAACCAGAGTGCATTAAGAAAGCAACTCCCTGCTGTCTCTCTATATGTGGTGCACGTGCTTTTTCAAAAGTAAAGTAGGAACATTAGCTAACCAATTAAATGTTATCTATTTTAGTAAAATCAGCATCATATCAGATTCGTACTTGAGCAACAAGTTTGGAATTATGAGTGGCACGTTGTTTAGCTTGATGGATTCAGGAGCAGTGCTAAGCAGGTACGATGATGGTACTGAATATAAAGGCATGTCTGCATGCAAGTCGTGTGACTTTTGTCATTTGGGTCAGTCGGCCATTTCAGGTGGCTGGATGAAGATCCTACGTCTCCTAACCCTTCTTCTTCCTCGTCTCTGATTCTTCCCATACAGAACACCGCACGGGCCGCCGGCCGGACCACCGGCCCCCACCGCCTATGTTCCTCCGCCACCCTCACCCCCACCCCCGCCTCCACCCGCGTCGAGTTTTCTTCATTCAGTGAGCCCTCCCCCCACAACCAAAGCCCCCCCAGCCCCTTTGTTAGCACCGGCGAACTCTGGCGAGCTCTGAAAAATCGGCTGATCCAATTTTGAAATTTAGTCTACTATGATTTAACTAGTGTGGAATATAAAAGGGGAAAACCATAAGCATTGGGAGTATAGTGTTGAGCGTGCCATGGCGGATCTGAAGGTGCAAACCGGACAAAGACAACTTTGCAACCAATGTTTGCTTTCAACTAGCAAGTAAGTGATGGACAAGAAATCAAAGTAAAGCACTGGCGATCTATTTTCTTGCTATGATAAATAAGTTGATCAGATACGAAAGAGTACCGCCTCTGGTGCGGCGTCGTGTATGCATCTACTGAGAATTTGACGGTGCTGCGGTAGCGATGGCTGTTGGCTGTGTGGAAGCAGATCTAGGAGGGTAGACGGTGGCAACGGGGCGCGGTGGACGAGACGGTCGTAGGAGCGGCGCCGGCAAGGTGGACGACGGCGGGGATGAAGCGAGAGGACGGGATCCAAGGATCTTGGTCCGAAGCCGTGGATGAGAGAGGTAGATCTCTTGTAATGGACGGCGGCGTCGGGATATCAGCTCCAGCATGGTGGAGGAGGACGACAGTGGATGGGGTGGCGGACGGAGGGGACTTGGGTGGAGAGGGTGTTTTGGTGCCCACGGAGTACGAATGGGGAAATGGAGGTGGAGAGGAAGGGGGGAACCATGTCTTCAAGGCATGCTTGTCTCAAATGCCAGGAAATTTACAAACTTAGCCCCCATTTCAAATTTCCTACATCAGGGCAATATTAGTCGGTTGGGGATAGGACAGTAATCTCGCATACACCGAATATTCGCCGACGAGAGTTTGTTTTCGGCGCCCACTGTGTATGAATCAGGGAGGGAGTCGATTTCGGCCGAGGACACACTGTGTTTTGGCGCCCACCGTGTATGAATCTGGGTGAGAGGCGATTATGTCATGTTTGAGTGAAATTACAAACCTACCCCAATCGAAACCTATAGAAATCGAGCAGATAGGCTTTGCGTGGCAGGGATAGGCAGTAGTAATTTCCATCTCGCAGATTTTGGTTTCGGGCGATTACTGCGACTTTCCCCGCTTCGTTCAAATTTTGCAGAGTGCACGTTTACCGTGTCAACTCAATTCGAATCCCATTTGTATTCTATTTTTTCGGGAGGGATCCATTTTCGATTGGAATAAAATTCTATATACATCATTTTTTATATATACTTTCAAAAGCACAACACCCTTTATACATAAATATGGTTTACAAATGGCATGATCTCAGATTCATAAGGTTGCATCCATCAATTTGGATTTTCAAATATTTGAAACCACTTTTATGTTGAAATCCAATGTATGCATTCCTCGCTAACTGTCTCCAATTAATGTGTATTTCATGCGGGTTTTTTTACTTCTCAAACATGTATAATGTGTTTCACACACGCAACATATAGTGTAATCCCGTTTAGATATTAATTACATATAAACCATGCATTGTTTATAATTAAAGAATCTATGGATCACCAATATTGATAAACTATATAACATTACACGTGTCCCCAAATTAAAATGAATATGTATGTTTGATACACCAATTTGCGCTATGATATTATCGATGTCGTGATCTCTAGTTTAAATATTTGAATCCCATTTAATCCAGATATTCCTCTCATATAACTATCACTCATGCTTATATAGGACTGTCTCTCTAGACCTATACGCGTTCATCGTCTCTCGGGTATCTCTCATGCTACCTGTATGTCGACAATGATCTTTTATCTTCGTAACACACTGGCGGTACTCTCTCCCTCGACCTTCATCACTCTATCTCTCTCTAAGTATATCTCTCTCCCTGCTATGTGTCTCTAACTATGATTCTCCATGTGGAATCTCTTTCTCTCACACAAACACAAAACATTGTCTTCCGGGGTCTCATTTCTCTCTACTATTCCCATGTGTGCCACTCGCACACCCCTCATACAGAGATGTCTTTCTCTCCTTAGGTATGAGAACCTACGACTCTTCCTCTTAAATATCTCTTTCTCACACACAAACACAAACTCTGTCTCCCAGGGTTTCATATTTCTCCACTGTTCTCTTGTATGTCGCTCACACACACTCTCTCTCCCTAGAGATATCTTGCGTTCCCTCATATGTTCTCTAGCTATCACTCTCGTTTTGAAATATCTTACTCTCTCGCAGACACAAAACTCCGTCTCCCGGGATCTCATTTCTCTCCGATATTTGTCTGTATGTGAGTCACATGCACCCTTTCTTGATCTCTCTCACAAACACACCCATAACTCAGCCTTCTGATCCACTTGACTCCTATCTCTAATGCACACTAGCTAGCATATTTATGTTTCTATTTATCTGTTTCTCCATCAACCTTCTTTCATTTATAGGTTGATCTCTTTTGCACAATCGTTGTGCCTCACTCCCTCTGCTCGCCATAGATGCATGCTCCAGCCCATGCCACTATCTCTTAAAGACAAAAACACATGCTCAATTGTCGGGCCTTCTTCCCTGCATTCTCGCATGCATGCATATTGTCATACCGATCCGTCTCTCCCATGTCGTTGATCTTAGCTTATGACTTATATCTTCTTCCTTTTATCTCGATCATTCGCGCGCGCACACACACACACACATCCCACGTATACATGTATACCTCTCACACATGCACATTGAAGGTCTCTATGTCTCCATACGTAGTTAATTACCCTCAACCCTAATGCCACATCAAATCGTTCTCTTCTTATGTGCACATAACTTCCGCTTGGATGGGTAAAACACACACTCACACTTAACAATCTCCTTGTAGCTAACCCCCCTCTCACTCTTCCCCTATATCCCCGAAACCAATAAGACCATCTCTTCGTTTAATTCCTGCCTACATGCACCATCGATATATAGTAGTCTTCCTCGGTGTCTCTCGAACAAACACGTTCTCTCAATGTCGACTACTCTCACACGCACACACCTCCTCTTCCCTCTCTATGGGCATTTTCTCTCTCGCACCCCATCGTTGGTGGCATCTGTCATACACATCACCTCTCTATGATGAAGCCATGCAAACTTAAATTACATCCACCACCGAGGACCCCACGACACACACACACACACAAAACACACACACACACACACACAAACACACACACACACACACACAGTAAGATTCCATCACACACACGCACACACACACACTAAGACTCCATCTCTCTCTCTCTCACACACACACACACAGACTCCATCTCACACACACATGCTCTAGGCGGAGCATTTGTTCCTACCACCTTCATCCACCCTTACCCATATGATAAACAATCACCTTAATTTACTTGTATAACATGGAAAAATTCGACTTTACTTTAGTAGTTAGCAAACTTATCATCTGTACCCTTATAAAAACCGAGTTGGCGATGATGGTGTGCCTGCCATCTTGTAATATAGGCCGTCTGATCTATATTTGACGGATAGAAAGCAAACTATGATAATTTTACAAAAGATAGCCGCACCTCTCTCCACATTCTTATCTCCCACACCTCATTGTTGAGCAAATAAAAAAGAAAGTCTCCGGAACAATCTAGCATGGTGGCCGCTGCTGCCTGCCGGCGCCGTGCATCCCCATGCCTCCGCCCATTCCGACCAGCAGTCACCACCACGCTCCACTCCTCCTCACCTTATCTCTCATCTTTCATTTTTTTCGATGACATTCTCGAGATACCAGTTTTCCAATAAAATTCTCGAAATATCATTAGTTTTTACACATGGGATTACTCCTGCATGGGTAAATCACAACATGTGTTTTGTAAAAAAATGCATATTGATGTTCCGTGTAATGCACGAGCATCTTGCTTGTAATTATATAACGCAAATCATGAGCAGGAAGTGACATTTTTTTACACAACCACGTTAACATGGCCACGTAAATCACTAGCTAAAGTAAATACCATTATACTTATATCTCGATGCAAAAGGTTGAGTACATGTCCGAAGAGTAGAGTCGCACACACGCACTCTGTCTCTCAGAATCACACACACACACACCAGTTATGTGACGCCCACTTAAGCAGACACATATGTTACAATTTGTGCACCCGCGGGTACACGTGATGCTGCGCATTTATTTAAGCCGGACGGCTAACCCAAACAGTAGCTGCATTCATTCCCCTCCCGCCGCCTCTTCTCTGGTCGCCGTCGCCCGGTAGCCATGGCCCGACCGAAGGTAACAACATACGCCATACTCCCGCCGGAGCGGCTCTTTAATCTGGAAATTTTAGTGGTCATGCATGCATCTTTTTGTGCTAGCACTCCTATATAAGGGTTAACCGGTATCTTCCCGCGGACGTGCGCGGGCGGTGGAAGAGGAAGGAGAAGGGAAGCGGGTTGTGGAGTAATGTTTTTTACCACAATTTCTTAGGAAACTGAGTGCAATAATTGAGTAGTTTTGCAAACTACCAGTACTACACATGAAACGGTTCAAAACCTATACTCCCTTGCGCTTCCCGCGTGAAATGGTCAGCGTCTCCCTAGAGCGTCAGTGCCGCATTAATGCCCGGCCAGAGCGGAGGCGACCTCTCACTGGCACCGGCTTTGAAGCGGCGCGACGGCCGAGAGAGCACCGCTTCCCGGTGCATCGACTGCTCCGCGTCGAGGCTGGCCATAGGCCCTGTTTGGATCCATGGGTTAGAGTTAGTTTGAGCTAGTTGGGGCTCAAATAGCCCTAAAGTATCCAAGCATGAGGGTTTAAATTGGAGCAAGTTGCACCGAACCCACCGAAAAAAACTATCCCACCCAAGAGGTGCTAACTGGAGATAGTTCTCATTGGGACCACTGAAAAATCACTTCTCTCTCTCCATCAAGTGCATTTATTGTCAATCTAACCCTGTCATCCAAACACCTCTTTGGCTACAGTTAGTTCAGGGTTAGTCATGAGTTAGTCTAATGTCTAGCTAAGTTAGAGTATCCAAACAGGAGCAGTATAGGATATGCAAGTTGCTCAAAGCATACAGTCAAATTCGTACGTGAAAGGATTTTTTTCTTTTTGAAAATGGAACATGAAAGGAATTTTTTTGGAATGCTCTTGGCATGTCGCTAACATGTGATGAGTTAACCGACCTCAATAGATGGCAAAAACGCCAGCCCGCCGCACTTTGAGAGAGACGAGGAGGGAGAAGTGATACGGGTTGCTGGATTACTAGAGATAGGTGTCGCATGGAAGCCAAGAAATATGGTGATATCGTGGGTTAGCCATGTACGTACTAGTATGCTGTAACTACACTGGGCTGCCGTGTTTCGTACTCTTCCAGTCCACTATGGAGATGATTGGTTGATTTTATATCGTTGAATAATATAAAATATTATGAGTGCAGACGCTCCACCCCGCGGTTCCTTGCTCCTTCCCGGTCATCGGGAATCTATGTTCTTCCACTCTATTTATTTATGTGAGCTTTGTTCATCCTTTTGCCAACACGCGACACATCTAGCATCAAGGTGCACGTGTCATGCAAGGATCGTTCCATCTATATGAAGAACACGTGGGACTGGAACTACGAGACAGACATGTACCCAGGAGTGGACGTGCGAACATGTGTAATGTAGCGCAGTAAGTGAAGTAGAAAGGCACAAATAGTATGAACATGCGTGGCATATAGGCATTTGTCTCTTGGTACCACTAAATGTTGTACGTGCAATGTCCGGTGATGTTATGGAGTACGTGACTAAGTACTCTACTACTACTATATTAATTGGAGGCACATATTAGGTTCTATATTTGTTTACGTGTATGCCCCGAGACCTTCCAACTAGACGTGTGTTTCTCTCCGGGTCGCACTTTGTATCGTTCATACCACTAGTACAGTAGTACTACTACGTGTGGTCTCTAACACAAAAGTGGAGACGCTCTACCACGCTGTTCATGTCCCACTCCTTTCACTGACGTGTGCGACATCCAACACGTGCCGTATGTTTGGCACTCCTTCGTCGTAAGAGTTGAAACGCTAGCATTCATTAGAAATAAAAAATAAATATAAATCACCAGTGATACTATACCACGCGGTTTCCTTGCTCCTCGATATCGGAAAGAATACTTCCGCTCGCCGACATGTGGGACGTCGACCATCCTGGTCCACTTGCCATGCCCGCAGAACTCCAAGGGAGAGTCACCCCGGTCGTCGCGCCGCAGTAATTACTAATGAGCTGTCAAATCACAGGCCCAACCTTACCCACTGTGAAGTTGCTCGGATGAAGGAACCATCATGACTTCGTTGAATTCCACTTCTTGAAGAAAACTACTGTCACACCCTAGCTAGTCATGCATTAGAGTGTTGCATCATGTTTACTCTTTCATCAGAAACTTGAAATGGGGATGACAGAACCCCCAGTCCCCTCTGAAACCAACTAGGGTTACTAAAATAATTTTTCAATGAACCTGAAATGCCCTTCTAAAATGCCCATCATTTTTGTCTTGGTTCAGAACCTCTGCCAAAAGTGGTGCACATTTTCCTAGGCCATCCTAGGGTTTTTGAATTAAATCATAAATATTTGAATTTGGGCATTTAAAATAATATAAAATATTTAAATGCTCAAATATCTCCAAACTAAAATGTTTCATGTTGGAAATAATCCAACTATGGGCCAGGATTAGTTTGGTGATTTTTGAAGTTGCCTAGGTATTTTATTTAATTCAACAAAGCTGCAGATATATTAAATAAAAACAGAAATAGAAAAAAGGGGGAAAACTTACCTGGGCTCCTCCCTGTGCGGCCCAGCCAGCTGGCCGGCCCAGCCAGCAGCCGACCCAGCCCAGCACTGTAGCCCTCCGTCGTCTTCCTCCCCTCGCCCCGAAGCTGCTGCGTGCTCGCGCGCGCACGGCCGCGCGGCCACCTCCTGCTTGCCGACGAGCTCCTGGCCGCGTGGACGACTCCCGCAGGCCGTCCCGATCCCCCCTGCTCTCTCTCACTCTCCCCGGCTCTTTCCTTCCTCTCCCTCGCTCTCTCTCTCTCACGGCCGAACACCACCGTCGCCGCCGTTCGCCGTAGCAGCCATCTCCGGCCACCCCTCGCTCCCCCGATTAGCTCAGAAGCTCCGCCACAACCCCCTCTTCCTCCCCACCGCTCCACAGCTCCCCGGAAGCCCTGCATCGCCGCCACGTCGCCGTTCCCCTCTTCGGGCTCCGATCATCGTCGCCGTCGAATTCGTCGTCTCCGGCGCGTCCCCGAGCCCGCTTCGACGCCCACTGCAACCGCGGTGAGCTACGCCACCGTTTCCCCCTCTTCTCCCCCTCGTTCCCTCACCATAGCCTCCTCCCCACCACGGCCGAACCTCCACCGTCACCGAGCTCGCCGTCAACACAGCTCCGGTGACCATTTGGTCACCCCGGCGAGCCCAACGAGTTCGCAAGACCCCGTAGAGCATCCCTAGCGCCTCGCTTCGCTCGACTTCGAGCTCCAACCCCGTTCCCGTGCACGACCGAACCCCGGCGGCCGCAGCCGAGCTCGCCGCCGTCGACTCCGGCCACCCCGACCCCAACGGACTCCGCCAAGAGCTGCGGGTTGTCCTCAGCTCCACTCCGGTGGCCTCCGCGGTCCATTTGGTGGCCGAAATGGCAAAAACCACTTCCGCCGCCGCGTCGGGCTCGCCGGCGGCTAAACGCCGGCAGCCGACTTTGACTTTGACCACGGGTGGGCCCTGGTTGACTCCCTTGAGTCAATGACAGGTGGGGCCCAGCCCTGTTAATTAAACATGATTAGTTTTAATTAACTTTTAATTAAATTAATCACCCTGACATGCGGGACCCACTGTCAGGTTTGACCCAGACCTGTTCCATTGACCTGCTGACGTCACACTGACGTCAGGCTGACGCAGTAATTGATTTTCTGGATTTAAATTAAATCAGGAAATTCCAGAATATTATTTAAACTTCAAAAATTCATAACTTTAATTCTGTAACTCCAAATTGGACAAATTATATATGAAAAATGATCAGAAAAATCCAATCTATCCATCTGTACTATTTTCATGCATGATCAAACAAGTTAAATTGATGTTTTAAGCAGAATAAGGAAAAGCACTTAAAGAGGCCATGTTTGAGTTTGAAATTTGAATCCTTGATTCAAATTTGTTCAAACCCTTCTGGTTTTAGTTGCATTAGCCCAACACACTCATATTGCCATGTTTCATGCATGCATCATATTGTTGCACATTGTTTGGTGATGCTTGTGTATCGATGTCCTTGCGACAGGTTCTGTCTCCGAGGAGTACCGTGATTACCCTAACGAAGAACCATATCAGTGCATCGAACCATCAGGCAAGCAACCAACCATTTGATCATATCGATACAATCCCATGTTCTCGCTCCTGCTCTCTTTTACTGCATTAAGACAACGCGATTCAAACTGCTGTGTGCTACGGTAGTTGAACCCATTTCCTCTGCATGACCTGTCATTGCCACCGTAACTAGATGAAACCCACTAGCATGTGTAGGAGTTGATTGAGCCATGTGTATGTGTTGTTCCTACCTTGCTATGCCTGCTATGCTTAGAGTCGTGTCAGGTCTGGTTCATCTGGGTGATGGGCTAGAGTGAAATGATTATGTCGTAATGAGAGTGGTGTGGTGAACACGATTTGGTAAAGGTATCGATGAGAGGCCATGTAGGAGTACATGGTGGGTTGTTTCATTGAAGCCGACCTTAAGCACTGAGATCTGTATGTGTGATTTAAGATACAGCTACTACCATGCATTGGGCCCTGAAATATGACCCCGCTCGACTTCTTATTCACCCTAGCTCTCTGTCCAGGAGTTGCAAGTAGTTTCTGGTGTTTGTAGCTACTGGAGGCCGTGGACAGCGCTGACCGTAGGGGTGGGCTGTGATGCGGTAGGTACGTGGCCGGGTGTACCGAATACCCGTTAGGTATCTCGGGAACCCTGTTCACATCGTTCGGGGCCGTATGGGAAACCTCGGCCGGACTCCCTGCGGATGGAACCTGAATAGGCGATAAACCTGGACTAGAGGCTTAAGTGTTTAGGTAGGTCGTGGTCTACACCCACGTCGGCTTTCGCTTGAAGTCTGCCGAGCACATGTCGTGTGCAGACGCTAAGTGGTGGAAACATGTATGAAGAAGTACACCCCTGCAGGGTTATCATGATCTATTCGAATAGCCGCGTCCGCGGTAAAGGACTACTTGGTTGCCTATACAGTTCATAGACAAGTAAATGGAAAACTACTAAAAGCCTCAAGATAAGTGTGAGTGCCGAGGATGGCTCTTCCGTAGGAAGACGGGGGTGGATCCTCGGTAGGGTATTGAAGTGGTGAGTAGTGGACTCGTGTGCACAAAACATTTCAAGTTGGGGTATCGTAGGATAGCCTAGCCAAGAGTCAAAGCTGGCTTGCTGCAATAACTCCACCAACCCTTCTTGATACTATGCATGTAGGTAGGATCTGATGTAAGTCTTGCTGAGTACCTTTGTACTCATGTTGCTATAATCTACATTTTTACAGAAGACGCTGCAACCCCTTCTGATGGGTTCTATGTAGACGTTGACATCAACAAGTAGGCTAAAGACCCAGGTGGTGACCCTGAGCTTGTGATGGACCACGTACTATAGCTAGGCTTTCCAAGCCTCTTTTATTTTACTAGTTGTCTGTACCCAGACAATGTACTTCCGCTGCTGGCTGGTATGATTGTATGACTCTTATGTTGGGTCGTGAGACCCGTACCTTTGTGAATGTTATGTATGGCTCCCTGAGCCTTAAATAAAGTACTTGTGTCATAGAGTCATGTTGTGATGCTTCGTTGTATTTGCACATATCGAGCATATTGTGTGTATGATTGAAATGCTTGGTATGTGTGGGATCTGACTATCTAGTTGTTTATCTTTAGTAGCCTCTCTTACCGGGAAATGTCTCCTAGTGTTACCGCTGAGCCATGGTAGCTTGCTACTGCTCTGGAACACTTAGGCTGGCCGGCATGTGTCCTTCTTCGTTCCTGTGTCTGTCCCTTCGGGGAAATGTCACGCTTTGAGTACCGGAGTCCTGTTAGCCCGCTACAGCCCGGTTTACCGGAGTCCTGCTAGCCCAGTGCTACAGCCCGGACCCACTTGCTGATGACCGACACGTTCAAAGCTGGGTCATGGATGCCTGTCCCTGTAAGTCTGTGCCACTTTGGGTTTACGACTAGTCATGTCAGCCCGGGCTCCTTATCATATGGATGCTAGCGACACTATCATATGCGTGAGCCAAAAGGCGCAAACGGTCCCGGGAAAAGGTAAGACGACACCGTGGGGATACCGTGCGTGAGGCCGCAAAGTGATATGAGGTGTTACCAGCTAGATCGATGTGACATCGAGTCGGGGTCCTGACAGCGTTGGCATCAGAGCCGGACTGCCTGTAGGTTCTCCAAGCCAAACTGGTCGATGTTGAGTCTAGAAATTCTTTAGTTATATGTAGGGGAATTGTTTGTGGGATGGAACGTAAGGCTCTTTTTACTCCTTATACCTTATGACTTTCTAATCTGAGTCAGTCCATTCTTCCACCGGGGGTTAAGGAATTAGGATCTATTCTCTCTATCAGGATCACGTGTTACTAATCAGTAGTACCTTATAAGTTTGATGGATACAAGCCTAGTTCAGTTCTACTACCACATTATGTTGCCAGAATGGTTTCAGAACTTTGATATGATGATGTTGAGTGTGTACGAAATCCTTTGTCAAATGTCTCAAAATCCTTTTTGAGCATTTACAGCTGTTATGCTGCCGAAATTTTGCTAGAAATTCTAATGCCTTTGCATTATGATTATGCTTTCAGATGGCCACTCGCGACCTTAATCAAGTGGTTCGCCTGACTCGATGCCTAGATGTACCCGGCCATACTGCCAAGTTGGTCAGGGTAATGACTGAGGCTGGATACCGCTGGTATCCTGAGTACACGGTCGAAGAGCAATTTCGGGACTTCAATCAAAGCCAGTATCTCTGCACTGTCAGGATATTTCCATCTTATCCTGGATCCACCGAGCCCCTTCACTGCTCCTATGGACTCGGGGTTACTATTGAGATGGCTGTGCAGGACGCCGCCTACTCTATGATGACCATTATGCGAGTCAGATCTGGTCTATTTCAGGACTCTGACTTCCGGTATATGCCAGGATCACTTCCGGGAGCACAAGGATATCTCCAGGCTATCTATGCTGACTCCACTCAGGAGGATTCACGGACTCGCACCACTGCTGAGATGCTCGAGGATAAGGACCGTGAAAATCGGGCCTTGAGGTTAGAGCTCTTCAATACCCGTGCTGACCACTGGGCCACTTTGACTCGGTTCGCACCGGCGGTGCAAGCTGGATATTCAGATATGCGCGATCTCTATCCTGTGAGATCTGCTCTGCCAGACGTGATGGTTTGGCGTGATGTAGGAGGCATCACCCCACCTCGCGGTCCCCGCAGGCCACCGTTTGTTGGTCCAAGGCCTCATCCTAGCCCTTATGGTCCACAAGCTCCGCGAGACCGTCTGTTTCCGGATGATCATGTTGAGCTTCCAGGCTATGGAGGTGACTTCTACGAGGACTACTACGGATCGGTCTGAGTTAGTGATAGTATCACTAGTTCGCACTAGCTGTGTCATCTATCGTCCCGCGTGACTCGTGGGATATGACCTAGTTTGTACTCCTTCCGGAGGTGTAGAAAAATAATGTATAGGAGCTTGGAATGCCTCCGATGAGATGTAATCCTTTTCTCACCGTAATAGTACTTTGTTTGGTCTTGTACTAAACCTTGTATGGTGTGTATGACGATGGAATAAAAGAAGCAGTTTCTGTATTTACCATGTCATACGGATGATCATCTTACATTCCGAATTATTCCTTACATTCTGTATCCTATGTCGGAATTTTATCGTTCTGACTAAATCTTGCCTTGTTACCTAGGATGGTCAACACGCGTGCTAACCCTGCTTCTCAAGAGCAGGCCGAAGGCAGTGAGGGCAGGAATGAAAATCTGCCTCATCCTCCTTCACTAGCTGAGGTTATGATGGAAGCTGAGAGAAACAAGCGGGAGACAAACCGTTTGTTGGAGCGTATTGAACAGAATACAACACACCATCAGAGGGCTAACGTGGTGTCACTCAGTGATTTTATCAAATTGCATCCACCCACGTTCCACCACTCCGTCGAGCCTCTCGACGCTGATGACTGGCTTCACAGTATCTCTCACAAACTGCGTTCCGCGCTGGTAGCGGAGGCTGACAAGGTCACCTTTGCTGCATATCATCTTGAAGGCCCCGCCAGTCTATGGTGGGAGAATTATGGAGCCATGCGCCCAGCGGGCCATGTCACTACTTGGGCTGAGTTCAGCGAGGCTTTCCGTGAACATCACATTCCGGAGGGTCTCATGGACCGTAAACGTGAGGAATTCTGCAATTTCACCCAAGGCCGACTTTCTGTGGATGTCTATAGCAGGGAGTTTGGTAATCTCGCCCGATATGCAACTGAGGAAGTGTCTACTGATGCCAAGAAGCAAGCAAGGTTCCGTAAGGGCCTTAGCCCTGAGCTTCGCCGCGACCTCCGTCTGCATGAGTGCACATCTTTTTCGAAACTTGTCAACAAAGCCATCAGTGCTGAAACTGGTCAGACTGACTATGACGCAACACGCAAGCATGGCCGTGACATGGGTTCCTCATCCGGTGCTGGTCCTCAGAAGCGCCGCGTGTGGGTGCCCAACACCGCCCTGCCACCCAGGTTCACACCGAGGCCATCCTTCCAGGCGCCTCGCCCTGTTCAACAGTCTGCACCGGCCAAGCCCTATGGGGGTCCAACCAATAATGCTCCTCCACGTACCAGTTCCGTGACTTGTTTCAAGTGTGGGGAATCTGGCCACTATATGCGTGAGTGTCCCCAGACCAACCCCAATCAATCTGCTAAAGCTGTTCGCCGTGGCAAGCCGACAGGGAAAGTGTTCCACGCTAAACCGGTCACCGCTTCACGTGGCCATGTCAACTGTATCTCTGCCGAAGAAGCTCAAGAGGATCCCAACGTCGTTCTCGGTACGCTTCTTGTTAATTGCCACCCGGCATCTGTTCTTTTCGATACAGGGGCCTCTCATTCATTTATATCCGAAAATTATGCTCGTTTGCATAACGTTGCATTCTGTGACTTGCCATCCACTATGGAAATTTCTACTCCTGGTTCTAGATGGCAGACCTCTAGGGTAAGTTATGGAAATGAAATCCAAGTCGACAGACTTGTTTTCCTTGCATCGTTGATAGCCCTTAAATCTTCAGATATTAATATCATTTTGGGTATGGACTGGATGTCAGCTCATCAAGCCAAAATTGATTGCTTCTCTAGGACTGTTCAACTCACCCATCCTTCGGGGAAGATAGTCAATGTCTTGACCCGAATAGCCAAGCGACAATTATATTCTCTTAACGCCAGCCCTTTGCCAGACCTTGAGGACGTGCCGGTAGTCTGTGACTTTCCGGATGTCTTTCCAGAGGAATTGCCAGGTGTTCCACCTGACAGGGATGTTGAGTTCGTAATCGACCTCATCCCCGGAACCGTTCCGATTGCTAGAAGACCTTATAAGATGGCACCCCTAGAACTAGCCGAGCTTAAGAAACAACTCGATGAGTCCTTGAAAAAGGGTTTCATCCGCCCTAGTTCATCTCCGTGGGCTTGCCCCGTCCTATTCGTCAAGAAGAAGGATGGTACGGACCGGATGGTTGTAGATTACCGACCTGTCAATTTGGTCACAATCAAGAACAAATATCCACTTCCCAGGATCAACGATCTGTATGATCAGCTCGCTGGATCCTCAGTCTTCTCCAAGATGGATTTGAGGTTGGGATACCATCAAATCAAAATCAGAAACGGGGACATTCCTAAAACGGCCTTTGTTACTCGTTATGGCCAATACGAGTACACCGTCATGTCCTTCGGTTTAACCAACGCTCCAGCCACCTTTTCTCGGTTAATGAACTCAATCTTCATGGAGTATTTGGATAAGTTCGTCGTAGTTTATCTCGATGATATACTCATCTACTCCAAGAACGAGGAAGAACATGCCGAACATCTAAGGCTAGTGTTGCAGAAACTTCGAGAGCATCGCCTTTATGCCAAATTTTCTAAATGTGAATTCTGGTTGCCAGAAGTGACCTATCTGGGTCATGTAATATCTGGTAAAGGTATTGCTGTTAACCCTGAGCGAGTTCAAGCCGTCCTTAATTGGACTCCACCTGAATCGGTCAAGCAAGTTCGGAGTTTTCTAGGCTTAGCGAGCTATTGCCGTCGCTTTGTCGAGAACTTCTCCAAAGTTGCCAAACCTCTAAACGAACTCCTCAAGAAAGATAAGAAGTTCGAATGGACTCCACAATGTGAGCACAGCTTTCAGGAACTGAAAAGACGCCTGACCTCTGCTCCCGTACTGGTACCGCCAGACTTCTCCAAGGACTTTGTTATCTACTGCGACGCCTCGCGACAAGGACTAGGTTGCATTCTCATGCAAGATCGACACGTAATTGCCTACGCTTCACGGCAATTGCACCCACATGAGGAGAATTATCCTACTCATGATCTAGAGCTTGCAGCCGTAGTCTATGCACTTAAGACCTGGAGACATTACCTCCTCGGTAATCGTTGCGAAATATTCACTGATCACCAAAGTCTGAAGTACATTTTCACCCAACCGGATCTGAATCTCAGGCAAAGACGTTGGGTTGAATTGATCACAGACTTCGACTTAGGAATAACCTATACCCCAGGGAAAGCCAACGTCATGGCTGATGCGCTAAGTCGTAAATCTTATTGTAACAACCTGATGTTACAACAAAGTCAACCGCTTCTCCATGAGGAATTTCGGAAGCTTAACCTTCACATTGTTCCTCAAGGTTTTCTTTCCACCTTGGTAGCAAAACCTACTCTTACGGATCAAATCATCGCTGCCCAAAGGCGAGATAAGGGTATATCTAAAATCAAAGAGAACATTGCTAGCGGAGGTGCTAGTTGTTTCTCCACAAATGATCATGGTGTTGTGTACTTCGAGAACCGTCTAGTGGTTCCCAAGAACCAGCATCTACGGCAGCTGATCCTTAAGGAGGCTCATGAATCTCCTCTCACCATTCATCCCGGTAGTACTAAGATGTATCAGGACCTACGCCACAGGTTCTGGTGGACTAGGATGAAAAGAGAAATTGCTCAGTATATTGCTAATTGCGACGTCTGTCGTCGTGTAAAAGCAGAGCATCAACGGCCTGCTGGCACCCTTCAACCCTTAGCTATTCCTGAATGGAAATGGGATAAAATTAGTATGGATTTTATTACCGGTTTTCCCAGGACCAAGAGAGGGAATAATGCTATTTTCGTCGTGGTCGATCGTCTTTCCAAAGTAGCTCATTTCTTACCTGTTCGTGAGAGTATAACCGCTAGTCAGCTGGCAGACTTGTACATCTCCCGAATAGTGTCTCTCCATGGTGTTCCTTTGGAAATTAACTCGGATCGAGGAAGTCTTTTCACCTCTCGATTTTGGGAAAGTTTCCAAAATGCTATGGGAACCCGTCTCTCCTTTAGTACCGCCTTCCACCCTCAGTCGAGTGGTCAAGTGGAACGCGTCAACCAAATTCTAGAAGACATGCTTCGAGCCTCTGTTATCTTCTTCGGAATGGACTGGGAGAAGTGCCTTCCATTTGCCGAATTCGCTTACAACAACAGCTATCAATCTAGCTTGGGTAAAGCCCCTTTTGAAGTTCTCTATGGACGACGATGTCGAACACCCCTTAACTGGTCAGAGACCGGGGAAAGACAATTCTTTGGCCCGGACATGATTCAGGAAGCAGAAGATCAAGTTCGTATCGTTCGTGAAAAGCTGAAAACAGCCCAATCTCGTCAAAAGAGTCAATATGACCGAAAACATAGGGCTATGACTTTTGAGGTTGACGAGAAGGCTTATCTTCGGGTCACCCCTCTGAAGGGAACCCATCGCTTCGGTATCAAAGGCAAATTGGCTCCTCGTTACATTGGACCTTTTCGCATTCTCGCCAAACGAGGAGAAGTTGCCTACCAGTTGGAACTACCTCCGCACCTCTCCAGAGTTCACGATGTCTTCCACGTTTCTCAACTCAGGCGTTGCTTCTCGGATCCTATCCGTGAAGTGGACCACGAAACGCTTGATCTCCGAGATGATCTTACATATTGAGAGTACCCCATTCGCATCCTCGATCAAGCCGAACGTACCACGCGACGTCATCATATCAAGTTTCTCAAGGTTCAATGGTCGCACCATTCTGAGGATGAAGCAACTTGGGAAAGGGAGGATCGTCTTCGACTCGAGTATCCCGCCTTCTTCTCGGAGGAACCCAAATCTCGGGACGAGATTCTTTTGAGTGGGGGTGAGTTGTCACACCCTAGCTAGTCATGCATTAGAGTGTTGCATCATGTTTACTCTTTCATCAGAAACTTGAAATGGGGATGACAGAACCCCCAGTCCCCTCTGAAACCAACTAGGGTTACTAAAATAATTTTTCAATGAACCTGAAATGCCCTTCTAAAATGCCCATCATTTTTGTCTTGGTTCAGAACCTCTGCCAAAAGTGGTGCACATTTTCCTAGGCCATCCTAGGGTTTTTGAATTAAATCATAAATATTTGAATTTGGGCATTTAAAATAATATAAAATATTTAAATGCTCAAATATCTCCAAACTAAAATGTTTCATGTTGGAAATAATCCAACTATGGGCCAGGATTAGTTTGGTGATTTTTGAAGTTGCCTAGGTATTTTATTTAATTCAACAAAGCTGCAGATATATTAAATAAAAACAGAAATAGAAAAAAAGGGGGAAAACTTACCTGGGCTCCTCCCTGTGCGGCCCAGCCAGCTGGCCGGCCCAGCCAGCAGCCGACCCAGCCCAGCACTGTAGCCCTCCGTCGTCTTCCTCCCCTCGCCCCGAAGCTGCTGCGTGCTCGCGCGCGCACGGCCGCGCGGCCACCTCCTGCTTGCCGACGAGCTCCTGGCCGCGTGGACGACTCCCGCAGGCCGTCCCGATCCCCCCTGCTCTCTCTCACTCTCCCCGGCTCTTTCCTTCCTCTCCCTCGCTCTCTCTCTCTCACGGCCGAACACCACCGTCGCCGCCGTTCGCCGTAGCAGCCATCTCCGGCCACCCCTCGCTCCCCCGATTAGCTCAGAAGCTCCGCCACAACCCCCTCTTCCTCCCCACCGCTCCACAGCTCCCCGGAAGCCCTGCATCGCCGCCACGTTGCCGTTCCCCTCTTCGGGCTCCGATCATCGTCGCCGTCGAATTCGTCGTCTCCGGCGCGTCCCCGAGCCCGCTTCGACGCCCACTGCAACCGCGGTGAGCTACGCCACCGTTTCCCCCTCTTCTCCCCCTCGTTCCCTCACCATAGCCTCCTCCCCACCACGGCCGAACCTCCGCCGTCGCCGAGCTCACCGTCAACACAGCTCCGGTGACCATTTGGTCACCCCGGCGAGCCCAACGAGTTCGCAAGACCCCGTAGAGCATCCCTAGCGCCTCGCTTCGCTCGACTTCGAGCTCCAACCCCGTTCCCGTGCACGACCGAACCCCGGCGGCCGCAGCCGAGCTCGCCGCCGTCGACTCCGGCCACCCCGACCCCAACGGACTCCGCCAAGAGCTGCGGGTTGTCCTCAGCTCCACTCCGGTGGCCTCCGCGGTCCATTTGGTGGCCGAAATGGCAAAAACCACTTCCGCCGCCGCGTCGGGCTCGCCGGCGGCTAAACGCCGGCAGCCGACTTTGACTTTGACCACGGGTGGGCCCTGGTTGACTCCCTTGAGTCAATGACAGGTGGGGCCCAGCCCTGTTAATTAAACAGGATTAGTTTTAATTAACTTTTAATTAAATTAATCACCCTGACATGCGGGACCCACTGTCAGGTTTGACCCAGACCTGTTCCGTTGACCTGCTGACGTCACACTGACGTCAGGCTGACGCAGTAATTGATTTTCTGGATTTAAATTAAATCAGGAAATTCCAGAATATTATTTAAACTTCAAAAATTCATAACTTTAATTCTGTAACTCCAAATTGGACAAATTATATATGAAAAATGATCAGAAAAATCCAATCTATCCATCTGTACTATTTTCATGCATGATCAAACAAGTTAAATTGATGTTTTAAGCAGAATAAGGAAAAGCACTTAAAGAGGCCATGTTTGAGTTTGAAATTTGAATCCTTGATTCAAATTTGTTCAAACCCTTCTGGTTTTAGTTGCATTAGCCCAACACACTCATATTGCCATGTTTCATGCATGCATCATATTGTTGCACATTGTTTGGTGATGCTTGTGTATCGATGTCCTTGCGACAGGTTCTGTCTCCGAGGAGTACCGTGATTACCCTAACGAAGAACCATATCAGTGCATCGAACCATCAGGCAAGCAACCAACCATTTGATCATATCGATACAATCCCATGTTCTCGCTCCTGCTCTCTTTTACTGCATTAAGACAACGCGATTCAAACTGCTGTGTGCTACGGTAGTTGAACCCATTTCCTCTGCATGACCTGTCATTGCCACCGTAACTAGATGAAACCCACTAGCATGTGTAGGAGTTGATTGAGCCATGTGTATGTGTTGTTCCTACCTTGCTATGCCTGCTATGCTTAGAGTCGTGTCAGGTCTGGTTCATCTGGGTGATGGGCTAGAGTGAAATGATTATGTCGTAATGAGAGTGGTGTGGTGAACACGATTTGGTAAAGGTATCGATGAGAGGCCATGTAGGAGTACATGGTGGGTTGTTTCATTGAAGCCGACCTTAAGCACTGAGATCTGTATGTGTGATTTAAGATACAGCTACTACCATGCATTGGGCCCTGAAATATGACCCCGCTCGACTTCTTATTCACCCTAGCTCTCTGTCCAGGAGTTGCAAGTAGTTTCTGGTGTTTGTAGCTACTGGAGGCCGTGGACAGCGCTGACCGTAGGGGTGGGCTGTGATGCGGTAGGTACGTGGCCGGGTGTACCGAATACCCGTTAGGTATCTCGGGAACCCTGTTCACATCGTTCGGGGCCGTATGGGAAACCTCGGCCGGACTCCCTGCGGATGGAACCTGAATAGGCGATAAACCTGGACTAGAGGCTTAAGTGTTTAGGTAGGTCGTGGTCTACACCCACGTCGGCTTTCGCTTGAAGTCTGCCGAGCACATGTCGTGTGCAGACGCTAAGTGGTGGAAACATGTATGAAGAAGTACACCCCTGCAGGGTTATCATGATCTATTCGAATAGCCGCGTCCGCGGTAAAGGACTACTTGGTTGCCTATACAGTTCATAGACAAGTAAATGGAAAACTACTAAAAGCCTCAAGATAAGTGTGAGTGCCGAGGATGTCTCTTCCGTAGGAAGACGGGGGTGGATCCTCGGTAGGGTATTGAAGTGGTGAGTAGTGGACTCGTGTGCGCAAAACATTTCAAGTTGGGGTATCGTAGGATAGCCTAGCCAAGAGTCAAAGCTGGCTTGCTGCAATAACTCCACCAACCCTTCTTGATACTATGCATGTAGGTAGGATCTGATGTAAGTCTTGCTGAGTACCTTTGTACTCATGTTGCTATAATCTACATTTTTACAGAAGACGCTGCAACCCCTTCTGATGGGTTCTATGTAGACGTTGACATCAACGAGTAGGCTAAAGACCCAGGTGGTGACCCTGAGCTTGTGATGGACCACGTACTATAGCTAGGCTTTCCAAGCCTCTTTTATTTTACTAGTTGTCTGTACCCAGACAATGTACTTCCGCTGCTGGCTGGTATGATTGTATGACTTGTATGTTGGGTCGTGAGACCCGTACCTTTGTGAATGTTATGTATGGCTCCCTGAGCCTTAAATAAAGTACTTGTGTCATAGAGTCATGTTGTGATGCTTCGTTGTATTTGCACATATCGAGCATATTGTGTGTATGATTGAAATGCTTGGTATGTGTGGGATCTGACTATCTAGTTGTTTATCTTTAGTAGCCTCTCTTACCGGGAAATGTCTCCTAGTGTTACCGCTGAGCCATGGTAGCTTGCTACTGCTCTGGAACACTTAGGCTGGCCGGCATGTGTCCTTCTTCGTTCCTGTGTCTGTCCCTTCGGGGAAATGTCACGCTTTGAGTACCGGAGTCCTGTTAGCCCGCTACAGCCCGGTTTACCGGAGTCCTGCTAGCCCAGTGCTACAGCCCGGACCCACTTGCTGATGACCGACACGTTCGAAGCTGGGTCATGGATGCCTGTCCCTGTAAGTCTGTGCCACTTTGGGTTTACGACTAGTCATGTCAGCCCGGGCTCCTTATCATATGGATGCTAGCGACACTATCATATACGTGAGCCAAAAGGCACAAACGGTCCCGGGAAAAGGTAAGACGACACCGTGGGGATACCGTGCGTGAGGCCGCAAAGTGATATGAGGTGTTACCAGCTAGATCGATGTGACATCGAGTCGGGGTCCTGACAACTACTGTACCAGTAGTACTGCTAGCTACAGTAGTTACTCCAGAAGAGGCCTCCTTTGGTTCATATTATAGGAATTTTATAGGAATATGAAAATCATAGGAAGTGAGATGACATGCATCTCAATTCCTATAGAGAAAGAGATGCCATTTGATGCATAGGATAGGAATTTTTCCATTGAATCTAGGCTAATGTACTGGTAATTTGCTCTAAAAACTATAGCAGTAACTAGTAGTACTATTACATGCTCGTAATTAATTAAAAAAACGTACGGGCGACACAGACACACACACACACACTACTAGTACTACTAATTCTCACATGCTGGCCAGACACCGTCGTTCTCCTTCCCAGATTCGTCAGCGACACCCCGCCGTGCTTGGATCTCCGCCGACCTCTCCGCAGCAGCGCGTGCGTCCTCTTCTTTCTTGCGGCGGCGGGCCTCTCTTTTCTTGAGTGCTTTCTGACTTTTCCGTTCCCTCTGTGCGGCTTTGGCCGCCTCTTGCTCTATCGCCCATTCAGCCTTGGCAGCTTCAAATTCCTCCCACATAGGTGTGAGTTCGCGAGCGGCGATGAACTCGGCACGGCGGGATGCCACCGCTTGCCTACCATTCTGTGTGCGGTCGTGGGCGGCGAGGAACTCGGCGCGGCAGGATGCCATCGCTTCCTTACCGGTTAGTGTGCGGCGTGGTGGCATGAACGACGCTTGGTGAAAGCTCTGGGGTGGACTGGCCGGACAACCGTAAAGTGCGTTGGTTTGTCAAGCGCTCAAGGACAGAAGACGAAGGAAATTTGGATTCCCCTTCAATCCTGGTCATTCATACGGTCACTGGCTCAGCGTATAGCTCTGTATTTGTCTGGTGGACCAGTCAAATAGTATGCATGCGCCTCATCAGCTCGTGTTCCTTATCTATCTATCTATGCGGGCCTACCTGTTAGTGGAGAAAGAAATAAAAACCAAAATTATGCGTATGTGACATTACTGTTTAGACGTTTGCTGGAGGCCTCCACGAACACCGAGCATGTATTCACCTGGCTCAACACCAACGGTCATACTCGCGACTCGGCGCCTTGCTCATGTATATCGTCCATCACAATGACAATCTACAAAACAGCCTAGCTAGAGAGGGTACTATGGTGCGGAGTATGTACTATCGTGAGCAACCGATCATAGTGCCACTGCACACGAGTGTGTGTCTGATCGATTCGTCCATTATTCATAAGTTATTTATGGTTGTGTGGTGTCTAATGGTGGTCGTCGAATGCTAGCTGGCGACAAGAGCCGTTGCATGGACGCCTGGTTGTCAATACGTGCCGCATACGCTTCAAAGGCTCGTCATCCATGAGTTCACATTTTACCACCACGCCAGCGTCTGACCGCCCTGGCCTATAGAAACCCCTTCCATCGCTACCGCGCGCTTCCTGCCTGAAACGATCATCGTCTCTCCAGAACGTCAATGCCGCATTCACCGGCCTTAACTGCAGGTGCAGTTGGTGGGTCACTGACATGCGGGCCTGATGCCCATTGGGCCCACATGTCAGTGAGACAATGCACCTGCGGTTAAGTCATTGAAGCAGCGTCCGCATTCACGCCCGACGCGACCTCTCACTGGTGCCGGCATTGCAGCAGCGCGACGGTCGAGAGAGCGCCACCCGCGTGGCATCCCGGTGCAAGCGACTGCTCCGCGTTAATGACACCATGGCTGTCGACGAACCTACTCCGGTGCCAGCCATCCATCCGTCTGCCGTGGCTCATTGCCATTCGCCCGCTATATTAAATTGAGCCCTAGCTCCTAGCCATAGCCAAAGACCCACACTCATTCTCCTCCAGTCCCTTCCTTCTGTTGGCACCACTCCAACCATGGCCTCCGGGCACTCCAAAGCTTTCTTGGACGTATTGTCGTAGGAGCAGACGAAGGACATCGGTGGCTCCGCTCCAGGCGCGCTCCAAAGCTCTCTTAGACGTACTCGCAGGAGCAGACGAAGGAGATCGCCGGCTCCCCCCCCCCGTACGCCCTCCGCCGCCACGACCACGAAGCCAGCGCGTGTGCGCGGGCGCAGCCGGCAGCGAGGAAGAGTAGTACACGGTAGGTCGTCACCGCTCTGGTCCCAGGAAGGCCAGCGCTCCTCCACTCAGTCGACGCCAGGCTTGGTGGGATAAAAATCGGCGGCCGATTAGCCGCTTGACGGCGACGTGGAGGCATAAATCTTCATAACCTTGTGCTCTGGAGGAGAAGGTTATCGAGGCGGATAAGGAGGAGGCAAAGGCAATGGCCAGCTTTCTCGGGTTCATGGCCGGACATGGTGGTCGGGGCCCGACAATCGTTTAGTTTAGGTTTACAGTAGGTTTTAGTACGGTTTGTGCGAAATATGTAATGAATTTCGTCCACTTTATAGGAAAAGTTCCCAAAATGTAATGAATTTCATCCGGTCAATTTCAAATTTGCTTTTTTTGCACGAATTTCGTCCGGTTAGTTCATATAGTTGTCGAAAGGTATGCGGGCAGCATTCGATGGCATCCATCAGTGTCCTCGGACAGATGCCAGTGTAAATTTGAGGGCCAGCGTTGGAGATGCCCTAACTATCAAGCTATAATCGCTAACAGTGCTCCATTATTTCGCAGGGAACAGTTATCCCTCGATCAAAATCAGATCCGCCGTGTTTCGCACTCCTCCCACGTAAGAGGGTAGACTCTTGCTTACATAAAAATGGAGCAAGTGGACGGCACTGTAGCACGTCATATCACTCAAACTAGCCCGCCTAACGCGCGGGAAAGCACCGCCCTCGTCATTTTGTTCTGGATTTCTATGAATCGATCGCACGAAAATGTTACGCTTTGCAAGTTCAAAAGGAAAAGGCGGCACACTTACAAATCGTATGCGTCGCATTCACGTCGCACCCCCGACAGTCCAGCTCGCACGCCGCTCACCAGAGGGGACACGCGTTGTCTTGCATTTTCACTGACATGTGGGACTGCAATTGAATAAACCGTCGATAGCCGAAATCTAATCGCTTGGAGGGTGTCGGCTAAGAGGAGAGAGATGGGGGAGGGAGAAGAGATCGCCCACCCGCCGTGCACAGACTCCAAGAAATATGTGGTGATAATGCGAGGTGGGCCATGCGGGAGTCTGCACCACTTCCAAGCCCGCTTCTTACTACCCTGGCCCACCAGAACCCCTCCCCCACTCCACCACCTCCCGGCGCGCGCTCCCCCCTTAGAGGCCAGCTGCCCGCATTCATAGCAAGTAGTACCAGTAAAATTCTGGGCTATAAAGGGCATGTACAATGGTTGATCAGATAGTCTTATCATAAGTCTTGCATGTAATTTAGAGATGACAAAAAACATGTGTACAATGGACCATCTCTTAGCCTTATGTTCAATAACTAGTTATTCCTGAAAACATGGTGAAACATATTGTGCTAAGAGATCATCTCTTGTCTTCTCGACAAGCCCGCTTATGTGGAGGAGAGAGAGGCATTGACAAAGTCAAGGAGTGGGATCTACAGGAGCCCGTCTCTACATGTGCTCCTAGGTATAAAAAAATAATTCTAAAAAAAGAGGCATAAAGACAATTGTGTCTAAAAAAGAAAGGTAAAAACATTTGAGAGGAAATAGATAGAGAGAGAGAGAGTGAGAAAAAGTTGTAACCTTATAGTCAACACTATGGTAGTATTACATGAGGAAGGAGGGAGTGGTGCACATGCCAAGTTCACTGGGCTGCCGTGTTTCACACTCCTCTGTCGTAACAGTGGAGACAATAGGTTTCATCAAAAATAAACAATGAATACTCATTTCTCATCCACTATATCAGAAAGAATACTTTCATTCGCCGACATGTGGGACGTCGACCATCCTGGTCCACCTGCCATGCACAAAATTATCCTGGTCCACCTGCCATGCACAAAGTTAGTCGGACGAAGGAACCATCATGACTTCGTTGAATTCCGCTTCTTCATGAAAACTTACTCTACCCGCAGTATTGCTACCACACGCGAAGACTGGACAGCACTGTACCACGTCATATCACTAAAACCCACTAGGCCAAACTAGCCCGCCTAGGATTTGTACTCCCTCCGTTTCAAAGTTTGTAGTACAAAGTTGACTCATCTATTTTGGAATGGAGGGACGTCTCTGTACTTCTATGATTTTGTGTTGTGCGTCTTTATACTTTTGCTACGATTTTCCTACCCTATGAACCAAATGAGGCCTGAATGTATCCGTGTCGACTATTGTTTGATCGATCTCTAAGCCTACAATTTTAGGAGCTTGGGCTATTGGCCGATCGACGACGGATCAGTATAAGCGTACCACGAGCTCATTAGCCCCAACATTTCTCCTCGGTGAGTGTTTTGCAAGTACTATAGCTTGCATAGTAGCTAGCCTACTAACACCAAGAATCATCAAATAAGCCCTGCTGATATGATAAACAGTTCAGACTTACATCTAAGGATGCCATATATTACATCAAAAGCTGGTGAGGATACATCTGTTTCCATAACTTGGAGAGGGTTCGCATGATTCACTATCAAACAAAAGTAGCAAGTACCGCCCACACAAGACAGTGCACTAGCCCTAAGATGGTTTGTTAACACGCATCGTTCTGGCAATTAAACACAGGGCAATGCAAACTACCCTGAAGGATTAGTGCGACCAACTATTTCTTGCAATCGATCTCTCGGGTAATGACCACATCACGGAGAGCGGCATGGGAATCGATCTCTGGGGCATGTCCACATGACTGACCACGACATCGGAATCGATCTCTGGGGCGATGTCCACAGGATGGACAGCGGCATCGGAATCGATCTCCGGGCCGATGCCAACAGGACGGACCGCGACATCGAAAACGATCTCTGGGGCGTTGTCCACAGGACGGGCTGCGACATCGGAATCATCAAGGACGTCCACCGGCACCTGCACAACCCTAACATATTAGCAAGCACATTGCAAATAATCAAAAGCCAGAACTTTTGGTAATAAGCCATTATTTTTTACCTTGTGCAGCTCACCGGGGGATCTCATCCCTCTAGGGGCCATCTCCTCGTCCTCGATGAGGCCATCACCTTGCCAGGGGAATACTGCTTCTCAACAGTGACTATCTCCTCAAACAAGGCCATGAGCCTCGCATAGGTGGCCATCAGAGTTTCTGGGGTAGGCACGATGGGGCCCTTGCTGTTCTTCCAAGTTTCTTTGCGGAGTTCGTCCGCCAACGTCGTCAACTCTTTGGCCAGTGCTTATTTCTTGGAGTTCTTCGTCTCCATGGGTTGGCCCGCCAACATGGTCAACTCATTGGTCGATGCTTGCTTCCTGGAGATCGCTGTCTCCAGTGGGTTGTCTGCCAGCAACTCTTTGCCTAGTGCTCCAGGATCCATCAATGAACTGACAAACAAAAAGCAATCAAAAGGAAACCACAATCGCAATGAAAACGGGAAAAGAATAGGCTGTGAGAATCAGTCGGTGCTTCACAAAAATAAGATTCTTGGAATGAAAATATAGCAGCATCACTGATTCGCCCACCTTTCCTTCGTCGGTACAGAAGAAAAATGGCAGAAGTGAGTAGCCTGGAGTGAGGTTTTCTTCAAGAAAGGGGAGAAAGGGCTTCAACGAGCGCTCCAGTGAAATGATGGTTGCTTCGTCCAGTCCTACTTCGAGGCCACTTTACCATTGTTGGTAAAGGTGTAGGTTTTGTGATATGACGGGTCATGACGGCCACACCAGGGTCACCGGTGAGTTTCGACTGTAGCACCTCGCTGTGATTTGGTTGATGGCACGCGGGCCCGGATGCTTTGATGTCCCGCATGTAGATAGAGCGGCTAGTCATATAGGAGTGGTCAATATTGTGCACCGCGACCAAGGCGGAGAGGAAAATGAGAGAACTACGTAATTAATGCATGAGTTTAATTAGGGTAGTTTTGTAAAGTGCGAGATACGTTCCTCCAATCACAAAATGCCTTGGTTGATGAGATTTGAGATTTGAGCCCTATAAACCGGAAGGGAGATTTCAGATTTCAGATTTGAGATACTGCACGCGGTGTAGTCTAGTCACTTGTTGGAATCTCTAGAAAGACTTATACCGCATGATTCTTTGCTTCTTCTTACTACTACATACTACTTCGCCGACATGTGGGACAGCCAGCAGCATCCGGGTCGACGTAATACGTGTCATGCACCAGATTAGAGTGCGGAAACGGAAGGGGGGCATCACCCAGGTCGTACCGCCTGGCCCTGTTTGGATACTCTAACTCAGTTAAAGGTTAGAGTTAGATTCTAATCCTGGACTAACCCTGAAGTAACTCTAGCAAAAGAGGTGTTTGGATGACAGGGTTAGATGGAGCGCGGATGCGGCGAGGTGCCTTCATGGGAGGTGCGAGAGGGAGGGAGGGAGAGGACTAGAAGCTTCGAGGAAGTGGGGAGGGATCTGCTGCGGGGAGAGCGAGAGAAAAATGTGTTTTTTAGTGTCCCGAGAAGAACTAACCCAAATAAGCACCTCTTGGGTGGGTTAGATTTTTTTGGGTTAGTTGAGTTCAAACTAACCTAAACTAACTCTAACACATGGATCCAAACAGTAACCCAAACTAAACCTTCTGTTTGGATATTTTTGGGTCAGTTGAGTTCAAACTAACCCAAACTAACTATAACACATGGATCCAAACAGTAACGCATTGTCAAATCACAATGCCCGACCTTTCCAGCAGTAAGTAAGTTGAATCCGCTACTCCCTCACCCTCCTCGCCCCTCTATCAAACCGCCTACATGAAAACTGCCGCGCGTACTGCCCGGGAAAAGCCCTGCCCTCAACTTTCAACTACGCGAAAATAGTTCGAGCTTGTTTGTTCTATATAAATACTACTCCCTCCCTTCCTAAATATAAGTCTTTGTAGATATTTCACTATGGACTACATACGGAGCAAAATGAATGAATCTAGACTCTAAAATGCATCTATATACATCCGTATGTGGTCCATAGTAGAATCTCTACAAAGACTTATATTTAGGAACGGAGGGAGTAGTACTGTATGTTTATTCACCCGTGGGGTTGTTCAATGAATGGAGGGTCGGGGAGCACAAGTGAACAATACTACTACTAGTAGTAGTAAGTAGGAGTCGTACAAGTAGTCACCTTAAATAGAGAGTTTCTTTTCTTTAATGCCACGTACACAAATTGAAACGCTTGTTGTAGAGAGGAAAAGATAATCACTCCACTATATGTACGCAAAGGCCTGAGCGCTTGCTTTACTAGGGTTTCTCTCTTCATTCTCTCATCCTCTCCAGATATAAACAAGACAGCGGTAGCAACATTTTCTCTCTGCTCACCGCTGGTCACCGATCCGGCCGGATCCCTTCGGCTGGTGTGTGTAGAGGACTAGGTGCATCGTTCACGCGGTCATTGCCAGTGAGGGAGGAAACCCACAGCTGCCGGAGGGGCCCGATCCTCTGCCTGTGTCGTTCTCTTCGACACAGCGCTGGCTCGGGAGGTCCTCTGACCATTCTTCCTCCCTATCGTATTGTCCGCAGATCCGACCTGCCGCCACCGACATCCCGACGACCCTCAGGTATAAGTTCTTCTAAAGCGGCCTTGCTCTACTGCCCTGGCTTCCCACGTGTCTGCATGTGCATCTTTTTCTACTCCCATCAGCTCTTCCAAAGCCACCTAAATTTTTAGTATTATTAGAGGTAAAGCTACTTCATGCATTCGAATCTAGGGCTTTGTTCAAACAACGAAGAAAGGGGGTAAAGTTGTAGCATGAATTTAGGACTTGATTCAAAGAGGAAATAATATGGTGAAAGTATTAGAGACCGGATACCCAAGCGGTCTCTTGGTTGAAAAGGGAAATAATGGGAAAACGCAGTACAAACTAGATAAGGAACATATCTATTATTGGTTGAAAAAAGGATAGAAAGTGGCGGCTAGTGGACAAGTCAACAGAGTATGTCCAGGATTAGATTTGTTGCCCTAACATAGTAAAAGGTCTCCAGGATTAGAATTGCTGCCCTCACATAGTAAAAGGTCTCAGGATTAGATTTGCTACCCTCACATAGTAAAAGGTCTCCAGGATTAGATTTTCTTCCCTCACATAGTAAAAGGTCTCCAGGATTAGATTTGCTGCCCTCACATAGTACAAGGTCTCCAGGATTAGGTTTGCTGCCCTCACATAGTAAAAGGTCTCCAGGATTAGATTTGCTACCCTCACATAGCATGAACAAACTCAGCATCACCACTTTATTCCTCCTTGTAGGTACATTGTGCTTATGCGTCCACTATCGCATGTCCTTATACCAACCTTTTGTTGTTGTTAATATAAGGGCGCATGTAAAATGAAGCGATCACCCTGTTACCTTAGGGACATGTCTAACCAGTGTTATTGTTAATCTAATGCCTCCAGTGATAAGGAGAAATTAAACTGTGTTACAAATGGCACTCCTGTTTTTTCCCCCAGTATGATAAGTAAGTTGCTCTTTTATGCTGCTGAGTGTCCTGGTGTCCCCACGGTCCCATGCCCTTAAACCAACTCTTTAGCTACTATTGATTTACTGTATCTGGCAAACAAGCAATGCCACCATTAAAGTAATCCCATATGTGAGGAATCTCATTGTTGATCGTAATGCTTCTGGTAACATGAAGCATTGCTGACGTTTTAAAATTTTTACTGACCTTGCGTGATTGCCATGAACATAATTAAGATGCTTCTTTTCATTTTGTGTATGTTTCGTATATTCTTATTGACCAGTAACTGTTTACTTTCTATCTTTTTGTGCAGATAGGGATATCCATTTCACCTTGTTGCTATTGTGACCTTTTGGTGAACTGCACAAAACACTTTTTTTGGAATGAGTGTCTTGTGTAGTTCAACTAAAATGTCACGTGGGCAACATCTCTCAATTTTGGTGGAACTGCACAAAATGGTGATTGGAGTTTCCAAAATCTCCATCAAGTTCTGCTGGTAATCTCGTGCAACATTTTATTAGCCTTTGCTAGATGAGCCGTCACTGTCACCACAATGGCACTTTATTTTAGTGGAACTACACAAAAGGATAAGAAAATTATAGTTGCACCTTACATGAGCCAGACAGCCAACCTTAATGTTCCTCAATTTTAGTGCAATTACTAAAGAAGAACCTGCCAGCTCACAAGAGTAAGTACTTCTTGCTAGCTGAATGATGCAATCTTTGCTTCATTTCAGGTGAACTGTAGAAAAAGGCGCATGGATTGAATCATGGAACTCCAGGCATGCCTCATCCGAGTGGAGCTGCAGGTTGAGTTCAAGGAGGCCACTATTAAAGTGAAATCATGCTCTTCTTGTTTGTGATGTGCAAACAGGAATACTCAACTACAGATGTTCTGACGGTCAAGAGCATTCGCCAAGTTCTTCGATTGTATAACATGGCTAGCCAAGATGGATTTAATCCCGATATTCACTTTATCAAAAGGCTCTAATGGGTTGGTTCTGAATCTTGCAAGCTGGGAATCAATGAGATGTGTGGGCATCTTTGTTGTACTTATTATTTGAATCTTATTTGTTGGTTCTCAATCTTGCAAGCTGGGAGTCAATGAGATGTGTAGGCATCTTTGTTGTACTTATTATTTGGATCTTATTTGTTGGTTCTGAATCTTGCAAGCTGGGAATCAATGAGATGTGTAGGCATCTTTGTTGTACTTATTATTTGGATCTTATTTGTTGGTTCTGAATCTTGCAAGCTGGGAAACACGACATGATGATGCAGAGGACAACAACCATAACAAACAGTTCAAACTTGGTAGTATTATGTTTGTGAAAGTGCGACAAATGTGCTGATTGTGTGCGTCCTAAGAATAATAATTCTAATTGTTGTGTATGTTGATCCTGTGGCACTGATAGAACGAGCCAATGCATTGCTTGTTTTAAGTATAAATTTCTATTAAAGCTAATTAAATTTAAGTAAAGTGACCACTAACTCCTGTTATTACAATACCAATACAGACCCGCTCGTGAACCGACGTGTGGCTGGAGTAGGTTTCTTAATGGAGGCGTTTGAATGCGCCGAGGGTGCATCTTTTGCCAGGAGTGCAGCGGATGAGGGAGGGGTAGTAACTGTTGTCGCTTGTACACACTCAGTTTACTGTTGAATCCAGTTCCCCAAGAGCTGAAAAACGAACTGCTGCCACTGCCTACACACTCGTTCACTTGAAGAGACTCCAATGGCGATCCGAGGGGTGAGCCTGCTGGATATGGACTTCAGCAAGGAGTTCCCCTTTGAGTTCGCCGTTCAGTCCTATGGCTGCACCAAGTTGAATGTGATGTACACCAACGATTCGGACTCTGTGAAGCTCTACCTCACCGAGTTCAAGCAGTACCTACAGGACGAGAAAGCACAAGGTTGTAGGACTAGACCTTGTGCCCATCCATTTGTCTCTTGACAGGGACCAACGGATCGCCATCGCCCAGGTATGTGTGCGGGACGAGGTTCTCATCTACCACTTTTGTAGGGCCATCGGAGGTTTGGGAGCATTCGCCCGTTTCATCGGCAGCGCCGACTGCACCTTCGCTACGGTGGAGAGAAGGAAGAACGCGAGATTTGGCCATCTGGTGCAACAAGCTTGTTGACATCCAGAAGCAATACAAGGTCATCAGCAACGGGTAGGAGAAGGACTCCGTGGTTGACCTCGCCGAGACCATCATCGACCCCTGATACGCCAACATGAAATAAGACAATGATACCAAGGACCCGAACACGTGGGAGGTACCTCTGAATCTAGCCTACATAACCTACGTGTCCAAGGACGCATACGCATGTTACGGCATGTACAGGCAGATCTTGGACATGAGGGCGTATCTGCTTCCGTAACCGGTGAGTACATGGACTGCCGCAGCGTCATGATCAAGTGTGCCAGGAAGGTCTAGATGTTGTACTTTATCTGTTTATAAGCACCTTTATCATCTGAGTGTTTCATGCATTAGCCTATGTGTCATAATTATATGTTTTGTCCGAAATATTTCTTTTAAGAACCCATTAACATGTTTGCTTTTTTTAGTGGCTAGTTGATTATGTATGTAACTAGTTCACTTGTCTGTTACAAAAAAAACTAGTTCACTCGGCTGCCATGCTTTGAATCTCCTTCCTCCCAACATATTCCCCTCCTCAGGTGGACCCAACAGGTCTCATACACAGACATATGGGACCAACCACCTATCCATTTGTATTTCCTTATATTGTTCAATCTTTCGTACTCTTCCTATACAGTGGTTGACCATCATAGCCTATGGCATTGGCCAGGCCATCCCTCTACTACCACACATTGTCCGGTGGCGGCAGCTCCACTGGCCCACCCTGCACCCGAACAAGTCAACTCTTGTAGTCCCCTCCGCCTGTGTCTTCCCCCGCTTCGGTTTGTTCGGTCCAAGGTCTCGACATCGTCCTTCGCCTTAGTGCTCTAGCCACGGCGTCGCCGTCTGTCGTTCCCAACATGGTCAGCAAAACAAGAGGAATCGGGAGACAACTGTCGCCGTCTGTCGTTCCCAACATGGTCAGCAAAACAAGAGGAATCGGGAGACAACTGTTCGTCGAGAGGCTGACAGTCCTGGGCCCACCAGGTCCATGGCCTAGGTTTTGTTGTTTAACATGGGCAGCCCACGACATGTTTCAACATTTTTGGGATCCAGCAGGTATCAAGTGGCCTCTGGGCCTCCCAACCTAGCTTGTCTATAACATCAGCAGCCCAAGTTATGTTTGTTTTTTCAAGACAATGCACACCTCAGTTCTATTTTTCTATAAGAATGCGAAACTGAACATGTTTTCTATAAGAATGCAAAACTGAACCAATATTTATATCTTATTTTATTACATATAAATATATATATATATATATATATATATATATATATATATATATATATTAGAAACGACATAAGTTTCCGTTAAACCTGTCGTTCATCCAACCATTATAGACCTTCCCACTTTCTTTATTTTTCATTTTCATTAATCCTATATCTGAATTTTCTCCCACTTTCTTTTCGATGTAAACTGAGTTTTCTCCCAGTACTTTTCCCTAGAACCAACTCAACTGTCCCACGTCTAGCCTAAAAGATAATAATACCCCACGTACTATTAACTCATCAAATTTAAATGATATTTTATTTCGTAAGTTGAAAGTTCTTACAAAATAATAATAATAATAATTGTTTATATATAACTTGGCAAGTTAACTCCTAGTGATTGCGTACATAAGCTTGCAAAGATTTTACTGACCAATGCAGTAATAGACGTGCAATCATGCGTTTATGTTTTTATAACATTTCTTCGTCTAGCCAACATGATATTTTCACCCAGCCCAGCAAGTCCGTGGATTTCGAGAAAAATGTAAATGGGCTTTAAATTCTACCATATATATAAATGGGTTGCATAGATGCTACATCATTGTTTCACCCAGCCCACCAAATGGACTAAAAAACAAATGGACTGGCTGACATCTGGGCCAGTAGGTCGAAGCCTAAGAAGGCGTTGGATTTACATCCAACGGCCGGCATTCTTCTTCAATCTCTCATCTTCTTCCCCCAATGCTGCCGAGACCGCCTGCTCCAGCCTCCGGCGTCCAGCGGCATTGTTTTGCGCTCCTCAGCGAAACGCTACCCGCCGACGGCCAGGCCATCCCTCCACTCCGCACCTCCTATTATTCTCTGCCAAGTGTAGGCCCACCCCGCACCCGAACCAGTCAAGTTTCCCACTCCTCTCCGTCTGTGACTCCACTGCCGCATCTTCCCCATCTCCGGGTCATTCCAGTCTGGGGCCTCGCCGTCGTCCACCACCTCGGTGTGCTCGGCGCGGCGTGGTCAACATACGAGAGTCATCGGAAGAGGACTGTACGTGGAGAGCCTGACGGTTGGGACCCACGAGGTCCATGGTCGCACGCAAGGAAAGTTCCTCCTTATTACGCATTGTACGTGGACTGTATATGGGAAGGGCTTCTGTATTTCACGAAAAAAAATGTTCCCCCCGCTGACAGGTAGGACCCACCAGCTATATCTTCGCACGCAAGGAAGTGCCTCCTTATTATGCACAAAAAATGAGTACCCCCTGCTAGCTGGGACCCACCATAGTGGGTGGCTGACTTGTGGGCCTACTAAGTTGACGGGGACGGAGGGCTTTGTCAACTTAGTCAATATGAACGATTCTAGCTCCAGTGACCGTACGATGTCCATCCAACGGCCATAGTGCTTCTTCAACCTCTAGTCTTCTTGCTCCAGCCGCCTAAAGCAGCACCGGTCGTGCCGCGTGCTCCTGCCTCCCGTGGCCGGCTGTGATGCCGCGGAGGCCTCACCACCCCCTACTACTCCCACCGCTGGCCAGGGCATCCCTCTACTCACCCACACCCCCTGTTATTCTGCGGTGACGGCGGCCTCACGCCGCAGCCGAACCAGTGAACCCCTGTACTCCTCTCCGCGTGGGCATCCACTGCCGCGTCTTCCTTGGCTCCGCGTCGTCCCCTTCCTAGGCCTCATCGTCGTCCACCGCCTTGGTTCTCTCGGTGCGGCGTGGTCAATGTGATCAATGACCGACTTCCATCGGAAGAGTACTATACGTGGAGAGGCTGATAGCTGGGTCCACGGCCTCAACCCAGTTTTTTTGTGATTTGCCAAGTAAGTCGCTTTGTCATGCCTGTTGGGCTTCAAATCTTTCAAGACGAGGAGAGCTTCATTTGGCTGGCCGAGAAAATGGCCTATCAGTAATGAGAAATAGGTTGTACATTTTCAAAACACATCAAACCGGCAATTAGTTTCAATTTTTTTTTCATTTCGAGATTTTAAATTGCATTGATTTTTATGCATGGACAATTTGTTGGATTTTATATTGATATACATTTATTTTTAAAATCAGTTCGAATGTGACTCGAAATTTCAGGATTGAAAACAGTTTGGACCGCACCGAAATATGCAAAATTTCATATAATTTTTTAATCGTGGCCACAATATGGGCTGTAATGCTAACAAAAAGAATATGGGCTCCAAAAAAACATTAAGAATTAGCAAATGGGCTGTAAATTATTAGAAATAATGGTAGATGGGCCATATGCTGTTTTCCATAGATTTGAGGCTTTCCTAAATAAAAGGTTGATGCACAAGTAGTGATTGTTGAATTTCCATCCAACGGCCGTCGTGCTTCTTCAATCTCTACTCTTCCTGCTCCAGCCGCTCAAACAAGCACCGGCGGGACTGCCTGCTCCCTCCTCCCCGCAGCCGGCTGTGCTGTCGCGCAGGCCTCACCGCCCCACCATACTCCCATCGCTGGCCTAGCCATCCCTCTACTCACCCACACCTGCTGTTATTCTCCGGCGACGGCAGACGAACCAGTAAACCCTCGTACATTCGTACTCCCCTCCGTGTGGGAAACAACTGCCGAGTCTTCCCTGCCTCTGTGTTGTTCCCTTCCTAGGCCTCGCCGTCGTCCACCGCCATGGTGCTCTCGGTGCGACGTGGTCAACATGGTCAAGGAACGGCTTCCATCGGACATGGACTGTACGTGGAGAGGCTGACAGCTGGGTCCACGGCCGCAACAAGGAAGTGCCTCCTTATTACGCACAAAATAATTATTCCTCCACCTGACAGTGGGGACCCACCGGACGGGCCACCGTATTTCACGAAAAAAATGTTTCCCCCTGACTGCTGGGACCCACCAGCTACATCTTCGCACAAAAGGAAGTGCGTTCGGGCAAAAAAAATGATTCGCCCCCCTGACTGCTGGGACCCACCAGCTACATCTTTGCACACAAGGAAGTGCCTGACAGTCGGGACCCACCTGGTCAAAGCGTACGTAAGTGTTGTCATTCTGGTCGCAAACGTGTACGTACATACTGGTCGATGTAGAGGCGCGCACATGTCATACGTCTCCAACGTATCTATAATTTTTTATTGCTCCATGCTATATTATCTACTGTTTTGGATGTTTATGGGCTTTATTATACACTTTTATATTATTTTTGGGACTAACCTATTAACCCAGAGCCCAGTGCTAGTTTATGTTTTTTCCTTGTTTTAGAGTATCGCAAAAAAGGAAAATCAAACGGAGTCCAATTGACCTGAAACTTCATGGAACTTATTTTTGGACCAGAAGCAACCCGGGAGACTTGGGGTCCACGTAAGGGAAGCAACGAGGAAGCCACGAGGTAGGGGGGTGCGCCCACCCCCCTGGGCGCGCCCTCCACCCTCGTGGGCCCCTTGTGGCCCCCCTGACGTACTTCTTCCGCCTATATATCTCCATATACCCTAAAACGATCGGGGAGCACAATAGATTTGGAGTTCCGCCGCTAGAAGCCTCCGTAGACACCGAAAGCCAATCTAGACCCATTCCATGACCCTGCCGGAGGGGGAATCCCTCTCCGGTGGCCATCTTCATCATCCCGGTGCTCTCCATGATGAGGAGGGAGTAGTTCTCCCTCGGGGCTGAGGGTATGTACCAGTAGCTATGTGTTTGATCTCTCTCTCTCGTGTTCTTGAGATGGTACGATCTTGATGTATCATGAGCTTTGCTATTATAGTTGGATCTTATGATGTTTCTCCCCCACTACTCTCTTGTAATGGATTGAGTTTCCCCTTTGAAGTTATCTGATCGGATTGAGTCTTTAAAGATTTGAGAACACTTGATGTATGTCTTGCCATGCGTATCTATGGTGACAATGGGATATCACGTGATTCACTTGATGTATGTTTTGGTGATCAACTTGAGGGTTCCTCCCATGAACCTATGCATAGGGGTTGGCACATGTTTTCGTCGTGATTCTCCGGTAGATACTTTGGGGCACTCTTTGAGGTTCTATGTGTTGGTTGAATAGATGAATCTGGGATTGTGTGATGCGTATCATATAATCATACCCACGGACACTTGAGGTGACATTGGAGTATCTAGGTGACATTAGGGTTTTGGTTGATTTGTGTCTTAAGGTGTTATTCTAGTACGAACTCTAGGGCTGTTTGTGACACTTATAGGAATAGCCCAACAGATTGATTGGAAAGAATAACTTTGAGGTGGTTTCGTACCCTACCATAATCTCTTCGTTTGTTCTCCGCTATTAGTGACTTTGGAGTGACTCTTTGTTGCATGTTGAGGGATAGTTATGTGATCCAATTATGTTATTATTGTTGAGAGAACTTGCACTAGTGAAAGTATGAACCCTAGGCCTTGTTTCAACGCATTGCAATACCGTTTACGCTCACTTTTATCATTAGTTACCTTGCTGTTTTTATATTTTCATATTACAAAAACCTTTATCTACCATCCATATACCACTTGTATCACCATATCTTCGCCAAACTAGTGCACCTATACAATTTACCATTGTATTGGGTGTGTTCGGGACACAAGAGACTCTTTGATATTTGGTTGCAGGGTTGCTCGAGAGAGACCATCTTCATCCTATGCCTCCTACAGATTGATAAACCTTAGGTCATCCACTTGAGGGAAATTTGCTATTGTCCTACAAACCTCAGCACTTGGAGGCCCAACAACGTCTACAAGAAGAAGGTTGTGTGGTAGACATCAAGCTCTTTTCTGGCGCCGTTGCCGGGGAGGTGAGTGCTTGAAGGTATATCTTTAGATCTTACAATCGAATCTTTTTGTTTCTTGTTTTAGCACTAGTTTAGTTTATAAAAGAAAACTACAAAAAAATATGGAATTCAGTTTGCCTCATACGCTTCATCTTTTTAATATCTTCCGTGAGTATGATGGAAAGGAAAATTGTGCCGAAGTGTTAGAAGAAGAATGCATTAAAATGTTTGGCACTAAATATTTGAATGATGAGCATGATTGCAATGTTGTTAGTATGAACTCCTTGAATATCCATGATGTTAATGATATGCAAAGCCACAAGCTTGGGGAAGCTATGTTTGATGAAGATGATATTTTTTGTCCCCCAAGTTTTGATAAGCAAATTTATTATGATGAAAGCATGCCTCCTATTTATGATGATTATATTGATGAAAGTGGATTTGGAGAGGTCATGACTTTATTTTGTGATGAATCCACTATTTCATAAGAGGTTCCAATTGATTATGAGAACAAAGTTGCTATCTATGATGATTATTGTGATGACTTGTATGCCATAAAGAATAATGATATCCATGAAACTTGTCATCATGATTTTAGTTTTCAATTGGATTATGCCTCGCATGAAAATTATTTTGTTGAGTTTGCTCCCACTATTATTCATGAGAAGAATTTTGCTTATGTGGAGAGTAGTAAATTTTCTATGCTTGTAGATCATGAAAAGAATTCTTTAGGTTCTGGTTATATTGTTGAATTTATTCATGATGATACTGAAAATTATTATGAGGGAGGAACATATGCTTGTAGGAATTGCAATAATATCAAGTTTCCTCTCTATGTGCTTAAATTTTTGAAGTTTTGCTTGCTTTACCTTCCTATGCAAGTTGATTATTGTTACCACAAGTTGTTTGCTCACAAAATCCCTATGCATAGGAAGTGGGTTAGACTTAAATGTGCTAGTCATATTCTTCATGATGCTCTCTTTATGTTACAATTCTTATCTTTTATGTGAGCATCATTGAAATCATCATGCCTAGCTAGGGGCGTTAAATGATATCACTTGTTGGGAGGCAACCCAATTTTATTTTTGTTCCTTGCTTTTTGCTCCTGTTTAGTAATAAGTAATTCATCTAGCCTATGTTTAGATGTGATTTTATGCTTTTAATTAGTGTTTGTGCCAAGTAGAACCTTTGGGAAGACTTGGGGAAAGTCATTTTGATCTTGCTGTAAAAAAGCAGAAACTTTAGCGCTCACGAGAATTGCTGCCATTTTTTTATTGGAGAGTTATATTTAGTTAATTATTTTTGAAGATGATTAATAGATAAATTCCTCACGTCCAGCAATTTATTTGAGAATTTTATGAGTTCCATAAGTATACGATTGATCCAGATTACTACAGACTGTTCTGTTTTTGACAGATTCTGTTTTTCGTGTGTTGTTTGCTTATTTTGATGAATCTATGGCTAGTAAAATAGTTTATAAACCATAGAGAAGTTGGAATACAGTAGGTTTAACACAAATATAAATAAAGAATGAGTTCATTACAGTACCTTGAAGTGGTGTTTTGCTTTCTTTCGCTAACGGAGCTCACGAGTTTACTGTTAAGTTTTGTGTTGTGAAGTTTTCAAGTTTTGGGTAAATATTCAATGGACTATGAAATAAGGAGTGGCAAGAACCTAAGCTTGGGGACGCCCAAGGCACCCCAAGGTAATATTCAAGGACAACCAAGAGCCTAAGCTTGGGGATGCCCCAGAAGGCATCCCCTCTTTCGTCTTCGTTCATCGGTAACTTTACTTGGAGCTATATTTTTATTCGCCACATGATATGTGTTTTGCTTGGAGCATCATTTTATTTCATTATGTTTTGCTTGGTTTTTGAATAAAATACCAAGATCTGAAATTCTTTAATGTTAGAGAGTCTTCACATAGTTGCATAATTATTCGACTACTCATTGGTCTTCATTTATATCTTTCAGAGTAGTTTGTCATTTGCTCTAGTGCTTTACTTCTATATTTTCAGAGCACAGTGGTGGATTTGTTTTATAGAAACTATTGATCTCTCATGCTTCACTTAGATTATTTTGACAGTCTTAAATAGCATGGTAATTTTCTTAAATAATCCTAATATGCTAGGCATCAAAGAATAGTAAAAACTTTCATATAGAGTGCATTGAATACTAAGAGAAATTTGATGCTTGATGATTGTTTTGAGGTATGGAGGTAATAATATCAAAGTCGTGCTAGTTGAGTAGTTATGAATTTGAGAAATGCTTGTGTTGAAGTTTGCAAATCCTGTAGCATGCACGTATGGTAAACGTTATGTAACAAATTTGAAACATGAAGTGTTCTTTGATTGTCTTCCTTATGAGTGGCGGTCGGGGACGAGCGATGGTCTTTTCTTACCAATCTATCCCCCTAGGAGCATGCGCGTAGTGCCGAGGTTTTTGATGAATTATAGATTTTTGCAATAAGTATTTGAGTTCTTTATGACTAATGTTGAGTCCATGGATTATACGCACTCTCACCCTTCCATCATTGCTAGCCTCTTCGGTATCGTGCATTGCCCTTCCTCACATTGAGAGTTGGTGCAAACTTCGCCGATGCATCCAAACCCCGTGATATGATATGCTCTTTCACACATAAACCTCCTTATATCTTCCTCAAAATAGCCACCATGCCTACCTATTATGGCATTTCCATAGCCATTCCGAGATATATTGCCATGCAACTTTCTACCATTCCGTTTATTATGACACGCATCATCATTGTCATATTGCTTTGCATGATCATGTAGTTGACATCGTATTTGTGGCAAAGCCACCGTTCATAATTTTTCATACATGTCACTCTTGATTCATCTCAATCCCGGTACACCGCCAGAGGCATTCATATAGAGTCATACTTTGTTCTAGTATCGAGTTGTAATCTTTGAGTTGTAAATAAATAGAAGTGTGATGATCATCATTAATAGAGCATTGTCCCAAAAAAAGGAAAGGCCAAATAAAAAAAGGGAAAGGCCAAATAAAAAAAGAAGAAAGGCCAAATAAAAAAAGAAAGGCCAAATAAAAAATAAAAAATAAAAGGGACAATGCTACTATCCCTTTTTTCCGCACTTGTGCTTCCAAGTAGCACCATGATCTTCATGATAGAGAGTCTTTTGTTTTGTCACTTTCACATACTAGTGGGAAATTTTTATTATAGAACTTGGCTTGTATATTCCAACAATGGGCCTCCTCAAGTGCCTTAGGTCTTCGTGAGCAAGCAAGTTGGATGCACACCCACTTAGTTTCTTTTGTTGAGATTTCATACATTTATAGCTCTAGTGCATCCGTTGCATGGCAATCCCTACTCCTTGCATTAACATCAATCGATGGGCATCTCCATAGCTCATTGATTAGCCTCGTTGATGTGAGACTTTCTCCTTTTTGTCTTCTCCACATAACCCCCATCATCATATTCTATTCCACCCATAGTGCTATATACATGGCTCGCGCTCATATATTGCATGAAAGTTTATAGGTTTGAGATTACTAAAGTATGAAACAATTTCTTGGCGTGTCATCGGGGTTGTGCATGATGAGAGCATTCTTGTGTGACGAAAATGGAGCATGACTAAACTATATGATTTTGTAGGGATGACTTTCTTTGGCCATGTTATTTTGAGAGGACATAATTGCTTAGTTAGTATGCTTGAAGTATTATTATTTTTATGTCAATATGAACTTTTATCTTGAATCTTTTGGATCTGAATATTCATGCCACAATTAAGAAGAATTACATTGAAATTATGCCAAGTAGCACTCCGCATCAAAAATTCTGTTTTTATCATTTACCTACTCGAGGACGAGCAGGAATTAAGTTTGGGGATGCTTGATACGTCTCCAACGTATCTATAACTTTTGATTGCTCCATGCTATATTATCTACTGTTTTGGATGTTTATGGGCTTTATTATACACTTTTATATTATTTTTGGGACTAACCTATTAACCCAGAGCCCAGTGCCAGTTTCTGTTTTCCCCTTGTTTTAGAGTATCGCAGAAAAGGAAAATCAAATGGAGTCCAATTGACCTGAAACTTCACGGAACTTATTTTTGGACCAGAAGCAACCCGGGAGACTTGGAGTCCATGTAAAGGAAGCAACGAGGAAGCCACGAGGCAGGGGGCACGCCCACCCCCCTGGGCATGCCCTCCACCCTCGTGGGCCCCTCGTGGCCCCCCTGACGTACTTCTTCCGCCTATATATCTCCATATACCCTAAAACGATCGGGGAAAACAATAGATTGGGAGTTCCGCCGCTAGAAGCCTCTGTAGCCACCGAAAGCCAATCTAGACCCGTTCTGTCACCCTGTCGGAGGGGGAATCCCTCTCCGGTGGCCATCTTCATCATCCTGATGCTCTCCATGATGAGGAGGGAGTAGTTCTCCCTCGGGGCTGAGGGTATGTACCAGTAGCTATGTGTTTGATCTCTCTCTCTCTCTTGTGTTCTTGAGGTGCTACGATCTTTGATGTATCGCGAGCTTTGCTATTATAGTTGGATCTTATGATGTCTCCCCCCTCTACTCTCTTGTAATGGATTGAGTTTCCCCTTTGAGGTTATCTTATCGGATTGAGTCTTTAAAGATTTGAGAACACTTGATGTATGTCTTGCCGTGCGTATCTGTGGTGACAATGGGATATCACGTGATTCACTTGATGTATGTTTTGGTGATCAACTTGCGGGTTCCGCCCATGAACCTATGCATAGGGGTTGGCACATGTTCTCGTCGTGATTCTCCGTTAGAAACTTTGGGGCACTCTTTGAGGTTCTATGTGTTGGTTGAATAGATGAACCTAAGATTGTGTGATGCATATCGTATAATCATACCCACGGATACTTGAGGTGACATTGGAGTACCTAGGTGACATTAGGCTTTTGGTTGATTTGTGTCTTAAGGTGTTATTCTAGTATGAACTCTAGGGCTGTTTGTGACACTTCTAGGAATAGCCCAATGGATTGATTGGAAAGAATAACTTTGAGGTGGTTTCGTACCCTACCATAATCTATTCGTTTGTTCTCCGCTATTAGTGACTTTGGAGTGACTCTTTGTTGCATATTGAGGGATAGTTATGTGATCCAATTATGTTATTATTGTTGAGAGAACTTGCACTCGTGAAAGTATGAACCCTAGGCCTTGTTTCAACGCATTGCAATACCGTTTACGCTCACTTTTATCATTAGTTCCCTTGTTGTTTTTATATTTTCAGATTACAAAAACCTTTATCTACCATCCATACACCACTTGTATCACCATCTCTTCGCCGAACTAGTGCACCTATACAATTTACCATTGTATTGGGTGTGTTGGGGACACAAGATACTCTTTGTTATTTGGTTGCAGGGTTGCTCGAGAGAGACCATCTTCATCCTACGCCTCCTACGGATTGATAAACCTTAGGTCATCCACTTGAGGGAAATTTGCTACTGTCCTACAAACCTCTACACTTGGAGGCCCAACAACGTCTACAAGAAGAAGGTTGTGTAGTAGAAATCAACATGTCGTAGTAGAGGCACACACGTAGCATGTACACGTACGTACATCGGCCAGTGTGCAAGAAAGAAAATACGGCCATGTACGTACATACGGGAAGGGTCTCGAACGCCTACTCACGCATACGTACGGCCAGGGCTCGTGTACATGGCTAGATCGGAACGAAGAAACTGTGTCGTCATCGTGTTCATGGGGAACCAACCGGCTGGGTCGGAATGGAATGCGTCGTCGTGTTCATCGGGAGGGCTTGGACAGAACAGCCGATGGAAACGAGGCCTGGCGTACTGCAGAACAGAGGAAATGGCCTTGTGTTCGACCGGCCACATTCGAAACGGGATCTCGTTCATCAGGAGGGGTCTGGCGTACCGCAAAACAGAGGAAACGGACCTCCTACGGTCGAAACGGGGGTCCTGTTGATCGAGAGGGGTGTGGAGTACCGCAAAACGGAGGAAACGGACTTGTGTTGGAGCGCTACGGTCGAAACGGGGGTCTTGTTCATCGGGAGGGTGTGGCATACCGCAAAACGGGACTCCACGGGATACTGTTCATCTCCACCGTCGACCCCCTCTAGCCTCCATGGGCTACTGTTCATCCACCGTCGACCTCCTCCAGCCTCCACCTGCGACTGTTCATCCATGGGCTCCTGTTCATCCAGCCTCCACCGCACGCTACTCCACCGACTACTGTTCAACCAGCCCTCTACACGGGCTCCTGTTCAACCACTCCTCCATGGGCTACTGTTCATCCAGCCCTCCACGGGGTGGTCCTGTTCATCGTGCCCTCCACGGGGTCCTGTTCATCCAGCCCTAACCGGCTAGATCGATCAGGGTCCTGTTCATCCAGAGGAAACACCACGGGGTCCTGTTCATCCACCCCCACCGGGAACCGTTCATCCAAAAACCCCCAGCAACACTCACTGTTCATCCAGAGGCAGCATCGATCGGCTTCAGTTAGCAGCAGTAGCGAAGGAATCGCTCGATCGGGTTCAGTTAGCAGCCATCGATCGATTGCTTGGGTTCAGTAACGCGTAGCCTGCGGTGCAATCGCTCGGGTTCAGTTAGAGCCCAATGCCTCGCTCGGGTTTAGTTAGAGCCCAACGCCTCGCACCCATGCGTGTGCGTGTACGAGAGAAACGCGCATCGCTCGGCCCCGACCACCCACCATAACCGGGAACACCCCAATATTTCCTCGCCCTCGCTTCTACCATGGTTTTTTTGATCATGGAAGGCCCAAAGAATGTCATGCATCTGTGTCTCCGGCCCACCCAGGATGAAAAGCCCATTTTCTATGATGATACGTGGGTCCTTTCAAGATCATTGGCAAAAGAGGCGACCTCGCCTATCAACTTGAGCTTCCGTCCAACTTCACAAATGTGCACCATGTGTTTCACGTGTCACAGCTTCGCAAGTGCTTCAAGACTCCTGAGCGCACTATCAACTTCGAAGAGATTGATCTCCAAGAAGATTTGTCTTAGCATAAGCATCCCGTTGCTATTCTTGAAGAACCGGAGTGCAAGACTCGCAACAAGTCAATCAAATTCCTGAAAGTGAAGTGGTCACACCATTCCGACCGAGAAGCCACCTAAGAACGCAAGGACCACCTCCGTTCTGTATATCCGGAGTTCTTTCAGTCCTAGATCTCGGGACGAGATCCTCTTGTAGTGGTGGAGTGTTGTAACACCATGGATGTAACTTGCCATATTTGTAACTCCGACTCTTGCCATTTTCAGCTTTAAGTTATGAGGTTCCCTTCATGGTTGGGTTTTGTCTTCGTTTTGCATTTTGTTCATGTCATGCATTTCATATCATGTCATCATGTGCATCGCATTTGCATTCGTGTTCGTCACATGCATCCGAGCATTTTCCCCGTTGTCTATTTCACAATCCGACACTCCCACATGCACCAGCGCACCCCTCTTGTCTCTTTTCGTGAGCAGGTGTTAAATGTTCTCGGAATGGATCAAGATTTGCCAAGTGGCCTTGGTACACCACCAGTAGACCGCCTGTCAAATTTTGTTCCATTTGGAGGCTGTTTGGTGCTCCAACGGTTAACCGGGTAACCCCAAAAGCCCCTTGTGTGTTTCAGCCCAACACCCCTCCAAAACAGCCCAATAACCCATCTAAACCATCTCCATGTCCTCCGTCGTCGGATCACGATCGTGTGGGCGAAAACCGCACCTCATTTGGACACTCCAAACTCCTTCTACCTATAAATATGTGCTCCCCTTCAAAATTTCGGGTCCAAAAGCCTAGTCTAGCCTCTCCCGCCGCCACCGGACGCATCCGCGATGGCCGGACACGTCCGCCGCTGCCGCCAGGCGAATCCCAGGCCACCACGTGGCCTCCTCCACCATCCGCCGCCGCCGGCCCGCCAGGCCCGTGCCTCGCCC